>NC_133805.1:18484943-18799366 GCF_043250625.1 Sebastes fasciatus
TGCATTAGTCAGTTTACCTCCCACATCACAACCCTCTACACCAGTTCAACTCCCGCCTCCCACTGGTTGCTACTGACTGGTTTGTCATAATGCCTACAGAGACTAGAGCTCTAGTTCGGTGCAAAATAGTTTCACAAGGGAAGAAAGTGTGTTTACCACGAATAAATTGGTGTGAAAAGATGAAAGATAATCCAACTCTCATTCATCAAACTAATTCAATTAGACAAACATAGACTGAAAATCCAGATTTGGACAAAAAAAGAGAGGAAGTTTGAGTGGAGCTGAGGAGGAGCAGCTGTCACGTCACCTGTCAATCAATCAAACATGGCTCACATCATAATTCTCCTCCTTACTAGAACAATAATTCTCATAGTTGCCACCTAGAAACCAATGAAAAGAAGTAAAATGAACTAGTATGAAAATATTGACTTTGCATCTGGTGAGAAACTTCAGCCCCGAGCCTGTGTTACAGCATCTTTACCACTGAGAGGTGAAGCTTTTGTTCAGTCCAGATATTCTGAGAATACGAGGCGATGACCATCTCTACTGAGATAAAAACAAAAATATGCATTAATATTGTGAATTCTGTCAGAAGAGCCTACAAACGCCTTCAAATATCTCACAAAAAAACATTCCCCACATTACATGAACATGTTTACAGATAATACAATAAGCATGTATGTTTAGATGATTACCTTCACCTTTTATCTTCATTTTCTTTTGCAATGAACACACAGTGTTCCCTTGTTAAACGTGAAATCGCCAAACTGGAACCTGTTCAGTGGCTCCCAAAATACAACTGACAGTAATTTGTAGGGGTGTAATGTAAAGATACTACTGTATGTATACCATAAGACTGGGTCGGTTCGTGTCTGCAAATACATGAGCAGCACAGCTGTGTGAAAATATTGGATTCACACCATTGTTGCATCAGTGTGATAAAACACCTTCATTTGTCAGAAATTGAATTCATTGCATTTTCAAAAAGCAGACATTCTCTTCTAGTTATTTTATCTAGTAGTAGTTTCCAGTAGAGCTGCCATTGTCCATTGATCTGTCAGTTATTTTCTCAATTAATCGATTAGTTGTTTGGTCTAAAAAATGTCAGAAAATGGTGAAAAATGTCGATCAGTGTTTCCCAAAGCCCAAGATGACATCTTCAAACGTCTTGTTTTGTCCACAACTCAAAGATATTCAGTTTACTGTCATAAAGAAGAAAAGAAACCAGAAAATATTCACATTTAAGAAGCTGGAATCAGAGAATTTAGACTTTTTTTTTTTTTTTTTATTACCTAAAGCGATTGATCAATTATCAAAATAGTTGGCGATTAATTTCATAGTTGACAACTAATTAATTACTTGTTGCAGTTCCCAGAAAATTTACAATAGCATGATGATACCGTGATATCAAATACCGCAATAGGTGACTTGTCGGTATCGGACATATCAGTGTATATGTTGGTTGCTGAGTATCATGAAATTGCAGTACAAAAATGCCAAACTAGGTCTGAGGTAATGAGGTAAGGTGTCATCCTTAAATACTTTGTCCACTAGAAAGCACTGACAACTTGATTTTTCAACTGTCCTGCTCAGTATGGCAGAGGTTTTAATCTCAATGTGACTTCCTAGTTAAATAAAGGTTATATAGGTATGGATCTGGCTCAGAATAAAACTAGAATTACCGCCTCGTGGTACCAACCAGTCAAGTTGCAATCAGTTCATCACTTTATCATTTTAGACATTAGTGTGAAACAGTCATAATTAGCATTTGAATTCTTGAGTTATGGCCAAAAAAAACATGTTTTGTGAGGTCACAGTAACCTTTGACCTTTGACCACCAAAATCAGTTCATCATTGAGTCAAGGTGGACGTTTGTGCCAAATTTGAAGAAATTCCCGAGATATTGCGTTCACGAGAATGGTACGGACGGACGTACAGACGTACAGTATGTACGTACGGACGGACAACCCAAAAACATAATGCCTTCTGCCACAGCCACAAATAAACAAGATTGTTTGTTAATGTTCAAATAGAAAGTATAGTATGCGGTGATACGTCGTTCCAAAATATCTAAGTCAGTATCCGCTTCAAACATCCGGTATCGGACGGACTATATTGGACACCACTTCTACGTACTAACAAGGGACGCAGCCTCATTACTACCAGCATTTACATGTCGCTCTACAGCACACGTTCACCTACCGCAAGAAAACTTTCCAGCCAAACGGAGCCAACTTTCTACTGCGTCAGACCCCCCAATTTACTGCTATATCACTCACTGTGCCGCCTTTCTCAGTCCGACAATGTGCGAGCCTAGCACAACAGATGAGATAAAAAAAATAAAATAAAAACTTCTCTATTATTCGACTATTCCCAAAGCACCGCAGCATAATTTATTCACTGTGAGGAGACAGCAAGGACAAATATTTGACACTCTAATGATGAAGGCTTGAACATCTAAAACTCTCATCCTTGCTGCTTTTTACTAATAAATATTCATAAGTCGATTTTAATCTTTTTTGTAGTGTTTGTGTGTGTGAGAGTGAAGGGACTCGTCGCCGCGGGGAGAAAGACGGATGTTTCAGACGCTTAAACTCCTACATACTGTTGTGGCGGTGTGATTACTTAAACGCGCGCTGAGTGTGTATTGATGAGACCGGGGAGGACTAAAGCACTCGGGCTAATCTGAGCCATGAGGCCTCCAGGGACAAGAGTGAAAATTGAATTAGCGGAGGAAGTGACAAATTTGACTCATTAATATAGGTAGAGGAGGCTGCCTTCAGAAGAGTTACCTATGAGTCAGAGCTCACACACAGACAGTGACATAAACATGAAAAACCTTGATGCTGTCGAGCAGACCCTGTGCACCCAGACAAGTGAAAATACACCAACACACACTCGCTGATCATGTTAGTAGAAAGCAGCACAAAGGATGGGGGAGGGCTGGGAGGGGAGGGGTGATGTCAGGCAGACTGAAGGATCACACTGAGAGAGTGACATCTTGTCAGAAAAAGACTTGAAGGGGGGAAGCTGGTTGTTTTGAATCTATTCAGTACATCATGACACTCATCCACAGAGATTACTGCAACAGGTTTAAAATGAGCGTCACCGGGAGTCAGAACAGCGAAATCAACACACTGAAAGTCTGCCATGCACTCACCATGCAAAGAAATTGCGATATGATTTTTTTCCCCCTGAGGTTAGGGATGCACCGATCTGACTTTTTCAGTCCCGATAGCGATATACCTGGGCTTTGGATATCGGCTGACACCGAGTACCGATCCGATACCAGCGTTTAACGCTGCATGCCTCACTGTGAGGAAGTGATTGGGATCATTCTTTTATGTGTAAGGCAACATCAGGCTTGACTTAAACATTACTTTCTTAACTTTGTAAGACAAAATGGAACTAATAAATACATAGATAATATAACATAAATTTAGTGAATTATTTATTATTAAAATAATAAATCATACACCAAGTAATTGGCCAAAAAAAGCTTAAAAATTCACAGGAATTACAATTCAAGTGTAAACCTTTTTAATGCAGCAACAAACTGGTCAAAACTTAAACAGGAATTAAAATTCCAGTATATAATGTATATAGTATATAAATATGGAATTTAATTTAATAGTTCGACCCCATTGTCACCGATATCCGATCAAGCATCGGTATCGGTGCACCCCTACCTGAGGTGGTATCTACATTTTAATTATGTTTTCGTTAAATACTGTAATTGTTTGGGCTGTCCTCGACCAAATAATTTATTAGGTCGACTAACACTCAAACACACGATTTTGTCAACTAATCGATTAGTTGATTTAATTGACAGATCTGTAAAAGTTTTGCCAAAAAGAATCACACAAAAGCACCGCTATAAGTCTTGTGTTAATCAGAGATGTGATCATAAGTTTCTTGGAAATAAGTCATTCATCATGAAAAAAGCATGCAAAATGACTAATCGACAAAAGAAATTTTCGTTGACAAAATTACATGTTAGTCAATTAATCAGTTAAGAGGGGGCAGCCCTTGTCATGGTCCTGGGTTTTGGTTGTAGTTTGTTTCCTGTTTTACTTTGAAAGTCACTCACCTCTTGTGTCATGTCTGGTTTTACTTCCTGTCTTTGTGTTTTCCCGCCCTAGTGATTGTCTTCCCCGCCCTGATTTGTTCCACCTGTGTCTAATCACACCAGCTCTCCTGGAGTATTTAGTCTTTGCGCTTCCCTCTTTCAGTGTCAGGTGGTCTGTGTTGTTACTGGTCTTCATCCTGCCATCCTGCCTGTGTTCCTCATGTCTTACCAGTGGGTGTTTTTCCTTTGTACTTTGTTTTACCTCAGCCTGCGCACTCAGTTTTTGATTCTCATCAGCTTTGTTTTTGCCACCAGCTTTGCACTTAAAGCTCTCTTATTGTTAAATTAACTGTCTGCCCGGTCTCTTTTGGTTCGTTTGGGTCCACCTTTTCAACTGAAACCTTAACAGTCCGTATTTCCATGTTATGCTGCTTTGTATTTCCACTACATTTGAATATATAGTGCTTTTATTCACACACCGATGATGGCAGCATCCATCAGGAGGAATTGGGGTCAACGGTGTCTCGCTCAACTCTGCGATTAATGGAAGACATGTTCTACCCGCTGAGCCACATTTATTAATATGTTCCTCATTTCAGAACAAATCAGGAACTTTTTTTACTCTATTACATTTATTTGACAGAATATCTGAACCAAGTAGACAATTAATCGACTAGTCGATCAAGAGAAAATTAATCTGTGACTTTGAGGAATAATTTTCTGGCTCTAGATTTTCAAATGGCAGAATTTTCTGCTTTTCTTTGTCTCATTTGATAATAAACTAAAAATCTTAAATATATAAAAATGAATTTATATCTATTCCTTAATTAAAATATATTCTATCAATCTACAAAATATACCTACTAATCTATTAATATCTTTGAGCAATTGGAAGCTCCAGGAGGTTGTGATGAGCATTTTTCGCTACTGACATTTTGCCAACAAAACTTTATTTTTTTCAATCAAGAATTAATCAAAAAAGAGAATACTATTGTAGACATATAGCTGACAGATAGTTACTTTGTAAGATTTCACATACAACTCATCAGGTAACTTTACTAAATATGATGCATTGTTATTGAATAAACAGTATACCAAATAGTTAAAATAACTGCAGCATTAAAGGCTGCTTACATGTTAATGCATCTATAATACTAATAATTGTCAGTAGAAATAGGACAATATATAATATAACACGCATAAAAAGGGCCATTCTGCATCAAGAATATTTTGTTAATAATACTTCCTTACTTTTATTCAAGTAAAGGATCTCAATATTTCTTCCACAGCTGTTTATTTTACGATACTACTTTATTCATTTTGGGTTATCAACTAATGTTTATTTATGATTGCTGCCCCCTCTTAGTTGATTAGTCGACTAATCTTAGTCAACTAAGATTTCTTTGGTCGATTAGTCATTTTTTATGCTTTTTTCATGCTGAATGATGTATTTCTAAGAGCACATCTCTGATAAACACAAGATCTAAAGTGGTGCTTTTGTGTGATTCTTTGTGGAGAAACTCAGTTTCAGAGATCTGTTGCTTAAATCGTACAAATCGTACGAGAGTTAGTCGGGTCAGTTTCTTGGCCAAGGACAGCCCTACTTTTTTACAAATGATTAGGCCCTATATATCCTATGAGGGGTTTTGTAACAGAGAGTACAACTATATTGTATCTTGACAGTGAGTACACCCTGTACGGTACAATGAGCAGGGTCGACTTTAACAGTCAAATGAATTGAGATGGATTTTTTTTCCGTCTGCAGTGGCCCGTTCAGTGGCGTGCAGGTATAACGGCACTACTCGGAAGTGACAGGAGCTGAAATGGACTGGAGCCAGCTTCTGTGCGGGAGAAACGGACTATGCTGACTACGAGGAACTAGACCCCCCTGAAGACACAGCGCTTTTATGTGTGTGTGCGACAGTGACAGAGGGAGATGCTGAGATACAGCAGAGACGTGTATGGCAGTCAAATTCTACTCCAAATATCTGAGTTTTCTTCATAAAGCTTCTCGCTGATAACAAAACACAAGAAATCTTAAAAGCGATGGAGGTAAACTGAAGACAGCATGCTCTCATATTTACCACCCCAACTGGTCTGTGACACTTTACACCAAACAATACAAAAGAGAAGAGGCAGGCAACAGATCTCACAGTCCAGTTTTTTTTTGTGCTCGCTCACTGTTGCTCAGGAGACAATCTGTCCGCATGCAAACTAACATTATGCAAATATACAAGCATGTGCAAACTTAACACTGTGTGCTAATCATAATCGATACATTTGGGCCAACCGGCTGCCAGTACTTTGTCTCAGTGAGACAGAAGAGACAGTCTTCTCCTCCTGCACCACTATATCCGTATTTTTACATAAATCTTTAGCTTTAAATATGCATCATGTATAGACATATGGAAAGAGACCCAAAAGGGTGAGTACAGGATCTTATTCTCAGCGGCGTGTCCTGATAGTCCATGCGGCGGCAGGCTGCTCAGGAACACACATGCATACATTCAGAAAGGCCGGCAGCTTGTGTGCTGCGTTTCTGCGGTGCTGCAGTGCCCTGTGGCGGGGAGCGGAGAGGGGGTGGGGTTAGAGGAGGTGTGGAGTGGCGGCTTTTCTCTTCAGGTAGATCATGACTTTGATCCCTGCAGCAGCCAAATCCTCAAGCCGTCTCGCTGCTGGAAGAACACGAACGTGATGTCTCTAACATCTGTTCTGACAGAGACTTCACCACACACTCATTTAAGCACGTACGTGTAGGCAGGCATACTCAACTACACGCACAAACTAAATGCACATGCAAGACCTATGGAGCAAACATGCCCACGTTTCTGCAAAGAGAAAACACATGCAAACCCTATGACACATCCAGACCTCCCACACCTCTGAAAAAAAGCTTTTGAAAAGAATTTAGATGGAAGGCTGCAACGCTTTAGACACCAAGTCACCACAATGCCGTCTGTCTCTTTCCTTTTCTTTTCAAGATCTCTGATCTGCGTCTTCTCCACTTGTACCTGCTCCATCCCACGAGACGCCGGGGAGGCAGGCAGCCACTGCCTGCTGTCCCAGCATGCAACGCACCTGACAGCAGTTGCAGGAGCCAGTGACCCTTGATGCACCAGACCCACGGTTGCTTTCCAACTGCTCAAAGGATCTCTCCTGCATCTCCGCACAGGACCCAGAAAATAACAGCTTGCAGCCTAAAACAAAGTATGACTACACACTACACACTTTTTTCACAAATATCTCAATGGCTATAAATAGCCCTGTTTATTCTCTCTTTTACTATTCCCTTTGGATAATGAGTTCGGAGGGGTTAGCGGGGATGCTTTCTAAGCAGATTTCCAAGAAATCTGTTTGGTGCAGTGGCTGAATATGTGCACGATATATGAATGGATATTATTTACATATCAAACAATTGTTTTCTTTTTTGTACAGAGGGAAATGTAATCATGGCCATTTGCAATGTAATTATATCAATTATTCAGCCGTTCAGCTCATTTCCATACCCACCACATTTCATCTTAATGGATTGTCACAGCAATGCTCGTCGATTGTAAAACTCCAGCACCAACAGGAGCCATAAATTAAAGTGCTATTTTTCGTTCCATTGTCTTGCTAAACTCGAGAGTCAATCAGCTGCTGATTCTATAAAAAGACTATTGCAAGAAATGTGTAAATACTGGAGGAATACGGCACAGTAGAGCCGTGAATGAGATGACATTTCTGTGCTGCTTCCTCGCGGAGAAGTTTATCAGACAGATCTCTATTTCTCTCTATCTGCTTCGTGTCATCTGCTTAGTCCCGCTATACAGCACCAGTGGCTCTGTGCTGCCAAAAACTCAAGCAACCACATGACTGAAAATCCTCAGAAATCTTGCTGATGGCAAACAAAAAAAAGAAAGAGGATCCTTTTGTCAACATTTGGAATCCAATTTTAGACTGCAGCCACACGGGCAATAAACTCTGTGAGCCCTCACTTCTCTGATTTGGTTAATATCTATCTCTGCACGTCGTTCAGTTTTCTAAGAGGAAAACACAGTTTGTTTTACCACGGGGAAGGTATTTGATGAATAATGCTGCCACTTTGCACTCAGAAAGTATCAGGACACAAGCTGCACATGTGGCTTGCATGTGCAGAAACACACATGCATCTATTTAAGGGGTGATGGACTAGTATGCAGGGAGTGAATGATGAAGCCATTGATCTGATGGTCAAAGGAGAGGGAGGGGGCAGACGGCACGTTCCAATCCTCACAGACTCCGACTGCCATTTTACATTACTATTGATCTTTGCACTGAGATACACAGCACGGCATCGATCTTCACACCGACAAAGAGCAGGAAAAAAAGCACCTCTGTACCACTTGGGCCCCAGCACAGCTGCACGGAGAAGGATTGTGCACATGTGAAAGGAAGATGAGGGATATCTGCAGTCGCAGACTCACAAATCAGGGTGGAAGGACACTTTAATCCACTGCTCTGTCTGTCTGTCTGTCCCTTTATCTGAATATAGATATCCCTACATGTGGAGGCTCTAGGGTATCAATGGAAAACTGGTGCACGAGGCAATTAATATTTTAGAAACACTCCACTTTTTTGGTTCACAAGTAGAAGGGGCCACTCTACAGCAAACAGGAAGGGCTGAGGGGAAGATGACAGAGGGGACACAAGGCGGGTGGGGGGGGACAAGATCTGCAGTAGATAAGGGGACGTGAGTGAAATACATTAGCTCAGTAATCTTATATATCAAGGATATTAACGTCTTAATAATGATCCATTAGGGCCACACATAAAGTGATCAGAGAAAGCCAGACAATGCTTTTTCTTCAAGCTGAACAAATTAATCCGACATGCTTTGGTGGAATCTAGATTGATGAGAATTAATTATGAAGGCTGGCCAAGCAGGCTGAGAGTGATGCAACACCTGTGGATCAAGGTAAATGAATAGAGAGCAGCAAACTTGAAAGAGAGCAGACCAAAAGGCAATACAAATCAGACAATACAGACTCATTTTTTTTTTTTAGATATAGGAATTTTCCATAAAAAGCTGCACTGCTCCTGTCCTCACACAGGACACAGTTGAGCAACCAGCAGCTGTGTCTGCATCCTCTGGCCAAACAGGCATCCGTGACACCCCCTACATGCCCAACACATGACTGAAAGCATCATCTATGACATCATCCGGAACTCACCAAAGTTTGCTGATACTGAAGAGTCTGGTTCTCGGCCTTGTCCTTCACCATTGTCGCAATATCCTCATTAAAAGACACCCAATCCGAGAGCCGCGAGTACACCCGCTAATTAATCTGCGGAGGAGGAGGAGGAAGAGGAGGAGGAGGACCCGGTGCGGCTGCCTGCCATCACATGTGCAGCGTGTAACAGGTTTCTTATCATGAGCTCTCCTCTATGATGCAAAGCGTGTGTGCGCGTGTAAAGTGTGTGTGTGTGTGCCAGATGAGAGTATAGCTTGCTGTCGCCTCTCAGCAGCAGCGCTGTTGCTGTTTGACTGCAAACCACCGCCTCCCTCCTCCACTATCTATCTGTGCTACTGTCTCTCTCTCTTTGTGGAGTTACTGGATCTGATGATGGTATTTTGGTGCGGAGGCGTGTGTGCAGGTGCAGGTGTAATGAAAGGCTGTTTGGACAAATTATGATGTGTAGGATATATATATATATATATATATTTTTTTATTCCTGCATGCGTGGTATTTCTCAGCTGCCCTTTATGCTCCCGATTTGAGTCATCACTGGATTGATTCGAGTGTGATGAGTAATTCACAAGGGTGAGGCTCGTGTTGGACGGATATATGGCTCTGTCACTGTCATATAGACATCTTTACAACAGCCCTTTTAATAGGCCATCCCTTCAGTAAGTGAATAAAGAATGATGGCTAAGCACCCATTATAGTAGATATGCCCTTTTGCCTCATCTCTGTGTCATGTATAAGGAAGTAACTACACTATTTTGTACAATCAGTTTATAATTTCTGGATTTGATTTCAGATGATCTTTCTAATTCTAATTCCATTGTTTATATTTACTTGTGAGGTGTTCTTAAAGGAGCACTCACTTTCATAAACACAGGGGTGTCACAAAAGACAAATTTTAAAAGTGTGTTGGATCTGGCGGTATCTAGCGGTGAGGTGAGGAGATTGTAACCAACTGAAGCCTCTCCCGTGTGCCAAGCGTGTTGGAGAGCTACGGTGGCCGACACGAAAAAACGTGAATGGTCCTCTCTAGAGCCATTTGGAGCAGAGCCAGTGCGTAGAGTGTGTTTACGTGGGAAGTGAGTGGTGAAGCAGGAGAGAGAGAGAGCAGCGGCAACGGGAGCGAGTAACCTTTATTGACTCAGGCCCAAGCAGGAAAAGTTAACAGCGTTTGGTTTGTCCGTTCAGGGCTACTGTTGAAATATGGCGGTGCAACATGGCGGACTCCGTAGGTAAAGCTCCAAAAACGGGAGCTTAAATTTCCCATAATGCTACTCACTGTATTTAGTTACACCGTCCTGCAGGCTATCTTTTAAAAATGTAAAGTCTCAGAACCCAACTCAAGATAAAGCTGCCTTGACATGATAAGAAATTTGCTCTTCACTCAACACGAGGCAGCAGCCAAGCTCCCAGGAAGAGCGCTGGGCTGTGAAGCAAATTTTCCTAGTGGCCAAATGGCGATACTACAACTTCCGTGTCCGTCACGCGATGCCATTGGGCCCAAAATGACTTTCCCCCTTACACTTACATTGGAAAAGAGACGTCTGTAACTCAGCGGATAATTTTTTTTTTTAGGTATATCAACTACCCAGTAGGGCTGCACAGTGGTGCAGTGGTTAGCACTGTCACCTCACAGTAAGACGGTCCCAGGTTCAAACCTGGCCTGGGGCCCCCGTGTTAGCGTGGGTTTTCTCCGGGCTCTCCGGCTTCCTCCCACAGTCCAAAGACATGCAGGTTAGGATAATGTTGACTCTAAATTGCGTGACTTGTTGTCTGTCTCTATGTGTCAGCCCTGTGATAGTCTGGCGACCTGTCCAGGGTGAACCCCGCCTTCGCCCAATGTCAGCTGGGATCGGCTCCAGCCCCCCCGCGACCCTGAATAGGATAAGCTGAATAATAGATAATGAATGAATGAACTACCTTAATGAACACTTGAATAGTCCTTATTTAAATCCTAAAAGTTGTAAAATGCACTAATAGCTGAATCCAGTTATTTCCCTTCCTCCGTTCTGTGAATGAGACCCAGACCGAGGCTGGAGCGAGGGCTGGGAGGCGAAGTTAAAGGAAACGCTACTGCACCTGCTCTATGGGCCCAATGGATGCAGAAGATCGCCGGATGATCCGTTTACTTTCTCACTCTGCAGTCGGGCCATTTTGGCTTCATGCGCCACTGAT
This sequence comes from Sebastes fasciatus, assembly GCF_043250625.1. Classification (NCBI taxonomy): domain Eukaryota; kingdom Metazoa; phylum Chordata; class Actinopteri; order Perciformes; family Sebastidae; genus Sebastes; species Sebastes fasciatus. The sequence goes on from NC_133805.1 coordinate 18,496,395, forward strand.
CAACTCTCATAGGAATGAACGAGAGCTCGCCTCCAACGCTGTATCCAGTTCTCTTTATACATCCATGGGCGCAGCGCCTTGCAGAGTCATCAAAAAGTGCTCGGAGAAGCTACTTCATTGTTTCTAGGCGACTACAGTTAAAGCTGTTATCTCATTGGTTGCGCTTTGAAAGGTCAGCAGTACCCAAGGTCAAAGTTGAAATAATTTTTACTTTGAGCGCAGCGCTCATGGCAATTTCGAGCAGAGAGCCACGCCAAGGTTAGCGCTTCCAACATAGTCGGGCGGCACCGCTCTACCCATAGGAAAACAATGGCATAGCCAGCACAGAGCGATTTTACTGCGTGGGTGTGGGTGACTTAATCCTGGTGACATCCCATGACAAATGAAGTGAACTTTAAAAAGCGGCGGAATGCGCCTTTAAAAGTTTTCATGTTGATATCTGAACTGAAATAACACTAGGCTATAACGTCGTTATTTTTTACATGCGCTGGTCTTCACAGACTCTCAACCCAACTGAACACCTATGGGAGATTTTGGACATCATCAAAACACCAAATGAAGGAATATCATGTGGGAGAATGGTGTTCATCCCTCTGATAGAGTTCAGAGACCTGTAGAAGCTGTTCTCAAAGTGGTTCAACACCTTACTGAGACACTTTATGATGGAATTTATACATTGCCTTATATTCAAGTGTATTTAGAAGAACAATGGTCTTCTACTTTGCCTGCCAAACAGCCCCATAAGGAGCATTTTGCAGTTAAGAAGTGCCGTGCTCCTGGGCAGCACAACAGTGACTGTTGAGGCTCATATTCCATAAAACTGCCTTGTGTGTTAGTCTCTGTGTGTGTGTTTGCAGAAACCGTTCTCAGGAGAGATTGCGAAAGCTCACACATGAAGGTTTGTTACACTCTCAGATCACTTCCTTTCCTCAGATGACACATGTAGTACAATACTGTGAGCTCATCTCTCTGGGCTTTCACTAAAAGGCTTTTCGGAGGTGCTACTCCTCACTGGCAGCGACTGACTGCTGCTTTGTCCGGAGCCAAACATCTTTGCCAATATGCCCTCTGTTGGACGGGAAAATTCAGGAAGTTAACATTTTTAGCACTTCAGAACTTTCTCAGGCCCAAACACATATACTTGCCTTACCCACTCCTAGCACTGTTTTAAAACTGTACCACCAAAACGGCAGGTCACTCAGGAATTCAAGCTTTAAATAGATGGCGTAGGATTAAACAATTTAACTGGCCAGAGTGCATTTGAATATCAAACTCTCTGATCCTGTACAGGTTAAAAGACTAAACTCCTCTGGGAGTAAATGCCTCTGAATGGCTGTCAGATAAAACGGTCCGCACAAGACTGCAGCTGATTGGCTGTTGGCAAGGCAACCAGTTCAAAGTGCTGGACCACAGGCAGCAGTATGAACCAGGGGCCTCTGGGACCGCGGAGTGATGGGAGGGATTTCACCCAAAAGCGCACTCTCGCAAACACACCATTCACAAAATCTCATTATTCATGCACTTCAGGTTCACATGCACCTTGTGCCTACATCATCTGCCTCCCTTGTAACTGAGGGTAAAGATTGTCATTGACTTCATTTTATCAGGGAGCTGGCAGTCATAGACAAGCAGGGGTACTGTGGCCCCGGCAGCACAAGAACTGGGTGCTCTGCAGCCCCGAGCACCAGCACACTGACCCACATCTCTCCATCACCACAGGATACTTTAGAAATATAAACCACCCACCTCTGCGTGGATGTTTGGTACCAAGATACAAGAGGAAAAACAACATGTCCCCTGTCCTGTGACAGTGAAGACAAAGATCAATAGTTTTCCTGTATTAAGAGAGCTCAACATCCACATGATGAGAAAGCATGAGAAAATTTTACAGACCTCATTACAAAATAGTTTAAAGCATTTTGTGGAGGTTTGGTATTATTCTAAATGAATTGTGTGTCATTGTAAGAAAAGCTGTGTCTTAAATTTAGGGAGGTCAGAGGAATAATCTCAGGCAATATGTCTTATACCTTTTATTTATTTTTTCATCCTGGACCTGGAAGTAAACTGTAAAAACTCATTTAATCTGACATACTATATAGGCATGATGAATGTGTGCATTTTTCTCACACAAATATTTTACAATGCATTACATGTTCAGTATTACAAGGACCTTGAGTCCTTGGTGCGCATGATGATGTGCAACCACCTGTGCTCCTTTTGTTGCTCTGCATGGCAAGTTTCTCTAATTGTCAGTCAATCCTGTTGGCTTCGGCTGACACAAAACACTTAAACTGTCCGTAAAATAACCACAAAATGACACTAGGACACCAGTAAATACACCATAACCCAATCAGACCTTCAATTAACCATTTGCCCTTGAGCCAGATGTGGACAAAGTTCAGGAGACACACATGGATTAAACACTTTGGAGAGAGAGAAAAAGAGACAATGATTGGTCTTGACTTACGGTTTTCCCCTCCGAGTCTGCTTTGCTCCTCTTTTTGTTCTTCTCTCCTCCTCGGGGCTTCAAAACCGTCAGCTGCGTCCCTCCATTGTGCCTCCTTGGCGGAACGATGACTGAAATAAAAAGGAGGCTCAACAGCTACAGGTTGCAGCGCACTAATCGATGATGTGATGATCAGGGCAGTGGATGACTCCTGGTAGGAATCGCACTTCACTCCACTGGAAAAAAAAAAAAAAAAAAAATTCTCAGTAGATCCCAGAAACTGGCCCGTTGCGATCCATTACATACATACACGCACCGCGCCAAAGTTGTTAACACTGCGCGTAATTACCGCTTATGCGCATCTGGAGCAGCAGCGCACAGCTGGCTGTGGAGACCAGGAGCGACAAACAGCCGGCTGCATGGGATTGTGATTGTGGGGGCAAAGAAAACTCTATGATAAGATGCTGCTACAGTCTCCTCATCATCGGCTCCTCCAGTTGAGGTGGTGGGAGGGAGACAGCGGGGTACCGGGTGTCGTGTCCGTGATGCAATGCGGGTACCGTCAGTGCCATGGCCCGCAGTCTTCTCCTCGTGTGCACAGATCCAGGCGCTCCGGTCATTATGTGCGGAGCCGCGGAGCACATTCGTCTTAATTTGTCTGCAGAGATGACAGAAAAGGAAGGCTTGGGGGGGAGAAAAAGAAAGCATGTGTTCAGTGTTCATGCTCTCTCTCCATCTCCATCTCTCTCTCTCTCTCTCTCTCTCTGCATCTACCCCTCTCTCTCCTTGTATGTGACAGCACACACACACACACACTCTTGGGGTCTAATATTAGTCGACATGCGTCTTAATAAGATAAGATAAGATGAACCTTTATTAATCTCCGGAGGGAAATTCAGGTGTCAAAGCAGCAAACATCAGCAAACAGAGTGAAACACAGGAGAGGTAAAGGTATACAAAAATTATAAAAACAATAAATAGAGATATAAAAGATACAGAGTGAATGGGTGAACATAATGTATGCAGTCCGTCAATAAATAAATGTAGTATGTGCAATAAATAAATGTAATATGCGCATATGTGCAGTCTATAAAGTGGTATATAGGATGTATAGTGTAAAGTAAGTGTACATCACCAAACAGAGTGAAACACAGGAGAGGTAAAGGTATACAAAAATTATAAAAACAATAAATAGAGATATAAAAGATACAGAGTGAATGGGTGAACGTAGTGTATGCAGTCCGTCAATAAATAAATAAATGTAATATGTGCATATTTGCAGTCTATAAAGTGGTATATATAGGATGTATAGTGTAAAGTAAGTGTAAAGTGCGCCAGTGGTTAGAGTCCAAGATGGTTGCAGATAGTGCATGTTTAAAGGTAGATGGTGCATGTGATAGTGCATGTTTAAAGTTCTTAAAGTCCTAATAGTTCTCATATGGTCAATCATGGCACAGTAAAGGGCTTGGGCACCAAATAGAAGAGGGCAGGGGCTCAGTCAGTGTCCAGGCTGAGGGGTGATGGGGTTGAGGATGGATGGTGAATGCATTCCCCCATGTTTTTCTCTTATCCATGTCTTTGACAGCTATTATACCTCCTCAGCCCCCCCACATACATGGTAATTGAATTGGGAGCGTCACCACGTCCTCCAGCTGTGTCCCCAACCCGATGGATGATTGTATGTGTCCGGGTATAAAGACCTCTTGTCCACTTCTCCTTCTGGATTCAGGCTGCTGCTGGGTGAAGGCTATTAAAGGGTAATCACGTTGGCAGTGATTTTACCTTGTCCTCCCTGCAAAGACCACAAGCCTGTAAAAATACACGAAGCAGCTTCATACTGTATAGTCAGAATGTAAGTTATTATTACCAAAAAGAAGTTACAAAATAAAAATCTGGGCACAATTTGGACCTTTTATAAGCTTTTGTGAACCAAAATGTGAAACTAGTCTGGCTTGCTGGCACATTAACAACCTTCTACATGGGATTGTAGTCTAAAAACACTTTTTTCCATTACAGACACAGTTAAATCACCACAAACTACACACCCACATTTTGCTTCCACAAACCCACTCTATGTGTGGGCTGTGTAGCTCCCTCTGATACCCATTACACAGCTGTGTAAATGGAGTCTTTCACAATAATAAATCATTAACCTTTTAGTCAGCAAGCATGCTGTCCCCTCAACGCTACCGAAAGCCAACTCCAAATCGTCCCGCTAATATCTATGAAATGCCATTTTCAGTCTATAACATTTTTTGTTATGCTGCGCAGTGGGGAAGTTGGAGCGCATCCTGCTCTCGGGCTAGATAACACTCTCACTTCCCACTGCTGAATGAGAAGGTGGGAAAATCAAGTGGTGAGAAGACAAAAAGGACGCACAGCTCCTCCACAGTGGACACAGGGCATTTTCCACCTGGCACATTTCTTAATGGAACAAATGTCGATTCATCGGGAGCGGCCGAGCAGGGCATGGCTTTAAGCAGTGAGTAGTGAGCCTATAAAGAGTTTGACTTGTGAGGATTTTAATGCACTTGTTGTAAACTGAACAAGCTGGATTGTGGTGCCTCGGCTTCAGCGTTTGTTTATGTGTTGGTCCAGGATTCCTGCTGCTCTGTATGGTAGCCTCTGAGGTGTGGGATGCTGAGACCAAACCCATGGATTTTGTTTGTAATAAAGGCGCTAGGAGGGCTATGAATATTGTGGCAGAGATGGAGAGTGCACTGGTGAGGATACGACTCTTACAGATACATTTCTCTGTCTCCCTTCCTCTTGCTGGGGGTGATGCAACTAATCCTCATGTATGTCTGTTTTTACCTGTAGTCTCCCATCAGTCTGTCTCTCTGTAGTCCACCCATTTGTCTGGCTTCTGTCTCCTCCATGTGTCCTCCCTTGCAGAGTGACTGTAATGGCTCGACAACCCTCTCCACACCGGTTCAGCTACCATGTACCGAGCTTCATGTTGCATCTTGGGAAAACAAATCAGTATGTTGGCACATGTATGAGTCCAAACTCCTCTACCACAATAGTTGTCTTACTTGTTGGATTGAGTGGTTTATCTCGTCTTTTATAACATCCTCTTAAAACATATCTCATTGTTTTTCTTTTTCTGTGTGTGTGTGTGTGTGTGTGTGTGTGTTACCGCAGCACCAGGAGAAGAGAGGAGACATAGTTGCATCCTTGAGGCTTCTTATTGAAGGTGTGAAGGTTATGAGGGCCCCCAGCCAGCCAGGATGTGGCACTTCGCTGCTGCAGAGACTGGAGAACAACATCAACAACCACCTGCTCATTATCACACACCTTCAGCTGAGTGTAAGAAGCAGTCACAGTGATAAGCTGCATGCAAACAAGCACTGATTTTGGTGATTTGTTGGTCAAAAGAAGTGTGTACATGTTGAGGTTAAAATTGCTATAAATGAAGCTGCAACGTTTCTGGATGTCTTGGATACATATAACCATATATTTCACTGTTGATAAGCTCCCAAATGCACATCAATACAGACTATAGAATGCTTTTGAAACAGCCTAGGCTTCTCAGAAACTTTCACTTTTGATTTTATCATCTGGGTGCCTTTTGACCTGTAAATCAAAGACAACCAGGCTCACTCTGTCTTCGTCTCTCGCACAGAAACAGAGCCAAGTAAAATGTAGCTGTGTGTCGATGATGAACATTAACAAAATATGAGTGAAAAACGTGTTGATGGGCCTCTCTCGCACTGATTTGCATTGGATTCAGAGGCATTATCGGTTTCCTCTGGTGGGGAAATATCCTGGTTTCTCATAAATCTGTGGCTCTCTGGAGTATCTGTGCCCTGGGAGTGATGATGTTATGCTGTGTGACCTCCACGCCTTCCTTCCTCAGGACAAGAAGAAGATAGCAGTGCATACTTTCCCAGTGAGACACAGTACAAGATGGATGCCATGTGATCTTTGTTTTACATAATATCCTGAAATGCGGGAAGTTGATCTGTGGATTATCTGCTGTCAATAATCAGCGTGTCTATCAGATTTTTAATCTTCAATGGGTGTTATGTCAGCCTCCTTTTCTCTTGGGGTTTTTTTCGGTTTCAATTTTACAACTACCCTCATTTGTGTGTTTTCTGTTTGGAACAGCAGGGGCCAGTGGTGAGTCCGGCACTGTCTTGTGTTCCTCGAAGCACCCAGAGTCTGAGCACAGTCCTGTTGAACTACAACCGGCTCATCTCAGGCAAACTGGATCGGCTCATGGTTGACCTGGAAGACAGATGCATTTCCCAGTGACACAAGAACAACTTCAGTGGACCTAATGCTCTTCACAAACTGGGGGATGAGTTCAAACGAAGCCCCAGGGCAATGAAAGAAGAATGAAAATCCAACTGATCAAAACAGCTGGAGTAATGTGGATATCCTCCTCAGCTTGTTGTCTTTTTTCAAATTTCTAATATGTGAAAAGTTTGCTTTTGTATAGTTGTGACGTGTAGACTCTTTAAGAGTAAAAAGAAGAAATACATCCTTCTCTGCTGGTCATTAAGAGGAACTACAGCTGGAGAAGTAGAGGGAAATGAAAGGCAGCAATATGTCTGCAATTATGAGCCTCATGGACAAATGAATGTATGATAGGAAGACAGTTTTTTGTATCATTCTACATATAACTATGCTTTAAATTTTGTTGTAGGCCCATAAAACCAATACAAGCCTACAATCTGCCAAAAGGCAGGTATCTTTTCTTTTTTTATATAGTATGTAGCTTATGAGCAGCTTCTCCAAGTCTCCACTGGATGCAAAATTATCATAATACAAATGATTGTTTCACGTCAGGTTGTTGTCCAGCTTGATCACGTGGCCAGAACCAAAAAGTCAGTTTGTTTGGATTCATGTTTTCATGCCAGATTTGTTTTGCTCCTTAGTTAGTGCTACAAAGGTCTTGCAAAGTGGATGGAAACTCGCAGTCCATTCAGTCCCAAAACTGTTTTTTCTTTTTTTTTTTATTTCATTCTGTTTTTTATGCAAATAATGTTACTGCTAGACAGTCCTTGTACATTAGCCGAATGAAAATAACCAAAGACACTTACTTAAGAATAATATAGACTGGAAAAGTGTTGCTATATACATTTCTGGTCTGAATTTAGTGAGCAAATTTAGTTTATTCTCAATGCACTTTTAGATCTTATCTCTGTTTACATTTTTATTTTAAATGTTATTGATTTTCTGTAGATGTGTTGATGTTTCTATGTAAGCTATTGCTTTTTTCAATTCAGTATAGCTTTGTGAATTTCTGTAAGTAAATATCCAGATTTTGCATTTAAGAGGATATTTTTGCTACACTTTATATTGATGCAAATGCTGTTTATGATACAAAACCTTTGCAATATAATATGCAATAAACTCTGTCTGATTACATTCAGCCATTTAGTTAATTACTAATTCATTTATTTGGTTAGTTAGGTACTTTTTTTAGTTATGCTAACGGATATAAAAGGGTCATAATCACCTGACCAACATACTGTACCCAATACGATCAAACAGAAACAACATCATCCAACTATTTTCAGACTCAGACATTAAGAAATGGAGATCTAAATACATCACTTACCCTGTAGGCCCCAAGACAAAAGAAGTCCATTTAAAAATAATGTCTAATATTTATCCATCCAATGAATTGTTAAGACTGAGATTTAATGTTGATCACAATAACTGCAACTTTTGTGAGACTGAGATTGAAACTACTGATCATCTGATTTTCCACTGTATATATTCTGCGGCATTCTGGGAAGATTTGCAGGACTGGCTGTCAACCAAAATCCAACTACTTGCTCCTCTCACAAAAGAAAATATTGTGTTTGGTATTAACATGAAGGACATTAACAGTGACTTGATATTGAACAATCTGATACTGCTGGCAAATTTTTTTCATCCATGCATCCAAATGGAGGAAAATGAAACCCCTATTTTCCATTTTCAAAAGGGACCTTGTGGACAATCGTCTCAATGCTTTAAGACTAATGAAAGGACAACATGCAAAGTCTCTTCTCAGAGTTTATGAAGAACTGAACATATATGATGATGACCCCTATAGCTACTATGGAAGAGTGCAGCCTTATTATTTATTTCTTTATTTATGCATTTTCTTTTTTTGTTCCTTTAATTATTTTCTACCCTCTTTTATTTTTATTATCTTATTTTTTATAATTTAAGTTATCTTTCCTATCCAATTGTGCCTTGTATAATAGAAGTATTGAGTTTAGATTGCAATGCCTTAATGTTTGTAAATTAATTATCTTCAATAAAAAAAACAAAAAAAAAACACACGAGTTGGGAAACTCTCGCGAGATGCTGTAAGGGTAGGCGTTCATCTCGAATAGTTTGTTAGGTCGTTGGACAACGAATCTCGCGAGAGTTCGCAATTTGCGGATTACCTTCTAGAAAAGACCAATATAAATGGCCGGTGGATTAATCAAGGAGAAACTGTATTTGATTGGATGAGCCTACATGCACAAAACCTAGCAAGAAAACTGGGACCTAAGTGACACAGGGAGACATCTGTACAGTATTCAGAAACATGTAGGAGCTGGTGGAATGAGATGGTCATTACCCGTCTGAGAATAGGACATACAGGATTAAACCAAACACTCTATAGAATAGGCAAGCACCCAACTGGACTATGCACGCACTGTAATAAACCGGAAACTGTCAAGCATGTTCTAATAGAGTGCAACAAATATGACGAAGAAAGAAGGGAATTGCTTTCAGGAGTAGATGATGGAGATATTACAATAGAGAATCTGCTAGGAAAGACATCTAAGAAAGTGAATCTTCTAATTAATTACTTAAGGGCAACAGGAATAATTGAGAGAATTTAATTAATATTATTATTAATAATTATTAATATTTTTTTTAATTTTCTTTTTAAATTGTATTTATTTATTTTCCTGCCAATCTACTGCTCCACACTCCCGCCCAGTAGGTGGCGGTAATGCTCCTATAAGCTGGTTTGCCAACCACCAATAAACACCAAAGAAGAAGAAGAATATAATTGGATGAGCCCTTCACATGAGTTTACATGATTTATACGTAATTAGCAAACCGTCGGTCATTACCTGCAGCAGGTGAACCGGGCCCGGTGAAGGTGGACGACGTGCGGAGGTTTAATGACGGCTACTCAACTAATTCAGCTAACTAAACGCTGACTCTAACGTTAGCAACTGTCATGTCACCATAGCTACAGAAAAGACGTTAATTTCGGTTGAAACTGGGCTTCTTGTTTGACGCCAGCAAACTGCATTTAACGGCTAATTTAGCTAACGTAAACGCTTAGCAACTGTCATGTCACCATAGCTACAGAAAAGACGTTAGGCGTTAATTTCGGTTGAAACAGCTTTTTGGTCGCCGCCAGCCAACTGCATTTAACGGTTAATTTAACGCTTAGCTACTGTCATGTCACCATAGCTACAGAAAAGACGTTAGGCGTTAATTTCGGTAGTGCTTCTTTGGTCAACGCCAGTGAGCTGTTATTTAACGGCTAATTTACGTAAACCGCCATGTCAGAAAAGGCTCCGCTTCTTCATTACCGACTCACCACCAGCGCCAGTCCGGTGCCGAAAGATGCGTCCAAACCTGGCGGGGCCACGGAGGGCCGAGCCGCCGGTCGAAGGACCAAGGACAAGGAAAAGACCGCCCGGAAGCTCGGAGTGGTGTTCGGCGTGGTCATACCGACTCTACTGTCCATGTTCAGCGTCGTTGTGTTCCTGCGAATTGGTATGTAGGACAAAGGGCAATTTTTCCTCGTTATTATTATTATTATTATTATTATTATTTTATAGTTTTTTACTATTAATTTTTTATTTTGTTTCTGCACAATCTCCTGTTCCACACTCCAGTCCAGATGGTGGCGGTAATGCGCCTCTAAGATGGTTTGCCAACCGCCAATAAACACCAAAGAAGAGGAAGACATGGGCAACAACTTTAATCTTTAATCTTAAATCTGAAGTGTTGTCCTAAAAAGAACTAAAACACAAATAACTTACACAAGTCTTCTGAAAATATGTGCTTCCGGTTCAATTTGAAACAGTTTATGTCCAGTCCAGCAAATGGGTGAAATAATCCATTTGGAGGTTAGCCTTTGAATTACTCATTCAAGTCTTGATAAAATACTAATATAATCTCAAATCCTATCATTTTAAAATGTGTCATGTCTGTTTGTTTTTTTCAAGGGCTGTACCTAACATTTTTTCCTTAGCTATAGATTCATCTTAGTCATTCACCAGTTTCCCAGAGCGCATGGTGACATCTTCAGTTTTGTCCAACATTGTCCAAAATCCAAAGATATTCAGTTTACAATGAGCATAAAAGTAGCAGAAATGACTGAAACAAACAACTAGCACTATTTTATTTCATCTGTTGTGTCCATAACATCTATTTCAGGCCTGAAGTGAACATTATAAATAAGATTTTCCAACTACCTCTTGCAGGATTTGTTGTGGGCCAAGCAGGGCTCTACCAGGCCATTGCCATGTTCATAGTGGCCTACTTTATCATCACAGTGACCGTGCTTTCTGTCTGTGCCATCTCCACCAATGGGGCTTTAGACGCTGGAGGTGCCTACTGTATCCTTTACTGCTGAGAGAGATTTGTGCTGTACAGCTTAAAAGCCTCACTTGGGTGTCTGTGATTAAGCCTGACTAATGGATTGAGAAAATGTCCATCCATCCATCCATCTTCAACCGCTTATCCGGGATCGGGTCGCGGGGGCAACAGCTCCAGCAGGGGACCCCAAACTTCCCTTTCCCGGGCCACATTAACCAGCTCTGACTGGGGGATCCCGAGGCGTTCCCAGGCCAGAGTAGAGATATAATCTCTCCATCTAGTCCTGGGTCTTCCCCGTGGTCTCCTCCCAGCTGGTCGTGCCTGGAACACCTCCCAAGGGAGGCGCCCAGGAGGCATCCGTGCTAGATGCCCGAACCACCTCAACTGGCTCCTTTCGACGCAGAAAATGTCCCTGCTCTTAATTTCTCCCCATGATTTATTAGGGCCTGGACGATATTCTTATCTCCCGATTCAATACTATCACGATAATTGGGTGCCGATACGATATGTATTGTGATTTTTAAAGGGACTGTTTGTAACTTCTTACACGTATAAGTCACCCGGGTCGGTGTCCCATGCGCGCTCGCGTCTGGCTACGCTGTTCAGACTCAGACTCCAACACAAACTACACGGAAGCACCAAAACCGCAAAGTTATTTCTAGTGAAGCCCGTCTTGCAAAACAGTGTTGGCCGCGGTCGGAGGACGCGGGGGAGACAGTAGCTTTGGTCTCCAGGGCCGGAGTCTCTGCTGTACTCTGATCCTCTGCTCCTCTGCCGGCCTGCTTGCCTTCACTCAGCTTGCTCCACCTCACGTGCATGAGCACACACTACACATTGCAGAAGACTTCGTAGCTCTGAGAATATCTAGTAAAGCTACAGTTGACGTTTGTGCAGAAATAACTGCTGTCTTGTGAAGCGACGGGGCTCCGAAGCGAGTAACATTATCGTCTCTGACCGGGTGCCATTGTCTCCCTGTTTACTCCAACCGCTGTCGGAAGGCTGAAGCAGGAAAAGCCAACACTAGGATCAGCATTGATTCCTGAGACCTTCGTCTGGTCAGCTAACATTACTGCCAAGCAGCTGAAATATAGTGATATTGTGGTTTTAGCTGACGTGTGTCACCTCACTGTTTTGAGCGATGCTCATTCGTGTCTATTTAGAGCGAGCACGGGCCCAACGCTGACTTTCGTTGACTTAATGGGCACAGGTGTCGCTGTTAACAAGCAATTCTGATTCTTACAAACAGTCCCTTTTAAATGTTGCGATTCTACAAGTATTGCGATTTGATATTACAATTTATTGAGATTTGTTAACTTTTTTTAACACTAGCCCATGGGAAAAAGTTGAATCATACACTTCAAGGGACATGCACTTTAGAAAATCTCAAAATGAATACAGTAAAAATGTTTGATTTTCAGCATGTATGTAGTCAGATGTCCTGAAGTCAAATATATCAGTCACTGTCGGGCATTATTTATTGAATTTTTTTACCAGCAACCCAAAAATCAAAGACTAGCATGCAGCTTTAGTCACGATGTCTGGATCTGCTTTTTGTCAATGTGTGAAACCCAAAGTGTACTACTTTACTGTATGTGTAGTGATTGCCACTTTGGATTTAAAATGTGAGGGTGCAGGTTGTATCCCCACGGACTTAGTTTACATTTATAAATCTGGAGTCTGAAATCCCTCAACTTGGTCCCCAGACATGATCAGCCGAGCCCTGGGTCCAGAGTTTGGCGGCAGCATTGGGATCATGTTTTTCTTTGCCAATGTGTGCGGCAGTGCTCTCTATGTTTTGGGTCTGGTTGAGGCGATCATGTCTACCTTTGGCATCCCAGAAGGTAAGGTAAAATTAGGACATGACATCTAGGCATGCATGAGTATGTTGATATATTAATCAACCCAGTTTTACTGTCCCTCAGAGGGTGCTGCAGGTCCCCATCAGGTGCTGCCCTCCGGATATTGGTGGTCTCTGCTGTATGGCACTGGCCTACTCTTCCTGTGTTTCAATGTCTGCTTGGTGAGACTTCATTTGTTTTTACTTAATTGTTTTTTTTTAACTGTCAGCTCATCTTTGGCTTGCACAAATAGAGGGTGTTGTGATTTATTTTTCTGAGAACCATGTTTTGCTAAATACACAACCATTTAGAATAAAAGGATTTTTAAGTCCAAATCCCTGCTGTTGATTACATTGCACTATTTAAAAGTATCGGAAGATGAATTCAACACTTACAAAAGTTTATTGTGCTATTGTTAAAAATAATGTGTTACAATTGTAAAAAAAAATTGAAGTTTGTCCATACTGCAACCCTAGGGGAAAGGCCACGAATAATAATTCTTATCATAGCTTATCTCATATGTTGTGTAAAAGTTGAAATTCTGGCCAGATGCTATAAGAAAGGAAAGGAGGTCATCATGAATTTTTTAAGTTAACCACTGAGGACAGTGAATATCCACTAGCAAACTCTATAGCTGGTAATTTTCAAGATACCTTGCCTTGGGCCAAATTGACAGTCAAGAGAAAAGTGGTGCTAGGGGACATATTTGGATGTGTAACATAAGTCAGTAGTTCCTAAATTTAACTGGCTTGTCATTACAGGTGGGTGCCCACATCTATGCCAAAGCCACCTTTATTATCATCATCATAGTTGCAGCAGTTTTGGTTACCATCTTCATCAACTTTTTCATTGTGGGGCCGATCGTGGTGATTCTGCCTGATAGTTCTGGTCTAAATGGTACCAGCCTGAGCACTGGCAATTACACTGGCTTCCAGCTCCACACCTTGAAGGGCAACTTATTGCGTAAGTGTTGGACATGTTGTCAAATGTGATGGTTGGGCAGTTTATATGCTTTGATAATCTTAAACCTATTTAAACAATGTCAGACCTAAAGCATTTATGATATTAGCTTTGATGTGTTAATTTAGGACCTTGAAGAAACAGAAAAATTACCCACCTGGAAATCCCTGTTTGTATTGGTCATCCCTGATATGTATGAATGATCGAGCCTCTTGTCTATCCTTCCAGCCAATTACACAGTAGACTACACCACCGGTGTCATGATGAATTTTGCCACAGTGTTTGCTGTCATGTTCAATGGCTGTACTGGGATCATGGCAGGCTCCAACATGTCAGGTAAGATGGTGTTAAAGAAATCTCAATAAATAAACGTAAATTGAAAAACCTCAGACACAGGCAGACTAGAGCTGACGGTGCGGGACACACTGCAAGAACTAGGGCGACAGACGCTCACCGACAGCCGACCGTGTGTCAGGGCTGTAGAAATACCAGTTGAAAATTGGAACAGGTTTCATAATATGTCAAGTTTACAGTATAAGCTTTGATGTTTAACTTCATCACATGATGAGCAAACATGTGTCAGTAATGGGAAATAAATCTAGGCAGTAAAGGCAGGTCTAGAAATGCAGACTTTAGTTGATCCAGCCCCTCATTTAAGACACAGTACGCAACATTGACAGAACATCAATAATGTGTTTAATAGATTTGGTTTTATTGAAGAGGGAATTTTTGTCATGTGATATCCAGGCGACCTGAAAAACCCCAGCTACTCCATCCCGAGAGGAACGCTTGCAGCTGTTCTTACAACTTTCATCACATACAATCTGCTCAGTCTGCTGGTTGCGTGGACCTGTGACCGGTTAGACACACACAAACACACACACACTCAAACATATGAAGTAGTACTAGCACAAATACCATATGAAACTAAAACATTTCTTTTAAATCTATAGAAACATTACCCATAATGCTGTGGTCATTTAAATAATTAATGGATTTTTCAAAACAAGTTTTTGCATTTACACACTCGCTTTTGCATATTATTGCTGTCTTTTTCAGAGATGGAATATCTCTGTTGTAGTTTGAGATTTTACTTGGATTTGTTTTGTTTGTACACCTGTCAAATAATTTGTTTTTATTAACACAGTTAATCAGATAAAGTAATTATTCTTGACTCACTGATTTCATATTTTCATTCTCCTTAGTCACCTCCTCCTAAAAGACTACAGTTTCCTGGGCGACATCAATATATGGCCGCCCCTGGTGACAATTGGGATTTACTCCTCCACCATATCTGCTGCCATGAGTAACCTGATAGGAGCCTCCCGGATCCTGTATGCACTGGCCAAAGACAACCTGTTTGGTGAGATTCTTGAACATGTGTCCTGCTGCCCAATGTTTGCAATTCCCAACATTTGCAGTGTCTCCAACATTAAGAATTACTTTCCAAAAGCAGCAAATTCTTCATTGGCAGAGTCTGGTTTTAGCTGATGTGACCTCTGACCGTCTCTGTAGTGAAAAGGACTTAATTACTAATCTTGCTTGTTTAGGTTATGATCAGGGCTAAATAGTTGATCCAGACTATATGAAAGCATATCCAACTCCAGCTGGTCTTCTATAAAGCTGAGTCAACATTTTAATAATCAGCCATCTGTTGAAAGAGGCCTCCCATCTCAAATGTGAGAAATTGACACTTGTTATTAATTTCATCATGTCGTTTTCCAAGTGGAGGCATGTTAATTTGGAAAGCATCGTCTGACAACAGATGGCTGGCAGTGTTGACTTTCTCAGAAGAAGAAAAATCCTCTCATTGTGTGTTTGGCTGAAGGATGAGTGCAGGATGACTCAGTTGTTTCTGATTTAGGACCATGAGCAATAACCGAGTGACTTTTGTTAATGTTTTAATTCTCTACAGGTGGCGTCCTGGCTCTGGCAAGGAAAACATCTCGGAGTGGGAACCCCTGGGCCTCTGTGCTTGTCTCCTGGTTGCTTGTACAGGTAGGTTAGTGCAAACTGCATGCAAGGAGTAGTGACAGTTTTCGTCTGTGAATAAAGTTTAGAGTGATTCAGCTTTAGTTCTACTAAAGCTCAAACAGAGTCACTTCTTTTGCCCTCAACCCCTTCCTGTTCATATTGATCTTTCACATGTTGGAGACCTAGTTCACAACTTCACTGTGAAATTACTTTTTAATCACCTTCCAAATGGATATCTTTTACCATAATGCATTGACTTCTTAACCTGACCTTGTCAGATGGGTTGTTTCACAGAACCATCTGAGAAGCCATCATTGGAAACTGTTTGGAAAAGGACAGGCTCTTTCAAAAATACTTGGCAGGTGATTAGATAAACCATTTGTCAACCATCTAACAAAAGCAAAACTAATTTGGAGGTGAAAACATCGCCTTCAGTGCCATACTTTGCTCTTCTTTCAATGAAAAAATACTATCCAGTTCTGATTGCTATTTCAGCATCAATGCTAACCTCTTCAGGAGCCGCCATTATTGTTTTCGAACTGTAGCCGATCCGTGTTGTCTCATACTATGGTCTCACCGCGTCTCATACGTCTAAGCAACGCCCATAGGTGCAGTAGCTCCTCACAGGACGTTGATTGGTGAACAATTGGTGACAAACGCATGACTTGAAGCCTGGCGAGATGGATTTTCGTGTGATGTTTGATCCTGCGATTATCGCGTGATCTCATGACATCGCAAGAATCCAGCTGCCTTGCAAGGTTATTGACGGCTACCCATAAACCCCTAAACAACAGATGGAGATAAAAAATATAGCTATTTACACCCTAATTGTTTGTTTTAAAGTATGGTTTTCATTTTGCTTTCTGCTTCTAATGTGTAAGAGTAACAGGAGGCGTCTATTTCAGTAATGAGGAAGATGAAGTGGACAAAAGTTGAACTTTCTTGCCCTAATCGTATAACCCACAATTTCTGGGATTACATCAACATTTTGCATTATACTTTATATTGCCACTGCTTGTTTGTTTTTTGTAAATGTGTTGGTGAAAAATGCAGTGCTGCTCTGAGGGGAAAGTAAAGGGAAGAACTGGAGTGGAGGCAGATAAATTAGCAGCTGACCATCTACTATTCCGCGGGGCAAAACATTTTGCGCTCCGCTTCGGATTGGCTGACCACTGGTCAAATGAAGAGCATTTAAAGCTTGAAAGGTCTGCCAGGGAGGACAGCAGGGTACCGTCCTGTTACATTAGTAAGTGAACTCCTCATTTCACTACCATGCCACTTAGCATCAGCATATTAGCTAGATAACAAGGTTTGTTACATTATTCTTATGAAGTCATGGGCATGTATAGTATAGCTGTAATTTAAGACAGTTAAGCTCTTTATCAAGTTGGTTTGTGTTGGGGTCAAGGGACATCCAGAGGTCTGAAGCTACTTGTGTAGTCTAGCTAAAGGGATTGTTTGTATACATTGTTCGCAGTAACATTTAAAGGTACTATATGTAACAATTTACATTTATTTATCACTTTGTATTACCATTGTGTGAACAGGTTGTTATGTAACTTAAAAACTGAGACCTTCCCCGATTTTCTCGATTGCCTATAACAGCCTGTGGACTGATTTTTATGTAAAGGACTCTGGACGGTTTTGCTTGGTAATGTTAGCTGATGAAGTAATTTGCAAATGGCAAGCTAGTTAGTATCATGGAGATTGGACATTACAGATTGTAACAGTGATATATGATTGTACTGTCATGTCACTGTTTTGGCCGATGCCCAGGATGATCACTCGCGCCTATGAAGTGCGAGCACGAGCAACAGGATGCTAACTGCAGTTCACTTAATGGCCACCGGTGTCATTAATAACAAGGACTTTCTAAAAGTTACATATAGTACCTTTAAGTAATGTGGGTGCCAAAGCTTGCACACTTTTATTGCTATAATTATTACATATTTGAATTCAGTGTTTAAAACTGCAACCTGAATGAGATCTAAGCAGCACAGGATACAAAATATTGTTGAGACATAATTGATGTTCTTTATTCCTTCCACTAGGTGGTACTGTTTGCTGGTAAATTGAACACCATTGCTGGTATTGTAACTATCTTCTTCTTGTTGGTCTATGCTGCTGTGAATCTGGCCTGTCTGGCTCTTGAATTGGCTTCTGCACCAAACTTCAGGTACGGTGCAGGATACTGGCAGGGTTTTCTGTTTTGGATTTCGTTTGCACATTCGTGATGGAAAAGGTCATTTTCATTCAATATTATGTCTTTTCTTTGTTTTTTTCATTTAGACCCTCATTCCGTTGTTTCACGTGGCATACATGCACTCTGGGCATTCTTGGTTGCCTGGTCATGATGTTCCTGATTAGTGACATTTATGCATTTGCCAGCATTGCCTTTATGCTCCTGCTGTTAATGCTTATCCACTACCTCGGTCCCATCAGCAACTGGGGCTACATCAGCCAGGCGCTCATCTTCCACCAGGTGACACACAAGTCATCTCTCTCACTGAAGCAACAATATGATGCTAGTTTGCATGAATTACTACATCACTTCTTCATTCACTCAGGTGCGCAAGTACCTGTTGATGTTGGATGTGCGTAAGGACCATGTGAAGTTCTGGAGGCCCCAGCTGCTGCTGATGGTGGCCAACCCTCGCAGCTGTACAGGTCTCATTGCTTTCATTAATGACCTTAAGAAGAGTGGCCTCTACGTCCTGGGACATGTAAAGCTGGGTTTACTGGGTAAGGATTGTGTAGGTAGGAGAGAGATGCATATATACATTTTTGAATTGGTCACTCATACTAAACCCAAAATTGACGTTTTGAAGGCTTTAAAGGTGGCTATTTAAACGTTGGTAGCTATAGCCTTTGTCGTTTAAGGCTATAAGGCACAGCAATCTGATATTGACAAGTTCAGGGTTCAGTTCACTTCACCTGTCGACTGCACACTCGCTAACGTTACGGGCTGCCTGGCTTGCAGAAGCCCGTCTTGTCTTGTAACCCCGAAAGAGGCATGAACTTTCTACTATACAAACACAACATGCACCGTCACTTCTGTTTCTCTCTCTCTCTCTCTCCGTCTGTCTCTCTCTTAACCGCACACACAGACACTTGCTAACGCAATTAGCATATAACCTACGCACTGAGTTATTCCTTAAAGGAGTTCGCTACCTGTATAACACACAAGTTTAAAAAACATCTAAAAAATACATAAATCCTCGTCTAGGCCTGAAGTTTTCCCAGTGAGGGGAATAAAGTGTCAAAATGTACATAACCTATAACCTTAACCCCCTCCTGCAGTGTAAGCCACATCTATAGGTATGCTCCAGTCAATCATACTAAAACCAAAATACACTGCAACCTTTTGTTAATTATACAGGGAGCTGCTTAATGTTGGTAACTGGCAACAAACGCACACATGCTGCCCATGAAGGAATGAGTTGGTTCTCTTTCCCACACTTTTGTCATTGTGTGTGTGTGTCTTTGTGTGTGATTCTGTAGACGGGTTGCCCTCTGATCCCCTGCAGAGCCGTTACGACTCCTGGCTGTCTCTAGTGGACCATCTAAACATCAAGGCATTTGTCAACCTCACCCTGGCAGACTCTGTCCGACACGGAGTTCAGAACCTGCTTTTCATCACAGGCTTTGGTGGGCAAGTCTACACTGCTGCTGTATGAGGATATTGGTTTTCCATCATTGAACTATGATTGTTACTCACAAACTCATCTGTTTGCATCTAGGCGGAATGAGGCCAAACACCCTTGTCTTGGGTTTCTATGATGACTGCACCCCTCAAGACAACCTCCAAGGTACAATTCTCCTGTCTACAGGCTATGGCTTGGATACAGTGACTCCATCCATAGACCCCCAAGAGCAACGGTTTCCCTTCTTCCCTAATGTGCGGGGGTTCGAGGAACACAAAGACCTTCAGGAAGAGGAATATGTGTCTGTGATTGCTGACGCTGTAAAAATGGGTAAGAATGTGACACTGGCCCGTAACTTCAACCAATTCAACCGGGACAAGGTCTTGGCGTCGGTAAAAAAGATTAGGAGCCACCGAAGCACGACGGTGCCATTCGTTGACGTGTGGCCTCTGAATCTGCTTCGACCAGACAGCAGCGGTTACGTTGACACCTGCTCACTGTTCCTGCTGCAGTTGGCCTGCGTGCTTCAAGAGACCCGTGCCTGGAGCCAGGCGAGACTCCGCCTCTTCCTGTGTGTGGAGTCCGGTTGCAGTCTGAAGGAGACGGAGGAGAAGAAGCTCCAGGCGATGCTAAAGGAGCTAAGGATTTCAGCAAAGGTGCAGATGGTGGCATGGGACCAGGTGGTGGCGCTCCACTGGCAGAGACAAGGAGGAAGAGAGAGAGGGAATCTGGAAGAGGCTGCACAGAATGAGGAGAGGAGGGAGAGGCCAGATGAAGCTGAGAAGAAAGATGGTATCCAAACGTTTCCTAATAATGCTGCTCAGCTGACCGATGAGTACATCTGTGCTGTCAACAATCTGATTCGCCGACACGGTGCTCCTCAGCCTGCTGTGCGTTTCCTGTATTTACCCCGACCACCAGCAGACACAAGCCGTTACCGATCCTACCTGCACCAGGCGGAAGTGTTGAGTCGAGACCTGGGCCCAACATTGCTCGTTCACGGGATCACACCTGTGGTCACTACTGACCTCTAAGATTTTACTATCAACTCTTGATCCATCAACAAGCCTGAACTGGTATTGTTCGTCCATTGGACTGTGCTTCTTGCTATCAATTTATTCACCTGATATTTAAGCTGTCAACCACAACAAACCAGTTTTATACTTGAGTCACATCCACATTCTGCAATTATGAAATTTATATTTACCTTATATTATTAAGACACTTGGAGAAAATGGATTTGATGACCTCAAGTTTATGTCTGTTGGATATTGAAAGTTATGAGTGTTTTAGGCTGTTTGGTCATCACTTGGGGATGGCGCTATAGTGGCATAGAAATCTATAAAGTTGTTATTTTTCAAGGACCTTTCCCTACTTTCATCCCACATTTTGTGGGGTGAAAGTAGGGAAAGGTCCTTGCAAGTTCCCTCGTGGTTAAAATCAGAAGTATATTAGGCTAGTGCTCTGTCCCATGCATTTGTTAAAATACTGTTATTACAGAGGAACTGCTGTTGAACATTGTCAACTTTGACCTTTTGTACATGTTAATAGAAAAATAAATTGTTGTATTACATCAGAATTCTTTCCTACAATTTTATTTATAATTGAGAAGAGAAAGACTTTCTGCTAATAACTATTCATTAGTCACAAGTATTGTACAAAGATTCTTAAATCCATTTATCCAATTTGGTTTATTTAGAGTACCACTGAGGTACACCGTAGTCTTGGCTGTGTAATGCCTGCAGAGGGCGATATAAGCCCAGTGTCATGGCTGAGCTGAGTGGCTGCACCAAGTCCGCCTTTACTGGGCTGCTGATGTACTGTAGTAATAGTGCTAATGCCAGATGATAAATATGAATCTGCACTTTGAGCACATGTACAGTATGCTAATCGGATGTGTCACAGGTTTTCCGTATCTCAAACTAGCAGCCTCACCATCACTGACTCAGCACAGACCAGTACTGGTTGACCTGTTGCTGACTGGCTGTCGTGCTGGACTGAACAATATTTCAATCTCAGAGTTTACATGTTTGCAAGATGGTGAGAGGTAATTGCTTCACAGGTGTTTGTGTGTCGTAAATGGCACAAAATTATTTAACAGAACAATTTCAAGTATGTGTGGTTGCGTCTTGTTACCTCCCAAAAGGAGCAGAATTTATCTGATCTTCTACAACCAAAATATCTGCATATCAATGGCTTGATTTGAATGAAATTTAGCGTGCACATCACATGGACACTTACAAGAGGAAGAAACCTGCAGGTATAACCAAGATTCAGTAAAAGTGCCAAGCTCATGGTTCATATACAAAACGTAATACTCGGAATGCTTTCCCATTCCTAAATCATTTTGTTGCATATGCACACTCCAAACAGGTATTCGACGGTATCATGGATCTTGAATTACATCCCTAATATTTCTTCCTCTTTAGTTCTGTAAAGGAGAACACCTTGTTATGTACACATGTAGTTATGTTATCCATGTACTGATTTGTCATTTGACAAATGAAGCAACCCCTCATCTGGGCTGTTGCATTATTAAAGCATTAATCATAATTCATTGAAAACTACCTGAATGACGCAGTATATCATTTGGCATGAGAAGTGTGTGGTGGGCGATGGCGAGACTGTACCTGCTGATGGAGAGCCGACGCCATCTGTGGCATACGTCACGTTTGGTTAGAGAAAATTCCATGAGTTTGCACATAGGAGTATTGACACCCGCCTACACGTCACTGACAACCTGCATGTGGGAGGGAGTGTGTTCACAGATGGAGGCTGTCTCATGGGCTCCAAGTACTATAAAGAGATACCACGCTCACAGTTGACAAGGAAACATGGGCATGTAAGATATAATGGGCAGTGTCATCTACACATTTTAAAGACCATCTTTATTTGGAAATCACAAAGAATCAATAGTGCACCTGTAGATGCATCCACATTGTCAGAGCAGTTTCTGATGTCAGATTGAGGGTTATCTTTCTCTTCCGCCCAAAGCCAACAAGTAGAAAGATGGAGTGACTGAATCACTTCCGACCGGTGATTAGCTTGGAGACGGAGAGTTGCTGTCATCGGAAAAGCCTAATGAGCTGTGAATATTAAAATCCCAGTGGCCCTCTACTAGGCTGGTACTTGTGTTTGTGAGAGGGACCAGATTGTGTTAAATGCAGGGTTTGATAGAACCCGTTAAGAAAAAACTGGCTAATGTTTTTGTCTAAAATTAAATGAACAATATGTTGAGTATAAATAGTTTTTATTCAAACAAGACTAGCAATGATTTGGAAAAAGGAGTTGGAAAAATAAATGTTTACATTCTAGCCTACTAGCTTTAATATCTACCTGAGGAAGTAGTTCAGTTAAAGTGATTAAGACATTAAAGGGGAATTACACCCATTTTCAAAATTCATACATGTTATTTCTATGGTTTAAGACAGTCCAAAAAATATTAGTGAACATGAACAACTCTCCCAAATACAGAAACAGTGCTGCTCCATAGACGGTGAATAGGGAGAATCAGTCTTCCATTCGTTGGTGCTGTGTCTGAAATCATTCACTC
This sequence comes from Sebastes fasciatus, assembly GCF_043250625.1. Classification (NCBI taxonomy): domain Eukaryota; kingdom Metazoa; phylum Chordata; class Actinopteri; order Perciformes; family Sebastidae; genus Sebastes; species Sebastes fasciatus. The sequence goes on from NC_133805.1 coordinate 18,519,369, forward strand.
ATTCACTACTCCTACTCACTATCCAGGGAGTTTTATGTAGAGGACTAGAGTGAGCTCATCGGCAAAATGAAACAACACTTTCGGGACACTACTCAGGTAATTTTCTCTGCGCTGTTAATTATGTCGTCGCTGTCGCACAATTAAAACGTCAATCAATGTAAGGTGGTCGCGCACATCCAAAACCGTAGTAGGCCGGTGCTGGACCAGTAGAAGACAGCAATGAAAAACATAGAAGACGGTCCGCACACTGTAGCTATAGAGTGCAATTTATTGGCATATCTTTGTAAGTTATGTTTCGAGCCCAAGCTCTTCTTCAGACTTAATAAATCAACGTCTCAATTGCACTCTTAAGGGAGCTACAGTATGCGCGGACCTCCTACGTTTTGCACAATTAAAACGTGCCAAATCAACGTTGGCTGGTAAACCATCCATAATAAATACAGACATGTATTTTTGTGAAAAATACATATTGTAAGCTATTTTGTTGAGTTGCTTATTAGCAAAATGCTCCGAGGGAATTTAAGTTCCTCCTGGTAAGCAGTGATGCACTGCAATGTCTATTTTATTGTAAAAGGTAAGAACAGAAAGAGTAAAGTGGTATGACCTGCCATCTGCCGTGGTGGCGATAAGCATATTTTCCCAAATTAAAGAATACAAAGTACTAGGGATGCACCGATACCGGATCGGATATCGGGCCAATACTGACTCAAATAGCTGGATTGGTGAGAATTTTAATTCCTGTTGAAGTTTTGACCAATTTGTTGCTGTTACTGTATACCCTATGACATCACAAGTTAGAGACTTACTTCCCTGGTTTCTGGCTTTGAGAGAGAGGAAATAACATATTGGAATTCTTAGTTTAGGTGGATTTCCCCGTCAGTACCAATTTTGACAGGGCAGAAACTGCTGGCCCTTCCAAATAAATTTAGAAAACACAGACTATTCATCTCTTTTCATCAATAAACTGTTGAGGACTAAGTGATCAAAAGCACTTTATTCCAAAGCTTGCTTTTGTTTCACGAGATGGATGACATTAATTCACCTTACCCATTTCATTCAAAAGTGCATTGAAATAGCCCACAATGTATCATCATTGGAAGAGGTGCTGAACAAAAGTGCAGTTCGAGGTGTGAATTGGCACTTGTAGCTTGCTGACTAATACCGTTAATTCATTCTCACCACCATGTTGGGAGTGGGATCCTCTCAGACTCTAGTCATGGAAATAATTCTGATCTGCATGTTATCATAAAACATCCAGTGATCAATAGGAGGAATTTAGCCATAAAAGGGGCATGAACATCCTGTCACAACATCACTCTGATTTAGATGAATAATAAAACATTGCTCTGAACTGCTGACCTTTGGATCATTCAGTACCTTCAGAACACTGTGGGAGATCAAATCTCAAGTTAGGTATTCAGCTCTTCAAATCACTTGAGAAAGATGCCTCGTAATATGAAGATGTGTGATTTTGTTGGCATGTGTAGGTTGAGCGTTTGCCCAAATCAACCAGCAACCATCATGGCATCATAGCATACTATGGAGATGTCTTAAGATAAAGCTTCACGGATGGCGTCGATATCTCTGACGGATAAAAAAAATAAAATTACCCAAATGTACTGTTTGTGCACAAGTACTGAAAAAGTGAGTTTTTCATGATATGTCCCCTGTAAGGCTTAAAAATGGGAGTGTTTGTGAGAATTTTTGCTCAATTGACAATTTGTATTTGTAATTTTTTGGCTCCTTGACTGTCAAAATGTTGGCAAGCACTAAACCCTAATACAAGGCTTCATACTTCCAGTTTTATACAGTCAGCTGTCACCTGGTATAGTTTGGCATGAAAAATAACCTGGCTAATGCAATTTATCGTTGCCAGTTGTGTTTGGTGGCGGTCGGCAACAGCTCCAATGTACCTTCTGACGAAGAGACAACGCCATCTGCGGCATACGTCACGTTGCGGCAGAATTCCATGAGTTCTCACATAGGAGTATTGACACCCGCCTACATGTCACTGACAATCTGCATGTGGGAGGGAGTGTGTTCACAGACGGAGGCAGTCTGGACTCCAAGTGCTATAAAGAGATACCACGTTCACAGACTCCTGCTAAAATACAAAGGACTTCATACAGCACACAGCAGTCCCAACATACTTATGACATAAAGCAACATTTTGTTGCAGTCACAAAACAATCCGCCCATATTTTCTCCACAGCCATCGGTGTCAGTTTGAGGGTGATCCCTCCACGCCCACACGGATCTGAATCACTTCCGACTGATTGGCTGTAGGATGGAGAGTTGCTGATGTACTGTATGAACCTTTATTAGGCTGGCAATTGTGTTGAGTAGTAAAAAACAGTATTGACTAGGGCTGCACAATTAATTGAAATTTTATTGAAATCGCAATATGGCCTATTGCAATTTTCAAATCGCAGGAGGCGCAATAATTGTTAGAGGCAAAATGTTGTCAAAATACCATTTTAAATTTAATATTGTGGTGCTGCAGAGTACAGATGGTACAGATCTCAACAAAAAATCACACCATAATCATTTTAATTTTTAATTTTAAGTTTTTAGTTTTCTAGTTTTTTTTCCTGACTTAAAAGAATTACAGAAAAATATTGATAAATCAAAGCAAAACTGTAGATATGAGAGCAAGAATGCTAATGACCTCTGTCTGGCTTTTGGGAAAAAAAGAAAAAATTTAAGTACCTCAGTACCAATATGGTGTCCGTCATAAAAAGCAAGTTTTATGTTCCTTATAATTGATTGTTTTTCTGTGGGATGCTAGGAGAGAAACAGTGTTTGGTTTGTTTGTCACAAAGTCATGTGCCATTACGGTGTTCCTGTCTGTGAACAGCAGAATGTGTCTCCTACTAAATGTGCTCAGTTGAGAAAAATGATCTGTCGTTAATCTCCTGACAATACTTTGGAAATCCATAAGTACTTTTGAAAATCTGTCACATTACTGTAACTTTCTTGGCAGGAAAGGGAATATTGTAACGTATGTTTGTGTACTGTCCACCCACATACTGTCGTACCCTCAAATAATTAACCAGGCAGGCAACGTAGCCACTTAATCTCTTGAACTCTCTTTAAACAGATTATCCAGGTTTGAGGGTCTTCATGATGCTCAAACCTGGATTAAAGTTTGTGTTTTCGTCATTGCTTTCCTCATGTGTCCGGTGGTTAGTGTGTCACATATCAGTGTTATCAAAACATCCAGCTTCATCCATCCATTTTCTTTAGTTTTGTCATCATTCAGGCTCTGAAAAGAGACAAATACAGTTTCTGATAAAGCGTCAGCAACATTTTTCCTGAGAGTGGGAGCTGGCAGCAGTCCATCCCATTGTGCTTCTATTATCTGCAGCCTGATACATCATCTCTACTGGTGATGTAGAGGGAGAAGAAGTAACTGCTGTTACTGTGGAAATAGCACCATGTGAGAGTGGGAGGAAGACTGCAGGCTTTTGTATCTTGTGGGAGTGTACGCTTCTTCCTCCTACTGCACAAACAACCTCCACATATCAAGTTATTTGTGGACTAATGGTGACGCACAGATTTTTACCACTGAACATATAAAGTCAGTTTTGTCAAGATCTCAAAATAGAATTCATATTTTTGTGAATTGGTACGCCAGTTTTGTGGTATTCTGCCTGGATAAAGAAACTTGCCTTCGCTTGCGTCTTCTGACTGTGTTAAAGTACGCTGAGCCCCTGGATGTCCCGTTGCAGAAAAACACAGTTGTTTTGTCCCTTTTGTCAGTGAGTTAGCAGGATTTTAAAAACAACACATTTCAATTAAATTCGTTAGAAACTTATTTCATGGGCCAAGGGAGAAGCGATTAAAGACTTTAGTACAGTGCTTGAAGTGGAAAAAATAATTGCCAGTGCTCTCTTATTCACATGTTGGCGTGTGTATCGGCCGGTATCAGCAATCTCTTGCGACGTATTCCTATTTATTCTTTTTTTAATTATGTTATACTGTGTCAGTCATAATCAGCTGTGGTTTTATTGCTATTATTATACATGGGCTATTCATCTTCTAATCTTCTATAGTAGGCCTATAATACTCCAATAATATACTTCACTCACAGGTCATTTCAGAGAGAGAGCGTTCCTATAGGCTGTGCTCCGGCTGGTGGGCGGTGCTTGGTATTTCCTCAACTGATGTCAACATGGCTGCCGGGTCACAAACTTTCTCATTTTACAGCTAAACCGTGCACTACAAGATGTTGCTGACAACATTTGAGGCGAGAAATAGGCATTACAGTAACAGAATATTGATTCATATTTGATCAGCGCTGCCTAGTTTGACCGTTTGATCGAAGTTCACGAGTGATTGACAGCTGGCTCAAAGACGGCAGCTGGACGGCAGACTCCAGATCAGCTCTGATTGGTTGTTTTCCTCCGGTCGGTGAAATCTTGCAGATGCCATTAGGAGCACCGGAGGACACAGAGGCACATGAGTTTTTTTCAGATTACCTGTCTCATGCACTACTGTCAGGATATAGTGACCGTTTTATAAAAATAACTTTTTTTAATCATATTTGCTCCATTTCTACCCACTGCTGCTTTAAACTGCTTTTATCTGACAATAATATACATAATTGCATTGCTTTGATCTCTTCACACAAATTGCTAAACTGTTGGATTACCACATGAGTATTTTTTTACGACATAACCCACGGGGTCAGTACCCTTTAGTCTCTCTCAGTAAAACACCAACCTTGATCCATCTCCAGACTTTTACACCTTTTAAAGCAGTTTTGTGTATGCTTATTTAACCAAACGATCATATCAGTATTCACTGCAGCCAACTTGCATAATGATTCCAATCCCACTCAACTCAGTGTTTGGTGCCTACAGCATGCTGTTAGAGTGATACTAGTAGCGATACTGATGATCATATATGGTGGCTGTTTCACTCCACCCCCTCATACCGGGGATGCCCTTCTTTTCATAAAGGCCTCGATGATCGCCGAGATGATTTGCGTCATTGTCACACTTTTATTTTTCAGTCATCCAACAAGGGAAGCTCTTACGTTTCATCATCATGTCTCATCATGTTTTTGAGACACGGCTTTCACGGATATTATTAATCCTAGTCCGGGGACATATTAGGATATCTGCGTCACTGACTGCGTAAAGACGGATTAGTTGTAGCGACCCGAGGCTCATTTCCAGTGGCACTCGAAACACATTTTCATGCAGAGGGACAGTTTTAATTCAGGTTTTGCTAGTAGTTAATGTTTCAGAGCACTCATAGTATGCTGGATTTTTCCATTTGTTTTGATTTTGTGGTGTTTGTTACAGTATCTTGTTGTTCACTTCAGTCTAATGGTGTGTCTGAAAAACATCTAAATAAGGCACTGAATTTACTTTAGCAGCAGTAATTTATATGTATTAGATGGCAAACTTACAGTTTATAGCCCAGTGTAACAGCAATGTCACATCTGTCTATACGCCCATTTATCTATACATCTTTATATACATCTATCTATCTATCTACAGACGTGGACAAAATTGTTGGTCCCCTTCCGTTAAAGAAAGAAAAACCCACAATGGTCACTGAAATAACTTGAAACTGACAAAAGTAATAATAAATAAAAATTTACTGAAAATTAACTAATGAAAATCAGACATTGTTTTTGAATTATGGTTCAACAGAATCATTTTAAAAAACAAACTAATGAAACTGGCCTGGACAAAAATGAAGGTACCCTTAACTTAATATTTTGTTGCACAACCTTTTGAGGCAATCACTTCAATCGAGTGATTTCTGTAACTCTCAATGAGACTTCTGCACCTGTCGACAGGTATGTTGGCCCACTCCTCGTGAGCAAACTGCTCCAGCTGTCTCAGGTTTGAAGGGTGCCTTCTCCGAATGCATGTTTCAGCTCCTTCCACAGATGTTCAATAGGATTTAGATCAGGGCTCATAGAAGGCCACTTCAGAATAGTCCAATGTTTTGTTCTTAGCCATTCTTGGGTGTTTTTAGCTGTGTTTTGGGTCATTATCCTGTTTGAGGACCCATGACCTGCGACTGAGACCAAGCTTTCTGACACTGGGCAGCACATTTCGCTCCAGAATGCCTTGATAGTCTTGAGATTTCATTGCACCCTGCACAGATTCAAGACACCCTGTGCCAGATGCAGCAAAGCAGCCCCATAACATAACCGAGCCTCCTCCATGTTTCACATTAGGTACAGTGTTCTTTTCTTTGGATGCTTCATTTTTGCGTCTGTGAACATAGAGCTGATGTGACTTGCCAAAAAGCTCCAGTTTTGTCTCATCTGTCCAAAGGACATTCTCCCAGAAGCTTTGTGGCTTGTCAATATGCATTTTGGGAAATTCCAGTCTCGCTTTTTTATGATTTGGTGTCCTCTTCGGTTGTCTTCCATTAAGTCCACTTTGGCTCAAACAGTGACGGATGGTGCGATCTGACACTGATGTACCTTGACCTTGGAGTTCACCTCTAATCTCTTTGGAAGTTGTTCTGGGCTCTTTGGTTACCATTCGTATTATCCGTCTCTTCAATATGTCATCAATTTTCCTCTTGCGGCCACGTCCAGGGAGGTTGGCTACAGTCCCGTGGACCTTAAACTTCTGAATAATATGTGCAGCTGTAGTCACAGGAACATCAGGCTGCTTGGAGATGGTCTTATAGCCTTTACCTTTAACATGCTTGTCTATAATTGTCCTTCTAACCTCCCGAGACAACTCTCTCCTTAGCTTTCTGTGGTCCATGTTCAGTGTGGTACACACCATGATACCAAACAGCACAGTGACTTCTTTTCACCCTTTAAATAGGCAGACTGACTGATTAAAAGTTTGAAGACACCTGTGATGCTATTTACAGGACACACCTTAGTTTAACATGTCCCTATGGTCACATTATTTTACATCTTTTCTAGGGGTACCATAATTTTTGTCCAGGCCAGTTTCATTAGTTTGTTTTTTTAAATGATTCTGTTGAACTAAAATTCAAAAACAATAGCTGATTTTCATTAATCAATTTTCAGTGAATTTTTATTTATTATTACTTTTGTCAGTTTCAAGTTATTTCAGTGACCATTGTGGGTTTTTCTTTCTTTAACGGAAGGGTACCAACAATTTTGCCTACGTGTGTATATATCCATCTATTCGTCTCACATGAATGCGTGAGTGGAAGAGGATGTGACTGAGATATGCGAGTTGAAACATGTGTGCATCTTTGGGGCTGCACATGCTACACACCTCTCACCTTTTTCTCTTTGCATTGGCTCAGCCTGACGCGGAGCACAAGGCAACCAGTACCAGTTCTAGTTCTTTCTGCCTTCTGTTGCTGGTCTGTTCCTCATGTGGAAATTTGTTTTTCTGTGAAAGTATAGATCACACAGATTCGGTCCCATCTGTCGGCCCGATGAAGGAATCAAGACAACAACCGTTTTGATTGGCATATTTGTTTGCTTTGTTTCAGCGGTTATGAATCACAGAATTTTAATTATATGAATAATAAAATGTATTTATATTCATGCAGCATGTTGCTTAATTGGACCTAATTGACTGCCCCACCCATACAAATCTTATTCAGAACTTTCTTTGTGGCTTTAGTCCAGTTATAACAACACGGCAAATTGTCACATTTACAGATCAATGCAAATTATTAGTATCTTGTGATAATTGTGAAGTGATGATTTCTCACAGCTGACTGTTTTCCGTTAATCACTGCCTTGTGTCGACGCTCAGTTGATGCGAGGTGTCTCTCTAGAGCAGATGGGACGACCGTGTCACAGCAGTGTCTCTAAATGTGTGAACGGAGGTCAGTGTTGTGTGAGAGATATGTTAATAGCACAGCAGCGTGTCAGGAAAGAAATATGCATGGCTGGTTAAAGGCAAAATACACTTTGGGTTATTTTCTGATCTTTTGGGTTTGTATATTTTATACCTCCTACGGGGTATGTACAGTTTAGTCTTCTTTTGTGTCTGTGAAACACTTTGTAATACTTTCAAAAGTTTCAAATACTTTGCTGCATGTCATCCCCTCTCTCTCCCCCCTTTCACAAACTATCTCTGTCTCTCTAAAAAAAAAAGCATTAAAATAAAAAATAATAATAATAATAATCTAAAAAAATAAAAAAAATTATATAAAGAGATGCAAGTTGCAGAAGTTATCATTGATGTGCATCATTAAATGATATTCCACCCAAAGCTGACACAGACGCTGTCTCTAGGCTTAAAAGTTGGCTTAAAAAGTTTTTATTTTTGTTTCTTCTTGAAGAACTGTGTCCACGTTTACGACTGTCTTTAGTATTTATCTTTTAATTCACATTTTAAATGTGCAGTAGTTGCAGTGGATGAAGCAGATAAGGGCAAAATAAGGGCACACAGCATCGTGAGGTTCTAAAGAAGATATCAACATCAGGTGTTGATCTTGATATTCGTGGAAAAAATATAGATTGATATCACTGATCATATAAATTTGACCAATGCGTCTCCCACATAGGCTACTGTAAACCCTCCAGTTATTCATTGTTTGTATGGGAATAAAACCATAAATCCAAGTAAACAAATACTGATCAAAATGTATAATCTGCTGTAATGTGGGCTCTCAATCTCCATTTTTTCTGACTTTAGTTGTGAACACAAAGGCTCTGAGCAGTAGCAATGAGAACAAAATAATAGGCTTGGTACATCAGCCACTCCGTTCAACACATTTCAGTGTCGGCACACTGTCCCCTGAGGCAGCCTTGGATTCATGGTGCAAACAGAGGACAGGAAGAAATAATATCACAGTGCAAGTATAAACACAACCACACAGTATAATGAACTGAGGGATGTCAAACTCATAAAAGTCCATCATACATTTTTAGACTGTGTAATTGGAGTAATGAGTGTTGGAATCGGTCACCAAACCAGGTCATAAATTCACCACTTGGCAAGCGGTTTGATCAGCAGCCAACATAACAAACTCAGCCACTAGAGGGACAATTGACTGACTCCTCAGAAAAACAGACTTCAATACAATCCCAAACATTCAGTATGTGCAGTCTTTGCTTTGGCATTGACCAGTTAATACGCGAGAACTGATATTTAAACATACTTTATTTTCCACAGGCATTTCAACATTAGCAGATCTTTATTTAATAGACAAATGCAGATGAAAAATCTGAGAATGCAAATGTGCTAATATATTATTTGATTAGCCTAAATGTTCTATTTGTCTATTGTGTTCTGGCAGAACACAACTCTGCAACATATTTTAATGCTCGGGTAGTAAAAACAAATAAGAGTTAAAGCTGCAGTGGGTATAGAATTGGAGCAAATATGATTAAAAAAAAGTTATTCTTATAAAATTATAAACTATATAAATCCCTATATTCTGACAGTAGTGCAGGACACTGGTAATCTGAAAAAAAAATCATGAGCCTCTGTGTCCTCAGGTGCTCCTAATGGTATCTGCAAGATTTCAAATATGAATCAATATTCTGTTGCTGTAATACCTATCTCTCGCCTCAAATGTTTTCAGTAACATCTTGTAGTGTTTAGCTGTAAAATGAAAACAGAGCCATGAGGAGGAGTAGAAGTTTAGTTATCTCTCAGAAAACTTGAATTACAATATGCTGAAAGTTTATTATGGATTATGGTTATTATTATCAAAGTTATTTGCCCAATGATGCCAAAAACATTCTGCCTACTGCAGATTTAAATAATAAAACGTGTTGTTTTTTTTATAAAAACGTGTTTTTATATATATATATATATACATCTATATATATATATAGATGTATCACAAAATATATAATAATCTAATTGCAAAACACAATGCAAAACAATGCATAGAAGTCACTGCAACGCTGCTCTGCAGAACATCATTGCAGTGACTTTTATGTAAGTATAACTATAGGTTAGATAACAGCCCCGATCAAAGGCATCTAGTGTTACATCACCTTTTTTTTTTTGCAGAGTCAAGGAACTCGTCTGCTGACGCTATGATTGCGCAGTGCGCACCAAACCCAAACAGTTCACCCACATTGGCCGTACACACACTTGTATAACCGTTTAGATAACAGCCTGGTAGTGCTGAGCCGCTGCGAGCCAACCATCGGCACCGCTTCATTCACACCGTGCAGCTGCGTCGTAGTGATTTGCTCTTGTTGCTGACACGAGATGAGAAGCCGTGGGTTTCCACGTGAAAGCGGCTGACAGCCTTATGTAAAAGACTGGCAGCGGTGTGGACCAATAGGAGCGCGTAGCGTCGGTCGCTGTCACCGCCCACCTGCGTCTATTGGTTCAGAGCGTTGTGACGCAGAGATGCACAGCTCTCCGGACCAATGAGCGACGAGCATGAGGAGGAGCGGCTCGGAATGAAGTCACTGCCTCCGCTGGAGATCCAGGGCAGAGTAGTGTATCTGGAAACCTGAACGGGGAGTGTGTCAGACCTCAGACCCGGACCAAACCAGCTAGGATCGTCGTTACCCGGTCGGTTTCTCTACCACAACAAGCTCTAAAAACAACAAGGCTTTATTTCTCTGCAGGATCAGGAGAAGATTTGCATTATTGTGAGGTTGGTGCAGTTTTACTATCTGTAACATTAACATTATGGGTGTTGCTGTGTTATTTAATATGTTTTTAAATGCAACACATTACTGTATGATCACTGTTTAACGTGCTATGCTCTGGATTATGTAAAATACTATTATGTGAACGTGAAGCGTGAAAGTTGCATAACTGTGTCAGTATGAGAGTCAATCCCGGTCAGTAGACTACAGCAGCAGCAGCCCTGCCCACATGACATAAATCCATCTGTGTGGGAGTAACCCTCTCCAGCTCTGTTAAACTGAAATACCACCGCTGACCTGCACTCTGCTCTATAAGCAACATGCATTTACATAAGAGGAGTGAAATGCATTACGCACTAAAATTTGATATGTCACTGAGCTGCTGCAGAGTTGTTGTTGTTGTCGAGCTGACAGAAATAACTGGTGTGGGATGTCAGTCCCATATGGTGCATTCATTGTAGAGGTGCTTTTCTTGTGTCACTGTCACATAAACAACTCCTTACATAAAGAGTCGACTGCAGCAGCACATGGCACAAAGTCATATGCAGCAGCACCGATTAGGGGCATTTGCGAGATGTGAGCGATTGTTTTTCCCAGAGGATACTGTGTCATAATGCTGTGATGCTTAAGTCAGCCGGTTCTTGGCTCCGAGGTTGAAATCTTACATAAAGGAGACATTGCCTCTTTGAAAGCATTCATTCATTCTAATTTGTTTTGACAATTATGTTTAAGCTGTCTATGGCATAGGTAGGAAAAGTCAAATACAATGTTGTGATACTGGAACTTATTTACTTTTTGTGAAAGTATACATTTTATGCATTATATATAAAGCTGCACTTACAACCCTACAGGCAGTTTGGGGAGATGATTAACTACTGCAGGAAAAGTAACTGATTACATTCCTCCTGTTGTTAGATAAATAGATAGATAGATGTACTTTATTGATCTCAAATTGGGAAATTATTGTTACAGCAGCAGGTTATCCAGACAATTGTAAATATACATATCAACACTAGAGTTATATATGTATAGAATACACAAGTTAAGAAGATATTATGATACATTATAAACATACCAAACTACTACAACTAACATGTAAAATATAAACATAGGATAACACACTATAAACATAAGCAAACTGCAAATTAAAATGAGGTAGAGTGAGTATAACAATGTGCAAATATCAACTTTTCAGAAAAAAATGCCTTTTTCTAGCCTGATGACACTGCATTTTTTAACATTATGTAAAGACCTTTAAAAATGGAGGTTTTGTCACAAGCTGGGCAGCAGCAACCTGAAAGCCTGAAAATCCCCTCAAAACTGGAGATACACATTTTTACATAACAGTGACAGTATCGAGCATTGCTGGCGCTTAAATCAAACATCATTAGAAATACTCTGTGTATTGGGTATAGTGTTCATTTACTGATTCATAACTCTCAAGGTAGTATTTTTTACTTCTGATACTTGATTGCATTTGACTTAATGCTTTTTTTGCTTTTACTCAAAGTGAAAGTTTGAATGGAGGACTTTTTTACTGTTGTAAATGGTTTTATTTATTAATGGAGCTGTTGCTGGTCTGAATAGAGGGGATGCACTGATGAATTAAAAGGCATGGCACATTTTTGCATGGTAAAAGCTGGCTTTAACTTTGCATAAACATAAAGCCAAGTCAAGGAAGCAGCAATCCAAAAATCAGGTGTTGGTGATACAAATATGTTGGATGTGTTTAAGATGACAATGAAATAGCATTTTGCTCCTTAATCGTTTTGGCCAAACAGTCTGTATTTAGCATTAAAACACAGAACTTAATTTAACTGATTCTGTGTATGTGACGGACCTTTAGGTCATCCAGCACCAAGCAGAATATCAGCAGCAAGTCTGAAGTGGCTGCAGTCATATTCAGCTTTCCCTTGGTTACTCGAAAGGGAGGAGAGAGGATGACTGATGCATGTAAAGCTAGGGAGGGAGAATTCACTTAGACTTGTTTATCTTACTGTTACAATCAGCGAAACATTTGGCTTGGCGCAGGGTACAAGTTTCCACGCCCACGATTACAGCATGAGAGGAGCTGCTTGCAAATTACTTTTTCTTTTTTATCTATTGCCAGGTAAAATTGCTGTCAAGGCAGATTACGTTTCTAGACAGTCTGTCATACCTGTGGTTTAACATTTTTAAATGCGGTGTCTCAAATTGGAAGTGTTTGTGTGGACACTGAATAAATATTATCCTGTCAGTCAGTGGCTCCATGTGAAGTTCACTTTGGGTCTAGGAACTGAAGACGAAAATGGCAAACTTAATCCTCCCGCTGTGATGGCACACTTCCTTCTTCGGTCTGAACATTAAGGCCTCTGCTCTGTTTTTAGCCACTAAGCAAATGGATAAAACCTTGGGTGGTCTTGGAAGTACGCTGTGAAGTGTGCATCAGATCTATTATGACCGATTTTAAGACATCCTTGAAAATAGATGTAGGTTAACGAATTATGTAACATGCTCTTAGAGCAACCTCAGTCACGTCTGCACATGGAAACTCATTCAGCTGTTGTTGCCCTAAAGGTTGGATATTAACCATGATGTTTGCCTACACAAGAAGCCAGATTACTGTGAGAAATCACATTAAAGTAGGGAAAAAAATAACTTATCAAGGAGTGCAGTAATACACTGCTAAAACACAAAAGTACATGCTGATGGTCAGGAAACAGATTCATAGACACACCTAATAATCCTTTCAGAGACTTGTTTAGTAATCAGTAGTTATCTGGTTTCTTCTGCAGAAGTCTACCTGTGTTTTTTACATTTTAAGTGATGCTTCGGACGATATTTAAAGATCTACTTTTTTAAAAATAATCGTTAGTTGCAGCCTTATTTCAGAGTTAAATTTTGTCTTAACCAAAACTGTGGTGTAAGAACTGTTAAATATGAGATTTAGTAATCAAGACCGAAAATCTTATAGCTTTCAGTGCTAACTTTTGCTTTTGAAATGTAATATCCAGTTTATGTTAAAAAATAATCTTCACTTAGTAGCTTTGCTTTCAACCACATCTCAGTGAATGCAGCTGGCTTATGTGTCATCTCATGTTGCAGGTGTTATAGGGTAACGTACACCCTTTGAACTGCTACAATAACTGTACGTACGCAGTGTTTCACCCTATCTGACCCACTCAATGTAAACTTATGTAAGTCATCATGCAAATTGAGTGTACTTTGCAAGATGGTGATGACCCGCTGTATTTGAGTTGAAAGTCACATGATGACAGTTATAAAACTGCAGCTGTTGTATAAGATGGTTTCAGATGATTAGATAATATAATCACAGCGCTGGGACATGAATATTTTTACAACAGATAAAAGAGATATTTTGTAATGATTGAGAACAGCAACAAATGAGAAAAATAAAGATGAGACAGAAGGAAGATTATTAGGAAATCTTTTCACCAGTTTAGGAAAACTGTGTTTACCACTACAGCGGTGGCCAGACCTAACAAATTGACCAAATATAATCAAACTTCCAACCCTGATTACAATCTTAACTTTAATGGTTTTAAGCCAGAGTGTTCCATCCTTTGTACCATGAAAAAGTGATTTATTTTAAATTATCTCCCGTAAGATTCAGAAAAGCCAAGTGAGCAACATGTTCCCAACCGGTCAAGATTTGTTTCATCTCTTGATAGCCCTGAATGTTTTTTTGATTGCATTAAAATGACAGAAAGGGCCCAAGAGGAGTAATGCATAACCTGTAATTGTGTTATGTTGATCATTTTGCCTTGTTAGCCACCTGTTACACGTTGTACCCACCTCGATGTAAGATGTAACCGCTTCCTATGGATCAGTTTAAAATTATGATCGGTGTATAAAATCCATATTATTTTCCTTCACTTCCCTCCATCGCTGCAGCTCAACAGGATGAAATACATTCAGTTAATGACGGGGGGAAAAAAAGAGATCACAGATATTGAAGTAACCTCAGGTAACCCTTACTGCAGAGGTCTTTTAAGCATCTTGATAAAGTTTCCTGTTTCTGTAAACATAGGAACACGATAAATCATCTCATAAATATTCCAGTGCTGCTACAGTAAATATTTGATTGTCCATTCAGAGTGCTGGAACATCACGTACGTGTTGGTCTGCAGCTGCACAAATCTGTCTACCAGGTTCAATTCAGTCCATTTTTATTGGTAAGAAACAATGTTTCCAAAACAAAAAACTACATTTACTCAACAAAAATTATAATAATTAGGGGTGCAAGAAAATATTACAAATATTGAATATTTCGATATTATGTTTTGTGGTACTGTATTGATTCTCAGAAACACTGTATCGATTTTTAATTAATAGTTTACATTACTTACACAGTTTACAACTCAGTCAATACTTCATTTCATTTGCAAAGAGATGTGTCCTCTCAAAGTCGTGCTATATGATGTTGGATGTTACAGGGGCTGTGATAAATGCAAATGCAGATCCCACTGTTCTGTTTGCATAAAAAAGTAAACTTCTTTTGTTTTGCACATGGCGGTGCGTTCTTTATACTATGAGAGTTTTCCTAAAATTAGATTGGCTTTGCTTACAGTATCGCATTATATTGAATCATAACCCCTGTATCATGATAGATTGTATGATCGTATCACTAGATTCTTGCCAATACACAGCCCTAATAATAATAATGTAGGTGCAGAAATTCAGATATTTGCTCACTCTCACCATTTCATTGAAGGCTTATGCCTAAAGGGAAGAATATTTCGCAGAGTAGAGGAGGAAGTGTATCTCTGTCTATACCTGCCATGTCTTAATTGCTAATTGAGATTGTATCTAGTCTTAGTATCTCATCTCATCAGAGTGGATATGCTCACCTCATGCTCTCATTAAAGGACCATGTTTAGATACTCTCTCTTTATCTCCCCCCCTCTTCTCTGTAAATCTGTCCCTCTTACAGCTCTATTGCCTCATCTTCTCTCTGACCGTCTGCTGGTATTGAGCAAAGAGATTTGCCGTGCTAACGAGCTAATGGGGTTAATGTCTAGCGGTTCCTGGAGCCGGTAACCGGGTGTGAACTCTTGGACTTTGTGAATATCGGGCACATTGGCAGTCAGCTCTTTAACTTTGGACCAGACTTTGAGCAGCAGCGCCTGCCAAAATGTCAGCGGTTTGTGCAGAATGTTCAGCATGTTGGCTGAGTTATATTCTCAGTTAGATGACCTGCTATATGGAATAGAAGGCTCTCTAGGAAATGGCTTTTTTACCTTATTCAGCAGAAAATAGCTTAACCACAGTGTCTAGCTCCATCGCTGCACTTTGCATTGAAGGCAGGTCATTGCCAAACTAATGTCTCCAGTTTATCTTACCAAGCAGTCTCCAAACTATAGACACCTCGTTGCTTCTTCATCATTTTCTTCGTCATTTATCTGTTTGTTGACCCAGTTCACACAAAAGCACTGATGGTGGAAAACACTCTACTTTGCGGCTGGTCATTGATAAGTAGACTCACTGCTCTCTGAAAGGGCCTTCAGATTGGTTAATTATTAATGGGAGTATTAATTTTGCCATAAAGGTTTGGCAGAACTATGACCACTCTGACAACCAGATGAAACCGGTCATCAGCTGCAGCTTCGGTTTCACACTTGACCTGAAAAACTCTGTCTATGCATTTGCATTGCTTGTGAGTACAGACTATAATTTAGCTCATGTTCTTTTGTGTAATTTAGAGTAAATAAAACACTGAAAATGTTTAAGAAAACAAACAAGAATACTGTCAAATCCCATTTTTAAAAATACTTCAATGATTCCGTATTAATGAGAGACGGCTCTAAACATTTGGACATGAATTCGTCAAGGCTTTTTGCATCAACAGCAAGGCTCATGAGGCTTTTAGCCTTTCCTCTTCAGTCAGCCACATTTGTCTCTTGTGAAGCATTTTCTACCTTTTCGACATTACATACACACAGTAAAACTCACATCTTTCAACGTATCCTTAGCAGATAAACACAACATGAACACTAGGAAAAACCTACGTAAAATAAAATGCCTGTGCTTGCATGGGCTTGGTGCTTAAGACTAACTTCAATAGACTAAATAAACACGTACTGATCCCCGTAGAGCTCAGGTGAATTAAGGAGGGCATAAAGCTGTGTGGTGTCAGTCAGAGTATAAAATAGATATTTTTCCGTTGCGCGGCAGAGCAGAAGACATGCCACCGCTTAGTCAGGTTATCCCTGGAAAACAGCCAGGCTGAAGGTAATACACGGACACCGTATGTCTTTCTTATTACCTTCACGTTGCCCAGCAACAGGATTATGTGAGTGATAACTTTACCTGTGCTCTAAATGTCAAGTTTGATCTTAATTAATTGGTCAGACTAATGTTTGTATCAAGTTCAAATGTAGAAGAATTCCATTTGGTGACAATGCAAGCTGTCAAATGTAGCTCACACAGCGACACTCATACGAACCATGTGTTACATTACTGTACATCACTATAGTATAATTAGCATAATTCTATATCATTATGGGCTGAAGCAGCTCATACTACATCTCAACGATTTGATCTTGCACTTTAGTACATGTGAATCTCAATATAGTTCTTACCAGATAGATTTTACTTAAGCTCTCTTGGAAGTCTAACTTGACATACAGTTCTGCCACTGTGCCGCAATGTCTTTTTCTGTAGAAGATATAAGTTTATTCCTCTGATCATGGTTACCCGTTTTCCTTGTGTTTATTCCAAACACGTCACTGTTTATGCTCACTAAAATGTAACACGTGTCTCTTCCTGTAACCATAGGAAATTTCCTAGGAAAGAGCTACCCAACATTTGGTCGTTTGAATAGACAGTTATACGCATCTTTCTCATTTCTGCTGGTATTTATATCTGAGCTGACACTGGTTTTGTACAGGGCAGTATTTAAAGCCTATTAAAAGCCACAGAAAACAGGGCCACATCTCCTGGCCAGCAACCTATGGTGGCATTCAGATCAATGCTGTCTAGTGTTTTATGTGTCCCAGGGTGGATGATCCTTTGAAAGGGTTGGAGGGCTCAGATGGGACCGACTCACTGATCTTAAAGACCACACTGTCTGTACAAGGGAGCGTTTTGACTGTACATCAGAGAAGCACCTGCAGGGCCCTGCGGAGCTCAGGGGTTAAACCCTGCTATGTGCTCTGATATCACACCAGACAAAAGACTAGAAAGACACCTTTTTGAAGGAGGACTGATGAAGCATTGATTTGTCTCGCAAACAGTTTTGAACCATGTGCATGGTTGCATATGTGTGTGTGAACATGCAAGTGTGCGCACATGCACATGAACTAATGCATCTTTGTGTTGAAGAACCATGCCAGCGTTTTGCATATTTTGACTAATCTCATACAAATTATGTATACTTTACATATTGTTGACCATTTTTAAAAGCAAAGTTTATATTTGGTTCCTGTTGTCTAGGTAGCCACTGATTTCAGTTCATGTCAACATGGCATTAAAATGCTCTTGCAGAGACTTGAAACTTACTTGACAAAGGTGATTTGTCATAGGATTCTACCATATGTTTACTTAATCGTGTGTTTCCTAAATATTAAAAATATGCATACCTTGCAATGGACTGTTACCTCATTACTAACATGTGTTATCTTATTGTTATCTCTCAACAGATCAATCCGCGTCCTCTTTTATTTTCTCCGGCGACACCCTTGTGAAAATGGGGTAATTGTGTTCTTTCATTATCCAATTACAACTTACCTGCAACAAGCCCAGGACAGCACTCGTCCTGATGTCGGAAGATTCAGACTCCAAGCCCTATCGCTTCTCGGTGCTGAAGGACCAGGATGGAGCCTCATGCGGCTCCATGCCAAGGGGGGCCTCAGGGTGCAGCTCCATGGCACAATTGCACCGGATGCGTGGCTACGGCCAAGGCGGGACCGACTTAGGCCTCACCTCAGAGGGCAGCGACAGCAGCAGTCAGGATCCTCCCGCCTCGCCGCACAAGCATCGCAAGAAGGCCCGCTCCAGATCGCTCCCCGAGGAGGACGTGGAGATGAAGAGCAGCGGGTCCAGCGGGAGTGGAACCGAATCACACGGCAATGAAAGCCACGGCAACGAGAGTCATGGCAGCGAGAGCCACGGCCACGGGTCAATGGGCAGCTCCAACGACACCAGTAAAGACTCGGCACTGCTGGAATCTTCTGAAAGCAACAAGAGGTCAGTGGTGGTTGTGGGAATGATGAAACCATTAGTTGGCCTGTTTTTTTTTCTGGCTTGCTTTCTGTGATTGTGAAGAGAAGAGGGAGAGAGAGACCAGAGTGGGGAGCTACTGTTCTTGTTAGCAGGATGAAATGGGATGAAGGTTACTCTTTCATTTTCTAAATTCTGCTTGGACGTGACCACAGCGTGGCCACAAATAGGTTCACAGACACAATGCAGTCTGTTCACGAGATGACCAGAACGGGTCTCAAGCAGTGGAAAAAATACAATGACTGTTGTTTCCAGTAGGAAGACTCGATTGATGTCATCTGAGAGGCTTCCTCTCAATGCCAGATGGGTTGTGTCACGCTCTCCAACTCCTTGTTATTGCTATAGCAACGCAATGTTTGGCTCTTATTTGTTAGGTACTGGGCGGAGCAAGTAGCTTTGCTCGGTCTCTCTCACGTCGCTCTACCTTTTGAATCCATATCTTTTTTTTTTTTTAATCCTCTCCCTCTTCCTGCTTGTACTGTACATGGATCTCACACACACACCAGCTCTCCCTCATCTGCGGACAGGATGACTTTAACTACTTCTTCAACTCTCACTTTAATCCTCTATCTCACCCCTCCCTCGCTTCAATTGAACTTCTAATCTTTTGTAACCATTTTTTTGTAAACTCACTCACTCAATTCCAAAAAGACTCTCTATCTCTCTCTATATTGATTTTATTTTTTACAATTTCCGTCATTTTTCCACTTTTTTCTACTTCTCTTTCTCACACAAAACAACTTGTTTTTAACTATACAGGTCACTAAATGAAAAACATAATATTTGACAGCCAAACTTTTTCCAATTTTACACTGAGACATTGACTATTTTTGATTCAGTTTCATTTCCGTTCATTAAGCCGCCATATGGAGTTTTTGTTGAATTTTGCGGCTTCTGTTGACAAAGGCCAAAGATCCCGCTTCAACCATCTGTGGCCCTCAGCTGTGCATTTGTATGAGGGAGAGAGAGAAGAGTGGTTGCATTAGAACAATGTAGATGAATGTACCTCTTAAAGAAACAGTCCCACATTTTTGTGTTTGATTGCCATCAAAGTCACATGAGAAAAACTATGTCAAACATTTTTTCTCTGGAGTGGCCAAGTCACAGACTGGCCACACTTCACAATACAACTTGACAGAGCTTGGGTAGTTTCAAACTCTGACACAGTGGCAACAGATTCTGAACATTACATTGTACAGGTGTACCTTTATAAACCGATAACTGGGTGCATTTGCTAGAATTAGGTCCCATGGTTGTACTAGGAGAGGCTATTTGTGGATGTTGTGTCTATACTAAGTCATTTAAGCCTGTTATCTATAGCAACATGTTGTATCTGAAAGATGAGTCAGTGTCTCTAGAGAGCTGCTGATGTTAGTGTATATGTGCACTGATAAGCTTGTAGGCGTAATAATAATATACAAGGCTACCAATGCCTGGCTAAGTTTGGAATCAAGAAACTATTTATTTTGATTGTTGACCAAACAGAGTACATTATACCCAGAGGTGGAAGAAGTACTCAGATAGCAGTACTATAGTTTAAAAATACAAATACGTAAAAGTCTTGCTTTCAAAAGCTTACAAGCATCAAAATATACTTAAAGTTAGGGCTGTACGATTATGACCAAAATGATAATCACAATTATTTTGATCAATATTGAGGTCATGATTATTTATCACGATTACTCATAATTTACACAAAATATTGTTAAAAACTACATTTTACATGATTACTTTTGAACACATCATGATAGCGTTATAATTTAACATCGCCCAATACTCCTTTTAACTAAGCAGAGCTTGAACACACCATAATGTAACTCAATGGAACCTCCGTTAACGGAGCTCTTGAGCTCGATGCTGTCGGCAGATGAGATTCATCATCGTCATCATTATTTATTTACTCTAAATTAATTCATAGTTGAATAGTTATTTTATAGTCGTCACACAGAATGGAAAACCACTTGAGCTCCTCTTTGCCTCATTTGTATGCAGCTGATTCTCTGTGTTATTCATGTGTCTTCAATGTAATGAGGTTTCCACACACCCCGTCCGTCAGTGGAAGGTTTCTAGTTAAACAAAGCCACCTTGCCCTGATCTTCACCTTGAGCAGAGAAACAGAGTAGAAACCAAAATAGAAAGTCTTCTTACTCTTTGGGAACATGTTTCCACGACTCACAGATTTGCTTACATTGCAAATTAGCCCACTAATACATATTAAGACTGTCCAGTCTAAAACCAGCTGTTGTATTCTGGTGCACTGAGGGCTACAATTGATCGAATTAGATACCTGCTACTTTTGCTTAAAGAGGCTATTTGTGAAGGTGTTCTCTATTCTGAGGCAGGTAAGCGGATTATTCATAGTAACCTACAGAGTTGTAGCTCAGGTGAAACAGGATCGCAAACCGCTGTAAATAGTTTTAAGTTAAGCTTGTTGGCTAATACAGTGGACTACATATACACACACCTTCAGTTTGAATCCAACTTCGTTGAGTTACTACCACAGATACACAGTTCCTGGCGTAGACGTAAAATGGCTAAAACTATTGGTGGCTTTCTGTGTGTTTACTCTTTTAGATACTGATATTCTAGAGCCTTTGGATTGCCCTCTTTTGTTTTGGAAGCAAATACCAACAAATTCAGATGCTGCCCAGATACCTGGTTCCTAGTACAGTGCGCAAGCTGAACAGATGCTGAGGTTAGTATTATACTGAAATAATTTAAGACTGATAACATTGCCATAAAAAACGTCATAAAAATGTAATTTAAAGAGTCATAGTATAGTATGTCGAAAAAAATGACTTAAAAATGTCAAAGTATGCCATATTAACATCATAAAAATGTCATTAAAAAGTCATAGTATAGTATGTTGAAAAAAATTTCTTAAAAAATGTCAACATGTGCCATAAGAACATCATAAAAATGTGGTTAAATGCATCAATTGGGTGCACTTTAAGAACAAAAGTAAGAGGCTAGATCTATGAAGAACTTTGTGCTCTTGTAAACAATGTTGTGTTCTAGCAGAGTGGAATGTAACTAAGTACATTTAGGCTACTCAAGTATAGTACTTAAGTGCAATACTTTACAATACTTTACACGAGTATTTCCATTTTATATAACTTTATACTTCTACTCCACTAGGCTACAGCTCAGAGGGAAATATTGTACTTTTAACTTGAATACATTTATTTGACAATATTAATATTATTATTCTGGCCATCCGTAATTTGTCCATTTTTTGCAGCTGTGAGAAGCTCTTTTATTTCCTTTGTGCATTGCATTGTGGGACGGTCCAACAACTAACTTTTTTTAGTATACATACTTTTTGTAACACCAGCATGAACACACTACAGTATATACTGTGAATCTGCTCGGCTTATGCAGTATGGAATTAAGACAAAGCTCTGGTTTTGACATTTCTCCATCATGATAAAGGTCTTTTAACAAAGGCACCTCGTCCGTGTCCTCACCTCGGGTTCCCCTGCCTCTCTGAGCACCTTGTTTCGTAACACACTGAAGGCTTTATTTGATAGCATTAGATGCCTGCTTGTGCTTAAAGAGGCTATTTGTAAAAGTGTTCTCTATTCTTAGCCAGGTAAGCAGGTTGTACATAGTAACCTGGGTTGTGCAACTGAGGGCTTTTATTGTAATAATGCAGTGTTAAGCTTGTAGGTTAATGCACTGGATCACACACACACACACACACTCTCCATGCCTTCTACATGAGTCTTACTTCATTTTGTCTCCACCACATACAGGTACAAAAACAGGCAGGAGAAAGAGAGTTAGGACTGAAATAAAGACGCCTATTTTGCATTTGTTAACCGTATACTCAATGCCATTTGGTGGAACGAGTAATTCATGAATATTTTTTACTCCCAGGGGCGCAGGAAGTCAAATGACTTAGGAAGCCCAGAGTCAGACAGGTGGCCTGAGACGTGCAGAGATTGTAGATATTTCCGGGCGCCAAGAGAGCTGTTTTCAGCAGGCCCAGATTTCGATCTGCGCCCCTGCTCCTAATTATATTTCGGCCCCTAATTCTTGCTGTGTTGCTGCTCTCCTGCTGTGTGTACCCTTTTGAGCTACAGATGCACTTAAGGTCAACAAGGAGTTGAGAATAACCTCGGACTCAAGTGTGCTTTCTTTTGTAGCCTGGCTGCTAAATGAGAGCTGAAGCTGTGTCTGCACTGTTCCCCATTTACTTCCACAAAGGCAGAAACCGGCTTATCTTTTTTAGGCCCACTTTAACAGAACCCCATATTGTGAGATTACCTGTTTTATTTTTTATTATTAGGTAGCTTGAGCACCTTGTGCTTCAGAAATATCCCCAAATAATACCAACATTTTGTACCCAATCAGTCTACTGTTTGATTACCGATATGTCTCTCCCTCTCTGGTCTTGTGTCTCTTTGAGGTGATTGAAGTCATTAAGTAATTTTTTTTAGGCTCTATTTTGTCGCAAAATGTTGAATTGTTCTTCTCTTCCCCACAGCTCGAACTCTCACAGTCCGTCTCCTCCCAGCAGCTCAAACGCCTTCAGTCTGCTGAGCTCAGAGCAAGACAACCCTTCAACCAGCGGCTGCAGGTTAGTGCACTGACCACCGCTGTAACACTGAAAACCTCTCCCCCCCCCTTTTACATTATCTATGATTAGCTTTTCTAATCTATTTTGGAGGGAATGTTTTACTTATTGCAATATCTGACTGTGCAACTTACAGTTCACAGGAGTCGGCCAAAGCCAAGACCCAGAAGGAGCTGCATAAAACACTGAAAGAGCTGAAGCTTCTCCTGCCCGCTGAGAAGAGACACAATAGCAAGGCCTCCACGTTGAACACCCTCAAGTACGCACTCCGTTGCGTCAAACAAGTGGAAGGTAAAGTGCATTCATATCTCTCCGTCTTTCTTGCCCCACCTCTACACAGTGCTATTTTTAGGGTCTCTTCCTATTTTTATTTATTTATTTGTTTTGTTTAAGCTGTCTGTAGTTTCATAATTCCCTCCACATTCACGAATGTAGCTATTATTTGTGCGACAAGAATGTCTTTTCTTTGGTAATCAGGAAGCGTGGTAGCTGAATGAGATCCAAATTAGACTTAACTTTGCCCAGGAGGGAACGTTGTGTGAGCAGATCTATGGGTAATGGTCTGTAAAGACTTAATTCTACCCTGCGTAAATGTTTACAGATGGAAATGGGCGGGTAGAGGTTCAACAGATGACGCATTTAAGCGTAGCAACGAGACATGTTTAATCATTAGAAAATGTCTGTGACATCAATATGACTAGATCATCCTTGTTTCATCATTGTTGTTTTCAGTAAAATATCAGTGTCCATCTATTCTGTATTTTATATTATGTTGTGACCAGACTTTAATAAAAATCACTATCTATGTGTTGCAGCCAATGAGGAGTATTACCAGCTGCTGATGACCAGTGACAGTCAACCTTCAGGCCTGGATGTATCCTCTTATACGATAGAGGAGATAGACAGCATTACTTCTGAATACACCCTCAAAAACAACGTGAGTCACTGAATCATCTTTAAACTAAAAGAAATATTTAAATTGTTTTAGCTGCATATATACTGGTGTGAAGATTGTGAACAAAAATACTTAAATTGATTTGGATTTTGTCTCCTCAACAGGACATTTTTGCAGTGGCGGTGTCTCTCGTCACAGGAAGGATAGTCTATATTTCCGATCAGGCTGCCTCCATCCTCAACTGCAAAAGAGAAGTTTTCAAGAACAGAAAGTTTGTGGAGTTCCTGACGCCGCAGGATGTCAGTGTGTTCTACAGCTTCACGACGCCATACCGCCTGCCCTCCTGGAGCATGTGCACTGGAGCAGGTTGGTACATATATAACAGCTACGTGGTGTCTCAGTGTGATACTCAAGATAGATCATAGTAGTAGTTAAGGAAGATGACACTGTCACACTCTGAAAATGTATTGGAGAGATAAATAGCTGTGAATGAGACCCCTGGATAGCGAGTCAGCCTGGTGACAAGTCAAGTGAAGCACATGCTGCCATCAACGTGGTGTGTTAAGTTCAAGTTGACCTGACCTTCTTCTTTCATCAAACTGATGATGATTGCCCCGTTCAGTCAAGCTGGATGGAACAAACTGAGCTGTCTCAGGTGCTAAAGCAACACCGGCCACTGAACTAGAAGTTCACAGAAGAACAAAAACTGCCCAAGGCCTTCTTTCTTTTCAGCAACTCAGAGAGCTCATTATATCTTCTCCCCAGATTGACTTGTTGGTCTATGACCTTAAATCTTTTCTACACATCAGAGCTGCACTTAATCTGTTGTGATTTGTCCCACATACGACTGGAAACATTTTGGCTGGCGCACCAACTTCCTTTCAGAGCCTGGACTCTGTTTAAATTCATTGCATTTAAGTGCAGCGCTGCGCTCCTCACTGATGTTTTGTGGATGGATTTAATCTTCCATCACCTGCTGGAGACGAGACCTTGATTTAGTATTCAGCCGGATCCTGTTGCTTTTGAATTAAAACATTTATTTTTTTCCGTTTCAGAGTCCTCGCCGCCTGACTGCATGCAGGAGAAGTCCTTCTTCTGTCGTATCAGGTGGGTGTGTGTTGGTTCAAACGTGCTGCTCCTACCTGTTTGTAGTTTATATTCATACCGTCATTTCCACTCTAGATGTTTTTCAACTAGTTTGTGACATCATATCCTTATGAACTGTGATGCAGATGCTTTTTTCCAGGCCAGTGTTATACATATAGTCAGACAGACACAAGCACACACCTTACTGTACTTGTTAGGACTTTCCATTGACGTAATTGTTCTTTCACTCCAAACCCTTCCTCAAATCAAACCTTCAATCTAATCCTCATTCAGATGAAAAAGACTTTGCAAAAATGTCATTGCCCTTGAGGTCTCAAACTCTGATTAATTCCTTCATTCTCATTAATTGTACACTGATCTGGATGGAAACATAGCTAAACACTGCCCCCTTGTGTTCAATAACTTGAAATCTAAAATCCACACCTGGACAGAGATCATTTGTGAAAACTTGTATTTTAAATGAACAAGTAATCCTTATTTTTATTTATCTTTTCTTCTTACTAATATCTAGCAGTGGTAAGGAGTGTGAGGGCAATCTGCAGTACTATCCATTCCGCATGACGCCCTACCGGATGAAGGTCCAAGACACAGTACATGCTGACGACCAGTTCTGCTGCCTCCTGCTGGCTGAGAGAGTTCACTCTGGTTATGATGGTAAGAACAATGTTTAAAGGAGGTCCTCAGTTATTTTGCCACTTTGTGAATTTGCTGTTGAAAGTTCATATTTGTTTCGTACTGCTCAGTCACTATACTGTACTATATATTGGACTAAACACATTTACAAAAATTGTCAAATTGTCGGTCAAGTAATTAAGATCTGGGACAAGTATTGTTATTCTGAAGTAGATGATATGTAGTCAAGCCAGTTTTGTTTATATATCCCAAAATCCTAAATCACAAGTTTGCCTGTAAGGGCTTAACAATCCATAAAACATATAAGAAAAGAAAAGAAGATATCTCTTTTTATCTTCCAGTGGCTAATTTAGCATTTAAAACTTTGTTCATTTTTTACTGCTGCTGACTTTGAAAGCTTTCTATACTAGTCCCTATTCTATATGAGATAGCAGAGACCTTAATAATTAAAAATGTTTTTTCTTCCTTAAAGCACCCAGAAATCCAACAGACAAACGCATCTTCACCACCACGCACACTCCCAGCTGTGTGTTTCAGGATGTGGATGAGAGGTTAGTCATTGCGGGATGTTTGCACACAAAACACCCAACTATCAGAGGAGAACAGGATTGGTGCTGTTGCTTGCCAACTAACCTAGCGATGTGTTTTGTGTGCATCAGAGCGGTTCCTCTCCTCGGGTACCTCCCCCAGGACCTGATTGGCACATCAATCCTCCTCCACCTTCATCCCAATGACCGACCGATTATGTTGGCTATTCACAGAAAGAGTGAGTTCACAGAATTAAACAGATTTCCGAATTTCTTAAATCTGTCCCAATCACAATCTGACTATGATATTTTTGGCTTTCTCTGCAGTTCTTCAATTCGCAGGACAACCATTTGACCACTCGTCCATCCGGTTCCGTGCGCGAAACGGAGAATACATCATTCTTGACACCAGCTGGTCCAGCTTCGTCAACCCATGGAGCCGCAAAGTCTCCTTCGTTATCGGAAGACATAAAGTGCGCATGTGAGTATTACTGTCTTGCTGATATACGGTCTGACATAGTGGCTGTCAATAAGCCAGTCTTTGAATAGATATGAATTTCACAGTGTTTCATTCATGAACCAGTATCTGTTTGACACATCTTGATCTGCTGATGTGCTTTTTGATAACCAGGGGCCCCGTGAATGAAGACGTTTTTGTGGCCCCGGTCTCAACCATCCGTGAGATGAAAACCATGGACTCTGACATCCAGGAGATTACTGAGCAGATCCATCGGCTCCTGCTACAGGTGAGAGCTGAGGGATTAGAGCAACATCTTATATCCAAAAAAACCCAAATCAAATTTAAAAAGCAGAACACAACAGGATGAAAAATTTAAAAACACCTTTCTTCCCTCTCTATATCTGTGATCAGCCAGTCCATAACAGCGGCTCCAGTGGCTACAGCAGTGTGAACAGAAATGACCACCTTGTGGGCATGAGCTCGTCGAGCGAGAGCCTCAACGACAGCGGGAGCAAGACCCGACAAGAGGAGGAGGAGGAAGTGAGCGGCAAAGTCAGACCGGTGAGTAAAACCCAAATACAGTTTAGTACAGTGTGTTCCAGCCCATGTAGTCCTGCTACAGGAGGATATGGCAAGAAAAGATACTGGGTTGTTGAACTTATACACAATAACTGACCATGACATGATTATTCAGCATTATTCAGACGATAAATCATCATATTGAATTATCGCCCAGCCCTATAACCAAGTTGAGTTTCAATTTATTCTATTATATTGCTGTATTTTTGGATTGAAATATCTTAGTAAAATGTCCTACCAACATATTATATATTACAAATTCCACATATATCAGATGACTCTTGAGTCTTGTGTCTCTATTTTTACAGCGAACTTTTCAGGAAATCTGTAAAGGAATACATCTTCAGAAGTGCCAGGAGCAGCAGACAACCAAACCAGACATCAAGAAAAGCAATGGCAGTAAGTCCAGCTGACAACTACCTGCATATTTGTGTGTAAATGGTTGAGATAGTGTGTCTGAGACAGTAATAAAGACCCCGTCCTGGAGTAGCCCCTAACTCCTGGCATTTCTCCAGTAGAGTCCGTACAGAGGAGCTCAGCGGTGGTGCGGCCCAAAGACTCAGCCGCTCCCCTCCACTTGAAGGAGACCGGTGCCGCCATGGAGGAAAGTCGGTCCTCTTCCCAGGAGGAGACAGCCTTAAAAGATCAGTCCGTCTACTCCTACCAGCAGATCAGCTGTCTGGACAGTGTTGTCAGGTACGGAGATTCACACGATTTTGAGGAATGGTAGCTTTGATCCTGTGTAGGATGCATTTTGTACCCAGCCTTGTACATTTACTACGATAACCTTTCTGAAAAACTGACACTAAACTAAAATGAAATCAATAAGTCAATATCCATCCATCTTCAACCGCTTATCCGGGATCGGGTCGCGGATACTAAAATCAATACTAAAATAAAATAAAATCTAATTGAAAATTCAAAATGGTTATAACCTGGTGTTGTTGTGATTCCCGTAGGTACTTGGAGAGCTGTAATGTTCCTATCCCAATGAAGAGGAAGTGCCAGTCTTCCTCTAACACCACGTCCTCTAACTCAGATGAGGAAAAACCGAAGGGACCTAACAGCATGCAGGTGTCTGAAGGTATGTGTCACCACTCCAGCTCCTACCAAGGAAAGACAGCAAACACTGTCACCTTATCAAACAAAGCTACGGCCTTTCCTTTAAACTTCTCTCTCAGCCTCTACAATGCCAGTCAGTATCACTTGTTCTCTGTTCTCTTTGGCAGAACCAGCCTTGTTGAGGAATCAGTCTGCTCTCTCCGCTTTGGATGTTCGAGACAAAATGTCCAGTGACGCGGCCACAGCGGTAGTGGGCACCTCGCTGCCCTTACCTGTACCTAACAAACCAGAAAGTGTGGCGTCCATAACCAGCCAGTGTAGCTACAGTAGCATCATAGTGCATGTTGGGGACAAGAAACCTCAACCACAGTCAGGTACAGTGCCGTGAGAAAGTGTTTGCTTCCAATCTGATTTCCTCTATTGTTGCATATTTATCACACAAAGATATCAGATCTTCAGACAAAATGTACTATTAGACAGTTAACATACTGTAACATAGTTTATCATTTAATTCAAATAAGAAACAAAGTTATCCAACGGCGGAACATAATTGTGTTACATATTTTTAAACTCTCCTTTGCGTAAATTTTCAACTCAGACACAGTTGTATATTTTCAATCATCAGCTACTTTTTGAAGATCTGAAGCTACTCAGTGTGACACATATGCAAACACAGAAGAAATCAGGAAAGGGGCAAATGGTTTTTCACAGCACTGTAAATCCAACTTTACTCCTGTATGTGTCCGCGCTTCTTTCTCTATGTGTGTGTTGTCAGTGGATGCTTGAGCAGCTTGTGTCTCAAACACAGAAAAAAGCAACTGTGTCAAATTTTTAGTTCTTCTCAATGTGCACAAAACGTTTGCAGGGTTATTGGGTCGCGTCTAAAATAACTGCAATGGTGGTGATAAGATTTTTCTTCAGTTTAATCTAAAAACTTAAAGAATGCGCGGTATATCAGTTGCAATCAGTTGCTAAAGGAAAGTCAAAAAGCATGATAGGTCCTCTTTAATGCAAAATACAGTATTAACTGGAATAGCGATGAAGATGGACACAATTGGCAAAACCGATAATAAAAGAAGAAGCCGCTGGTTCAATGGCTACTCTGATATAAAGCGTATATAAACAGTAATTCACCACTTTGGAATATACTGTATAATGTTTTGCTGTTTCACAACTTTGAACCTCACTGCATTATTTAACATTTTCGAAAATTATAAAAATCAATAACGATTTTTCCCATTTTTAAGGCGTTGTATTCAATGTTGTCCGTTAATGTGCCAATTCAAGCCTGCTTTTGTCGTTGTCACTGCCAGTGCTAAACAGCTGTGTTGCATAAAACTCCACCTCTCATTGCTTTAGAGCGTGTTAAAGTTCTTTCCCTCTGTCACCCTCTGACATACAGAGATCAAAGAGGATGTCCAAGGAACAGGACAGACGGTGAAATCCAGCCAGAGCCTCTGGCCTCGGGCTCCTCTTTCTGTTGTTTCACCTCACAGTCAGCAGAGGGAGTCCTATAAAAAACTGGGGTTGACCAAGCAGGTTTTGGCCGCCCATACGCAGAAGGAGGAGCAGACCTTTCTGTATCACTTCAGGGAACATCGAGGACTCGCGGAGCTCAAAGAAAACTGCTCTCAGTACCTGGAGTGCCCGAGAGAGCAGATCGCCAACGATGGTACCTATGACCTGACATACCAAAAGCATTTAAAGGATAATGACAGTTTATTACAACTTGGGTGTTTTTTTGTAGTTTCTATCTATAATAATAAAAAATTTTATCCTCTCTAACCTCTAGCTGTACCTGCTGCTCGACTCTCCAAGCGGGGTGGACCGTGTGCAGAGCCCGCGGCGCGGCGAGGCACACGGAATAAGAAGACCAAGTCAAAGCGAGCGAAGAAGATGGAGTCGTCGGACAGCACAGTGTCCCATCACAGACTACATTTGCGGCCTCCTCTCCTAACTCACGGCCTTAACCCGACCTCTTGGTCACGCTCTGACACCTCACAGTCAGCATTTCCCATGGCTTACCCCTCCGTGATGCCAGGCTACCCCCTCCAGGTTTACCCCGGAGCCAGCTCCATAGATCCCCGTACAGACGCCACTCTACAAGGCTTTGGAGACAATCAGGGCACTCAGGCCCCTGCCTGTCCCCTACCAATCCATGCTGCTCCCTACACCACCCCCATGGTCACCCCCATGGTCACCACCATGGTCACCCCAATGGTCACCCCCATTGTGGCTCTAATGCTGCCCATGCCCTACCCTCCAATGGCCACCGGACTGCCACCTCCACAGCAAATGTACCACGCAGCCACTGGTGGCTTCCCCACCCAACTACAGCCTTTTGGTCAGGCTGCCTATCCAGGCCAGGGCTCCTTCACAGCTCCACCTTCCTTCAGTGTCCAGAACCAGTTCAACACACAGAACCACTTAGCTGTTCAAGCGGGCTACCAGACCCCGTCGTTCTACTTCCCTCCATCCTCGGAAACCTCAAAGGCGCCCGTGGTGGAGGGTCAGTCTCGCTCCTCTACGCCGCAGTCTGGAGGAGGTGGAGGCCCGGGGTCCCCACCCCTGTTCCAGTCTTGCTGCAGCTCACCCCTCAACCTGCTGGAGCTGGAGCTGTCTGTGGACCGGCAGGACAGCACCGTGCTCTCCTCTGGAGGACAAGGGAATAACACTGTTGAAAGGGAGAAAGGAGCAAGTGACAGCCAGGCCAAGGAGAGGGAGCTGAATCAGGTAAACAAACCTCTTTTTGTTTGCTTTCCTCTTCCTTTCCTAAAATGTTAATGCTTCGCTGAACTTTATCATTGTGGGTAAATTGCCAATGTCACAGTGATTCCTCCACATCATTCACAGTATTAACGTGCAGCACTTCTTTGCTATTGTATTGCTATGCCATGTGTAAAGTCAAGTCAGTCTAGACGAAATGTGGCCCAGGGTGTTAACACACGATGTTATTATCCCTTACACCCTTTAGCCGTCTCTCAGTCTCCTTGGTGCACCTGGACCGTTGTATTGCGAGGGCTCGCCCAGTGTCTGTGAGCGTTTGTCTTGGGATAAAGTGTGCTCTAGGCTGAGGGCTTGCAGCAAAGAGGTAAGCAAACCATCAGAAAACCTCCACACTTCTCCAATCCCATTCCTCCCTGATTCCATATGTCAACTATGACTGTAACAGTTTCACTTTTTTTCATTTTATGATTAGCTTTTTTAACATTGCAATGTTATTGTCTATCCAGTAAAACCTATTGCCAAGAGTGACATGGATTTAAAGCATGAGACTTTAAAAAGACATAATCTGACCTCATGAAAACAAGTGATGTATTGAGTTACCTAAAATGTTTACAGAGTTACACCGAAAACGTATTATAGCACACAGTACTGTGTGTATGACTGCACATACATACACTCTTTGATTTTGCATGCCAGAACCAAACCAAGGCTTGAACCATACATTAACATTAGCAACCAACCAGTGTTATCATCAAAAGAACAACTTATTGTTTTATCTGTATTGTATTATACTGAAATGTGACCAGGACCACAAAAAAATCATCTTTTGTTAACCATGAATGCAATCATGTTTTCACAAATTCTTAAATTGGTTTGCCAAACTTTAAATCAAATGCAGACTGATCAGAATCACTGTCGTGTTTCTAACTATGCTCAGCCTTATTGTGTAGCTATTGTAATCACATGGTATTGTGTACCGGGTGATTGGTGAGATGGACAATTGTCCATGCTCACTGCAGTAATATACTCCCAGTTTAGTCTAAAAATGCAGAGGCGGGATGCAACACATCCAATGATGCTGCACCTGCCTGTATCACAAAGATGCAGGAGATGGAGGAAGTACTACAGCCTGCTGGCCAAAAGCTTTGAAGTCCAGCTCCTCTTTAATAGTAACGCTTTAATGTTTTTGTTTTTACAGGCGAGTTCACGTGGCGACGGGAACACCAGCGACGCCAACTCTTTGTCCAGCGACATGCTGGACATTATTCTTCACGAGGACTCCTGCTCAGGCACCGGCTCAGCCACCTCGGGGTCTATTGGCTCAGGGTCCAATGGCTGTGTAACTTCAGCCAGCGGTACTTCCAACAGCGGGACATCCAACAGCGGGACGTCCAACAGTGGGACGTCTAAAAGCAGGATGTCAGCCAGCGGGACTTCCGGCAGTGGAACAGGTTGGGACTTAAGTTTCAATCTTATAGATATGATGAGAGAGTATAGATACAACCCCACTTCAAAAAGTCAGAACTAACCCTTTCAGTTAATTCAAAACTTAGCACAGCTAACTTTGACTCAGATAGTGCTGGCATTCACATTATAAATAACCTTATCGATTAGCTTACTTTGGTAACCTCCTTCACTACTTTTTTCAACGGCAACCACTGGCACAGGATTTTTGCCCTTTAATGATACTGTCTTTTTGTAGTAAAAATGTTTGTTTCAAAAGTATTAATACTGTGCTCTTTGGATGTTCTCAGGAAGCAACAACAGTAGCAATTACTTTGGTAGCGTGGACTCGTCCCAGAACAGCCAGAAGGTCAAAGGTCACTTGAGCGGCAGCGAGGCAAGGCCCGTGGAGATGGACCAGAGCGAACACTTCATCAAGTAAGTCCTGCATGACCCGCTGTGGCTGCTCACTGCGAACGCAGATGACAAGGTTATGATGACCTATCAGCTGCCCTCGCGGTGGGTGTGTGGACAGGAGCGTAGCCAGTGAGGAGTTGGATAATGGCCTTTTAGCAACTACTGTTTGATTTAGTTTATCAACCCTCTGTTTGTTATGGAAGGATAAGGGTAAAACTTGCATCCAGACGGAGGAACCATTGGGCCATTGAAACAAGAATCAGCAACTGGAAGCATGATTGTTGCAGGGACAGTTTTTGACCACTAGATGGCCCCCTTACATGTACACAGTCAGTAGGTGAGAGGAGCCTGACACTGGATTAGACTGTGAACCTGATTCTAGATGGTTATCAAAGGTTTCAGTGACTTTAATAGCTCAAGATAATGACAGAAAATCAATGCATTGTTGTTTACACAGTTAGTGATTCTCCAACATTAAGAATACATCGTCCAACCCGCTCATTTGCAAACCCCAGTCTCATAAAGTTTTTGTCAGATCCGACTGTTGGGTGGAGTATTGAATGTGGCGTGTTTGTGTGTTTGCTGTGTCCGCAGTGACATCCAGAGAGTGCTCAGAGAAGACCGAGAGAAGTTGAGGCTGCTGCAGAATAACCAGCCGTGCTTTTCAGAGGAGCAGAAGAAGGAGCTGATGCAGGTCCACCCCTGGATTAAGAGGGGAGGTCTGCCCAAGGCGATAGACATCAAGGTAGAGGGACCTTTTTTAATTCATTTCATTTGAGTTTGGCTTATAATAATATGTGGAAAATCAGGGTTTTAGTCGAGACGGTTTTACATTCTTGGCTTATTTACTATTGTTAGTTAGACACATCACATTAGATTATATCAAACTGGTAAAAGTAATTTGCAGATGGTCTTTTAGGAAAACATTATTTTTCTAAATATATGACTGTAGTTCATATGTTGGTCAGAGTTCATCTGTTATGTGTTTGGGTTATATTTGTTTAGTTTTTTTTTGTTTTGGCTATAGTCAAATATAGTCAAATTGAAACCTCACCTCTCAACTTCTCCTTTTGTCCGTGCTGCCCAGGCGTGCTCCTGCTGTGACGGCGCCTCAGAGGAAGCAGCGGCGGCAGCAGCAGAGGATCAGCCAGACCTGGACATTAGTGAAACAGAGACACGCTGCCTGCGGAGGCCGAGGGAGGAGCCCTCAAATGCTCTCTCAGACACAACCAGCTAGACAATAAACTCCTCCAGACTTTCATAGCGACATTCATCAGCACCACTGTGAAGAGGGACCTACTTTACATGAAGCATCTTAACGGACCTTTGCTCTTCATACAACATTCTTCATCACCGTCTCTGTCTTACTCTTTAGATGTCCGACAAAAACTGGCTCAAACAGTCGAGACTTTTGTAGAAAGTGAACATACGAGTGCTGGACTCTGTGACTATGTCACGATCTGCTTCTGTGTAGCACTTAACAAAGCAGCATATGCACTGATCAGGAGATGCCAAGCCCAATGACAAGTGAAACCCAATATGTGCTCATAGTAGAGGTCAAACACACACCAACCATCTGGAGGCTGCTCCATTCACATGGCAGGAAGTGTCTCTGCGGTGTTCTAACTGCTGCGGTAAATGAATGAATTCAGCATTTTGTGACGTGAGTTTCTCAGTTACAACAACATTGTGCTACTGTACGTCAGCATGTGGTGAGAACAGGTGGAGTTGAGTTTCAGTCATCATAGCCATCAAACACCAAATGAACGCACAAGTGCACTTTGTGGGCTGCACTGGAAGAAGGAGAAAAACACGAGTGAGACTCCTGTACGTCTGCTGTATTTTCCCAAAGGACTTGCTGGTTGTTGCATTTAGTGACTGATAGGAAATTAAAGTGCAAAATACAAAGTTGCGCCCGTTTACAGCAGCGAGCAGGCATGGATGGGTGACGCATTTCACCACCTCCATCCACACTGGAAAACATGCACCAGATTCTTCACTTAAGTAAAAGTAATGAAAAACAATACGATGCAGTGCAAAAAAAGTACAATATTTCCCTCTGAAATGAAGCAAAGTAGAAGAATAAAGTAGTATAAAATACTATTTGTTACTGATCTGCAGGCATGATGGAGGTGGTGAAAACAATTGCCCTGAGAAAAGGTCAATCAGGGTGAAACACATACTGTAAAGCTACTCACCAACCCATCACGATATATTGTTTCTGAGAAATGTATCATTAGAAATTTGCATTTTCCCAGCCGCCTGCTTCACATGTTACCTAATGAAACTTTAAGTTTTCATTCTTTATGCATATTTCCACTCAGCATTTATTTCAGTATCAGCTGTGAAACTTGCCTCTCATGTAAAGACTCGTGTGAATATCTGTAACAGTCTTTGACTCTGAACATACTGTATATATATATATATATATATATATATTTTTACATGCACTAATTGTTTCTGTAAGTTATTTATGGAAAATCCATCTTTAAAACAAACAAGGAGGACCAAGATTATTAATACTGACTGTAAATACAATTTTTTTTTACATGTGAACATTAGGAAAAATCCCACCATGGACTGTAAAATACTAGAGTTGTTTATGGTGGGTGATAAACATAAAGTGAGGAGAATATTGATGTTTTCCCCGTGCAGTTTTAAAAGTGTGCCACATGACACTTGAAATGGTCTGATGTTGCCCCTCATAAATATGGAAAAGAGCCTCCTGAGCATCCTGTGGAAGTGTCTGAAGCTCATTACCGTTTTGTGTGGTCACCTCAGAAGTGGAAGTTTAGGGTTATTGCACGGATATAAAGCAGCTCAGACAGATGTCAAGTGACTGTGTGGAGGGCTTTCCTTCACTTTGAAGCTCTCACTGGCAACTTTTCCTTACTTTGTCATTCTGTCATTTGAACAGACAACTGACAACAACAAATGCACATTTTTTATTTTTGATGATGAATGTTCTTGTTATGTTTGTTAAATTTTCTCTAAATAAAATGTTGCCGAATTGAGGCTACAGTGACGTTAAGTGTGTTGTTTGCATAAAACTGTCTTGCATTGACGTTTTTCAGCCGCTTGTTTGCGCATATTAGTTTAAATTGGACAAATACATGACTCACTCAGGTTTGCAGCTGTTAATGGGGCCGATGGCCGATTAATGAGGATAAACGACTTAGAAAGTGGTCGCCTGTTTGCAGAAGATCGATGCTTGACAAATGGTGAGGAGGGAGCAATAGATTTAGACATGAACTGAATGACAATGTAACTTCAACAGCTCCTGCAAAAAAAAAAAAAGATATTATATATATATACCAGAATCTGGTATATAATTTATTTATTTTTCTTTACTTTATATGTTTATTATATATAAAGTAAAAATATATTATTTTAATTATTTATTTATGTATTGTTACTATTATTATTATTATTAGTAGTATTATTATCATTATTATTATTATTATTATTTATTTTGCACAATTTAAGATTACACAAACATGACAAAAAATAAACAATATAGAGTGCAGGGACAGGCAGAAAAAACACTGGGCTTATTTGAAACCTCCACCTAGAGACAAGATTAATACAAAGAAATAACATTACTACATAATAGTGATGACAAACAATTATAAAGATATTTATATATATGTATATATATATATATATATGTATATATATATATATATATATATATATATATATGTATATATATATTATATATTCTTATTTCCTTATGATAATATAATAATTTTATTTTACTTTTTTTAAAGTATATATATATATAAAAAAAGACAAGAAATGTGTGTGATCTACTTTATACTTCTACATCACCACATTTCAGAGGGAAATGTTGCACTTTAAAAAATAAGCAATTTGTTCTCCATCCTGATTCCTGAAGTCGTGACATTCACCTTCCCAATGCAAATGTGTGTCTGAGCCAACCACTGGAACAATAGCTGGGATGTAATGTGGTGTCTTGTCTCTGCAGACAGTCAGATCCTCCAGTCCACGGCTCAGCAAGCCGGATCAAAGCGACCCCCATCCTCCCTCCACAGTTCACACCTGGACTACATGAACAAACCGGCCTCCTGCAGCGCTCATTTGCACCTCTGGAGATCCGCTAATCCGGTTTGGTGACGGACGGACTGAATCAAGTTCGGCATCCAGTCATGTCGAGTGAAATCTCTGCAAAGCGTTCAGATGTTGTTGTTTTAGAAGTAAAAGTAGTATACTATCAATGTACTTATATACAATCTACTTATTATGCAGAATGTCCCCTTTCAAAAAGTTCATATTATTATATGTTATTAGATTATTATTATCATCGTTGAGACATTAACTTGTAAGCAGCATTTTGTGCTACAAAAGTCCCAATCTTCTATTAACTGTAGCTATCAAAAAATGGAGTGGAGTAAAAAGTGCAACATTTCCCTCTGAAATGTGGTGATGTAGAAGTATAAAGCAGATATGACACATTCCTTGCCTTTATATATATATATATATACATATATATATATATATGTACTGTATATATATATCTTTATAATTGTTTGTAGTCATATTATTTCTTTATATTAATCTTGTCTCTAGGTGGAGGTTTCAAATAAGCCCAGTGTTTTTTCTGCCTCTCCCTGCACTGTATATTATTTATTTTTTGTCATGTTTGTGTAATCTTAAATTGTGCAAAATAATACATAATAATAACAATAAATAATTAATTAAAATTAAAACAAATTTTTACTTTATATATAATAAATATATGAAGTAAAGTAAAATAAATAAAGTAAATTAATAAAGTAAAGTAACACAAAATGGAAATACTCAAGTAGGCCTACAAGTAGTGGGGTTGAAATATACAGCATAAAATAGACCCCCAAAGTACTAGTAGGTTACCTCAGATAGAATTACTTGAAATTACTCTCCCAACACTGGAGATATTACTATTTTTAGGGATATACAGATACTGGATCGGATATCGGTGACAATGGGGCCGATCTATTCAATTCATTTTTATGTTTATATACTATATACATTATACACTGGAATTTTAATTCCTGTTTAAGTTTTGACCAACTGTTGCTGCATTAAAAAGGTTTACACATGAATTGTAATTCCTGTTACTTTTGAAGATTTTTTGCCAAATTGCTGGTGAACGATTTATTATTTTAATAATAAAGTCCAATTAATTAAATTTACATCTATATATTTATTGGTCACATTTCGTTTTACAAAGTTAGGAGAGCAATGTTTAAGTCAAGCACGGTGTTGGTTAGACATAAAATAATGATCCCAGTCATTTCCACAGTGAGGCATACAGCTTATTAATTAAACAGTGGTGTCGGATCAGTAATAGTAGTAGTGGTAGGTATTGCTATCGGTCTATAATCTCATGCTCGCTGTATTAATCATTTTCTTGTCAGTTCACCAAAGATCCCTCTCAGTATGGGTAAGAAAGTGTAAGAAATGACACTTGGACATCACAGGAACAGCATGAGGAGCCATCTGACTAGAAATGGGTTAAGAGTGAGTTCAGGATTGCTGTCTTTTCTTATTCATTTATAGTTGTAGCAGCTGAATGTGCGGAAGCCTTACGGTGTCTGTGACTCTCAGAGGTCATGTCTGCTGAGGGTGCAGACACACAAGCTTTTAAAAGTGTATGTGAGATAGTATGGGGTTCCTAGTATAGGACAGTAATTTACAGATGTTAGTGGTAGATTGTTAGCAAATTTAAAATAATATATGCACTGAACTATTTGGCAAAAGGCCTGATTGTAATTGCCCTGCATGAAAGCCCCATATACAGTGTAAAACAGTACAATATAATGGGAAACTGATAACCTGATGGTGGGGGCTTTGTTAGTTAAGAGCCTATTTCCATGACTGAGCAACTTATTTGTTCCCATGTTATTTTAAAACTGTAACATAAAAAAAAAGCTGAAGTCAAGTGGAGTTATAAAACCCATTTGTCAACTCCTCAACTAGGCCTATATATGGAGCGAGTGGATTACTCATTTCACACCTCACAATTGCCTACGATGTGCTAAGGGATCTTGGAGAGAGAGGGAGAGAGTGTGCACACACAAATGGTCCACAATTGCAGAGTAATAACTAATATCTTGAAAACAGCCGTGGGTGGGTGGATAGTGGGATCCTTGTGTGTGTGAAATGTGGCATTTTACATTTGAAGAAGTTGCACAAATATAATTTAAAAGTCAAAAAAAGATATTTATTGAAAAGTTTAAAACTCAAGATGAGGTAGCCTACTTAAAGTCACTTATAAATACAAAGTTAAAAGACATCCTAAATACAAAATAATTTACAAACACAACTAACAATGCATTTCTAGTGGGGACAGCTATAGCTTCTATACATCCCATTCATATTCAACAAGTAAATATTTACATATGCATTTACCCCTTCACTGAAGGCAGGCCCATATACAAGGCCAATACACTTCCAAATGAAGACCCTACAAGTCTCTGACCTCTGCAAAACAGATTTAATTACATACTTTATTTATTAAATACATTTTTAGTTTAATTGTAGTTCCACAAAGAGCTTCTCAGGTGCCTTTCAACAAGTTTCAAAGTTGTCATGTACTGGTGCCTACACCACAAAACATCCTAAATCATCTAGTGTAGTTTAAAACATGCTATTCCTTTGACCTTTGACCTTTTTAATGATCTACCATGGTCTCCACATTGACGTGGAGTAAGTTAACGAAGGCGAGCTCAACACATCCTGGCTGTCAGCCTCCTCTGAAGAGGAAACCTGACTTTGCTCGGAGTCCGTCTCATCCAGGTCAGAGCAGAGGTCATCGGTGGAGGAGGTGGTGGAGGAGGGGGCCGGGGACACCATGCTCTCAGACAGGGACCAAGTGCTGTTACTGCCGGGGCTCTCCGCCGCCGTGTCCGGCAGCAGCACCCGGAGGCGGTCCTCGTCGTTCAGGGGCATGCTCTCCAGGAGGTGGTTCAACAGCTCCGCGGCTACTGTCGGGTCAATCCCCGGGCAGCTGGACACAAAAGTGTGCACGTCGTGCATACACTGGATGTAGCCTGCCGCGAACCGTTCACAGGCCTCCCGGTTAACGGCGTCAACTTCTACGGAGAGAAAAAAACAACCGTTAGCTCAGGAAGTTAGCTAGCTACCAACGGTCAGAAGTTAGCTAGCTACCAACGGTCAGAAGTTAGCTAGCTACCAACGGTCAGAAGTTAACTAGCTACCAACGGTCAGAAGTTAGCTAGCTACCAACGGTCAGAAGTTAACTAGCTACCAACGGTCAGAAGTTAACTAGCTACCAACGGTCAGAAGTTAGCTAGCTACCAACGGTCAGAAGTTAGCTAGCTACCAACGGTCAGAAGTTAGCTAGCTACCAACGGTCAGAAGTTAGCTAGCTACCAACGGTCAGAAGTTAGCTAGCTACCAACGGTCAGAAGTTAACTAGCTACCAACGGTCAGAAGTTAACTAGCTACCAACGGTCAGAAGTTAGCTAGCTACCAACGGTCAGAAGTTAGCTAGCTACCAACGGTCAGAAGTTAACTAGCTACCAACGGTCAGAAGTTAGCTAGCTACCAACGGTCAGAAGTTAACTAGCTACCAACGGTCAGAAGTTAGCTAGCTACCAACGGTCAGAAGTTAGCTAGCTACCAACGGTCAGAAGTTAGCTAGCTACCAACGGTCAGAAGTTAACTAGCTACCAACGGTCAGAAGTTAGCTAGCTACCAACGGTCAGAAGTTAACTAGCTACCAACGGTCAGAAGTTAGCTAGCTACCAACGGTCAGAAGTTAACTAGCTACCAACGGTCAGAAGTTAGCTAGCTACCAACGGTCAGAAGTTAGCTAGCTACCAACGGTCAGAAGTTAGCTAGCTACCAACGGTCAGAAGTTAACTAGCTACCAACGGTCAGAAGTTAGCTAGCTACCAACGGTCAGAAGTTAGCTAGCTACCAACGGTCAGAAGTTAACTAGCTACCAACGGTCAGAAGTTAACTAGCTACCAACGGTCAGAAGTTAGCTAGCTACCAACGGTCAGAAGTTAACTAGCTACCAACGGTCAGAAGTTAACTAGCTACCAACGGTCAGAAGTTAACTAGCTACCAACGGTCAGAAGTTAACGAGCTACCAACGGTCAGAAGTTAACTAGCTACCAACGGTCAGAAGTTAGCTAGCTACCAACGGTCAGAAGTTAACTAGCTACCAACGGTCAGAAAGTTAACTAGCTACCAACGGTCAGAAATTTAACTAGCTACCAACGGTCAGAAGTTAACTAGCTACCAACGGTCAGAAAGTTAACTAGCTACCAACGGTCAGAAAGTTAACTAGCTACCAACGGTCAGAAGTTAACTAGCTACCAACGGTCAGAAAGTTAACT
This sequence comes from Sebastes fasciatus, assembly GCF_043250625.1. Classification (NCBI taxonomy): domain Eukaryota; kingdom Metazoa; phylum Chordata; class Actinopteri; order Perciformes; family Sebastidae; genus Sebastes; species Sebastes fasciatus. Next base: position 18,560,930 of record NC_133805.1, read on the forward strand.
AGCTACCAACGGTCAGAAGTTAACTAGCTACCAACAGTCAGAAGTTAGCTAGCTACCAACGGTCAGAAGTTAGCTAGCTACCAACGGTCAGAAGTTAACTAGCTACCAACGGTCAGAAGTTAACTAGCTGTCAACGGTCAGAAGTTAGCTAGCTACCAACAGTCAGAAGTTAGCTAGCTACCAACGGTCAGAAGTTAACTAGCTACCAACGGTCAGAAAGTTAACTAGCTACCAACGGTCAGAAAGTTAACTAGCTACCAACGGTCAGAAGTTAACTAGCTACCAACGGTCAGAAGTTAGCTAGCTACCAACGGTCAGAAGTTAGCTAGCTACCAACGGTCAGAAGTTAACTAGCTGTCAACGGTCAGAAGTTAACTAGCTGTCAACGGTCAGAAGTTAGCTAGCTACCAACAGTCAGAAGTTAGCTAGCTACCAACGGTCAGAAGTTAGCTAGCTACCAACGGTCAGAAGTTAACTAGCTGTCAACGGTCAGAAGTTAACTAGCTGTCAACGGTCAGAAGTTAGCTAGCTACCAACAGTCAGAAGTTAGCTAGCTACCAACGGTCAGAAGTTAGCTAGCTACCAACGGTCAGAAGTTAACTAGCTGTCAACGGTCAGAAGTTAACTAGCTGTCAACGGTCAGAAGTTAGCTAGCTACCAACAGTCAGAAGTTAGCTAGCTACCAACAGTCAGAAGTTAGCTAGCTACCAACGGTCAGAAAGTTAACTAGCTACCAAGTCAGAAGTTAGCTAGCTACCAACGGTCAGAAAGTTAACTAGCTACCAACGGTCAGAAGTTAACTAGCTACCAACGGTCAGAAGTTAACTAGCTACCAACAGTCAGAAGTTAGCTTGCTACCAACGGTCAGAAAGTTAACTAGCTACCAACGGTCAGAAGTTAACTAGCTAACAACGGTCAGAAGTTAACTAGCTAACAACGGTCAGAAGTTAACTAGCTACCAACAGTCAGAAGTTAACTAGCTACCAACGGTCAGAAGTTAACTAGCTACCAACGGTCAGAAGTTAGCTAGCTACCAACGGTCAGAAGTTAACTAGCTACCAACAGTCAGAAGTTAGCTAGCTACCAACGGTCAGAAGTTAGCTAGCTACCAACAGTTAGAAGTTAGCTAGCTACCAACAGTCAGAAGTTAGCTAGCTACCAACGGTCAGAAGTTAACTAGCTACCAACGGTCAGAAGTTAGCTAGCTACCAACGGTCAGAAGTTAACTAGCTACCAACAGTCAGAAGTTAGCTAGCTACCAACGGTCAGAAGTTAGCTAGCTACCAACAGTTAGAAGTTAGCTAGCTACCAACAGTCAGAAGTTAGCTAGCTACCAACGGTCAGAAGTTAGCTAGCTACCAACGGTCAGAAGTTAACTAGCTGTCAACGGTCAGAAGTTAGCTAGCTACCAACAGTCAGAAGTTAGCTAGCTACTAACGGTCAGAAGTTAGCTAGCTACCAACGGTCAGAAAGTTAACTAGCTACCAACGGTCAGAAGTTAGCTGGCTACCAACGGTCAGAAAGTTAACTAGCTACCAACGGTCAGAAAGTTAACTAGCTACCAACGGTCAGAAAGTTAACTAGCTACCAACGGTCAGAAGTTAACTAGCTACCAACGGTCAGAAAGTTAACTAGCTACCAACGGTCAGAAAGTTAACTAGCTACCAACGGTCAGAAGTTAACTAGCTACCAACAGTCAGAAGTTAACTAGCTACCAACGGTCAGAAGTTAGCTAGCTACCAACGGTCAGAAAGTTAACTAGCTACCAACAGTCAGAAGTTAGCTAGCTACCAACGGTCAGAAAGTTAACTAGCTACCAACGATCAGAAGTTAGCTAGCTACCAACGGTCAGAAGTTAACTAGCTACCAACGGTCAGAAGTTAACTAGCTAACAACGGTCAGAAGTTAACTAACTACCAACAGTCAGAAGGTTAGCAACTACCAACAGTCAGAAAGTTAGCTACTACCAACAGTCAGAAAGTTAGCAACTACCAACAGTCAGAAAGTTAGCAACTACCAACAGTCAGAAAGTTAGCTACTACCAACAGTCAGAAAGTTAGCTACTACCAACAGTCAGAAAGTTAGCTACTACCAACAGTCAGAAGGTTAGCAACTACCAACAGTCAGAAAGTTAGCAACTACCAACAGTCAGAAAGTTAGCTACTACCAACAGTCAGAAGGTTAGCAACTACCAACAGTCAGAAAGTTAGCTACTACCAACAGTCAGAAAGTTAGCTACTACCAACAGTCAGAAAGTTAGCAACTACCAACAGTCAGAAAGTTAGCTACTACCAACAGTCAGAAGGTTAGCAACTACCAACAGTCAGAAAGTTAGCTACTACCAACAGTCAGAAAGTTAGCTACTACCAACAGTCAGAAGGTTAGCAACTACCAACAGTCAGAAAGTTAGCAACTACCAACAGTCAGAAAGTTAGCTACAACAACAGTCAGAAAGTTAGCTACTACCAACAGTCAGAAGGTTAGCAACTACCAACAGTCAGAAAGTTAGCAACTACCAACAGTCAGAAAGTTAGCTACAACAACAGTCAGAAAGTTAGCTACTACCAACAGTCAGAAGGTTAGCAACTACCAACGGTCAGAAAGTTAGCTACTACCAACAGTCAGAAAGTTAGCTACTACCAACAGTCAGAAGGTTAGCAACTACCAACGGTCAGAAAGTTAGCTACTACCAACAGTCAGAAGGTTAGCAACTACCAACGGTCAGAAAGTTAGCTACTACCAACAGTCAGAAGGTTAGCAACTACCAACAGTCAGAAGGTTAGCAACTACCAACGGTCAGAAAGTTAGCTACTACCAACAGTCAGAAGGTTAGCAACTACCAACGGTCAGAAAGTCAGCTACTACCAACAGTCAGAAGGTTAGCAACTACCAACAGTCTGAAAGTTAGCTACTACCAACAGTCAGAAGGTTAGCAACTACCAACGGTCAGAAGGTTAGCTACCAACCAACGGTCAGAGGTTAGCTAGCTACCAACGGTCAGTTACGAACGTTGGGGATCTCTGTTCTGATTGGCTGAGAGCTGAGCCGTTGAAGATGCACACACGCGCACCTTTGGACCGCAGCACAGTTAATTAGAATATTAATGCGCCAACCAACCGTCATAAATATTCATTAGTGTTAGTCAGTTTTTAAATGATGGTGATGGCAATGTTAATTTAAGTTTAATACTTTTTGGGGTTGAAAAGTGAAACGAACGGTTTCTTAATGGGCGTAACTCTCAAGTTAACGTAGATATACAAATGTAGATAGATAGATAGATAGATAGTCAGTCACCTTGAGCCCGGTTGAGTAAGATGCTCTCCACCCGTTTCACTGTCATCTCCAGCACTTCAGCGTTCTCCATCTTTGATTGTAACTGCAGCAGCGGGTGACAAAACAACGTAAGTAACAACATAAGCTAGCTAAACCAAGACACATCATCATTATAAAGAACAACACTGACAAAGCAGGGGCCTAAATATATCTGCATATAGTGGTGTATCTTACGTCTGTATCCGCCACGATAACTCTGAGTTCTTGTAAACTTTCATTGATGCGAGCTCTTCTCTGCTTCTCCACCAGAGGTTTCCTCATCTGCACAACAAACAGCAAGCACAATGGAGTTATAAAGCCAAGTCAAAAACACACCTATTGGTATTAAAATGCTTCACACACACATATATAGGGCCCTTCCTTACCTTTCTGTCAGATGTGATCTCACTGCAGTTATCACCTCTGTCTGCTCCGTTTGTGGTGTTGTTACGGATGGGGGCCATGTTGTTAAAGTTTAACCCAGGCGCTGCCAGAAACAGAAACACACACTGTGGTTGGACTGACTGACTGCTGGTTTGTAATCCTAAAGAGCCGTTACAGCTCGTTAATGGGGGACAGATGGCCGAGGCGATCCCAGCGGCCAACAAAGCTCGCAGCTCGCAGAAAGACTGGGCTCCTTAGTGCTGCTCCGAGGGGGCATGTACTCGGTATATATGACGGGTCATTTACATATGAATGGAGGTGAAACTGTGCTACGAGACACATCGAGAGCGCGCAAACGCTCGTACCCGTCCAATCACCCAGTGGTCATGTTAGCTTTTGTCCCCATCAACTTCAGTCTGAACCTATAAACATACAGATTAAATACATAAATCAATCACCCGGTGGTCATGTAAGCTTTTGTACCCCAACCGTTTTGTTTTTTTTGTAAATATGTTTTATTGATTTTCAAAGATTTTATCCCACAGAAATAACAGATGCAAAACATGTATAAGTCAAAATAAACAGATCTGTTTACAAAGTTAAGTCCAAATTCCCTTCCCTATCCCCCTCCCTACCTACCCACACACCCATCAATAGGGTCACAGGTTACAGAATACATTTAGGTGCATGAAGGAAAGATATACAATAAACAAAAGACAGTGTGGGGGGCGGGGGGGATAATTAGGAAAATAACTTATAAAAATAAAATAAATAAATGAAAAAATAAAAATAAATAAAAATAAGTTAAAGAGAGAAAAAAGAAGGGGGGGGGGGCTGCTCACAAATGTAATATGACATTCATGTTTTCCACTCTACTCTTCGTCAAGGGGTTCCTGCAGAGAGTTGTAAAAATCCAAAAAGGGCCTCCATATTTTTGGGTATGGAATTGGAATTGGGTTCCAAACATCTTGTCCCACCAACTTCCGATTCAAGCCCTTTATTGTCATTGTGTAGTACAACGACTACAACGACTTGTGACAATCCCATAGGTGCTAAAAAAGATAATACAATAAAAAAGAGATAGTGCAATATAAAAAAATATGAAAGATAATACAATATAAAATATAAAAATACAATATGTATATTGATGAGATGACAGTTTTGCCAGATTATTGCACAAAGTGTCCGTCAGATAATTATATAATTATTGCACAGCATCATATAATTATTGCACACTGTTACGGATATTTGCAATAACATATGCTGATCACTCAGTATATGTTATTGCACATATCCGTTTATTTACAGTACAGTATTTACATTGCACAAAAGTGACCAACGTGTTATTGCACATTTACATTGCACGTGTTCAACTCAGACAGAGGAGACGTCTGAGTTCAGGAGGTTTATGGCAGTTGGGAAAAAGTCTGAACCTATAAGCATACAGATTAAAAAAACTAAATTCAACCAGAAAATGGGTTCAAAAGGGTCAGCAACTTCTATAGCCACAGCTGACACAAATAAGGAAATAATGAAGCATTTATCTTGGATATAAATGCATGACAACAACTAGGGGTGTAAGAAAATGTCGATAATCATATCGCAATATTAGGTTTAGCAATACTGTATCGATTTTTAATTAACCTCTTAAAAATCGGACTGCCTGCCGTCGGCCCGGACGGTAGTCTGTCTTTCAGAGGTTGTAGCGGGTTCAATTTTAAAGCGAGAGTGAAGATACTAGCATCCTATGAGACTGCTATGGAGTCCAGTGGTACCAACCAGGTCATGCTTGCATGGTGCTAAGGATGCTAAATAACGCTCCAAAGTTACGCTAAAATTTTGTCGAGGAAAAACTGGCATGACCATTTTATAAGGGGTCCCTTGACCTCTGACTTCAATATATGTGAATAAAAATGGGTTGTTTGTTTTGGGCCAAAACCCTGTAGTTTTATGCATACAGTACAAATATGTATTTTTTGCCTATTCTAAAATGGTGTATTTGAATATTTCTGCATACTGGGGTCCCTAAACAGTCTTGGAATTGCATAAATTGGGTATCACTGTAAAGCTGAGACTCTTGTGTATCCAATGAGTCCAACTGTGTTAGTCCATATAGTAGCCATTTCACATAGTGACTGTTTTTACTCTGATTTTATACACATGGTAGTGTGTCTTTATACTATGACAGTTTTCCTAAAATTAGATCTGAAAAAATGTGCTTACAGTATTGCAATATATTGCAATATATTGAATCGTAACCTCTGTATCGTGATACGTATCGTATCAAATTCTTGCCAATACACAGCCCTAACAACAACCACTCTAGATTGCTCTAAAAACAAAATATAGTCAGTCCTTCACATGTATGTATGTTATTTCAGTACATCAAGCTCCTCTTTCAAAAACATAACATTTCAACATTTACCCTTTAATGTTAATATTCCTAAGCACTCTCTTTTAATGTGTGACACCACTGTATAGGCCATATATCTGCTAATTCTCACATTGCATCATTAGTCAGCTGGGCCTATTTCATGCTTGATTGAGAGCCATCAGTCCACCTATGAGGACTAGGCTAGTGCTCCACTCCCTCTGTAAAAAAAACACCTAATGTGAATTCGACAGTATGAGCCATTTGTCAAGTACATCACTTTCATGTGTAAAGAGCCTTTAGCCTCTCGAAATGAACAAGCAGTCCTTGAACAGTGCTGACAGAAAAAAAAAGCTCATCCGTGTAGGCTGATTTGGAAGTTTTCATGACACGTATCCATTGCCTATTCTGGTATTATGTGTAAGTAGCTTGTCAGACAAGTTTATTGTTGTATCATCGACTCAGAATTAAAACAGATAAATCCACACGCCGAATGGCACCCGTTAGAAGGATTTGTATTGCTGTAATATTTTGAGCACCGTCAACTCAAACACTTATGTATGTAGTGAGTCATATGGACAGACTGTCATGGCTATTCACATATGGTGGTGAGAGCTGTGTCCATGTCTGCACATTTGCACGTGTTGTGTAATTTGCATTTTGAGGTATGCACTAGTACATGTAGTTTGGTTTGCAGTGATCCACTGTTACAGCTTTATTGTTTCAGTACACTGCTGATAGTCTGGCTGCTGTAAGGTTAGAAAAGAAAAAATAATTACACCTCATTAGAGATGCACCGATACTGGATCGGATAGCTGGATCAGATATCGGTGACAATGGGGCCGATCTATTCAATTCAGTTTTATGTTTTTTTTTATATACGTTATAGAGTTGAATTGTAATTCCTGTTAATTTTGAAGATTTTTTACCAAGTTGCTGGTGTACGATTTATTATTTTAATAACAAGTAAAATTAATTACATTTATATCCATGTATTTATTAGGACTGAAAAAGTTGGATCGGTGCATCCCCTGATGATCATTTGACCATGACATGTCAAAGTTTTATTGAATTTTTTTAAAATGAAATTCGACTTTAGCTTAGAGTTTGTATAATAAGTATATTTCTTGTTATTACCTACAGCAATAATACCTCACTTTGTAACCACATGCAGTGACCTATTTCAGAAATGTAAAATTTGCTTTAAGGTCATCTTACAGGTTTATACTATACTAAATGCTCAAATTACATTGCATTACATTATAATATATACTGTATTAAACTATATATAAAATACTCAAACCCAAGGCACACATTGTACAGTACACAGTGTACTGTATTGTACAATGCTGTATGCATTAATATGCCTTGCTGATGCTCATGTGCAATCAGTACTATCCATTATTATCAGTAGTAGTGACCTAGAGGTAACTTTATTTGCAGTCCAGTGGCGTGGCTGAGAGTTTGAAACATCCCTACATTTCCGGATGATAGTGTTGAGAACATGGATCAGAAGGTTTAGAAGAGGAGATGCAGCTTTAAATAAAATACGGAAAGCGCTACCATATCAGGCACTTGCCTTCAAAATAAGGGCATGGTGAAGTCTTATATCAACAAACGGGATGTAAAAATAATTTATTTCCATCCTTAACAGCTTTAAACATTCAAGTATATTTATATGTTTATCAAAGAGCCCACAGACTTCGCATTTCTTGTCAAATATAGTTTCGCAGCCGGACTTGGACTCTTATTTTGACAGCGGCGAGGCGGCTTTTCCTTCAGACCCACACAGTGCTTGTTCGTCAGAGAAGACGCTCTTCTGAGGTCACTGAGCCCCGGGGGCGAGACTCACTCCGCCACTATATAATCTTCCCGGCTCGGTGGATGAAACCAGCGCACTTAAACCAGCTAACGAGATAAACACACACACTGAACAAACAAACATGGTGAAGATCACTTTCCAGACAGTTTCGGCGCAGAAACCCGAAAAAGAGAGCGATGGAGACAACAAGATCATTATACCTCAGGCTCACGTGAGTTTGCACACTTTTTCTATTGTTTTTGTGTTGTGGCATGTCATGGTGTCTCAGTATATAGCATTAGTCTTCCTTTTTGCATAAGGTTATAGCTAAGTAGATTAACGTTAATCTTTTTGTTCTTAAACTGTTTTGTTTGATTTGTCTGTCCATGCATTACCTTAATTGTCACTTGATGGGATTTGATTTTGCACTGGTAATCCTCTTTCTACATATATAAAACAGTATGTGTTTAATATATGTGTTCTTTTATGCAACTGAATGGTTGATGATCAGTCCACGTATGCAGTTTATTATATTGCTTTTTGCTGGTGCAGTTATAGGACACAATTTCTGACATCTTATTGTACTATAATGTTATAATAACAAGGGGAAAAGAGACATCATTGCAGGCCATCCCAGCCTGGGGGATGTTGACATTACGTCACCTTGTTTAGCCACCAAGAGGACACACTGCAGATGGCTGTCCTGCAAATTGTGCCCTCAGTGTATAACATGACACCATTACTCTAAATGGTTCATGTTTTATGTACTATAACTGTATACGTATGCATATATAAACGAAAAATCCCCTTTCCCAGTATAGACGGTAGGCGTGCAAATAGCCTCCGTTTTTGTCGAAATGAAAAAAACAGCAGAGCTGTTATATGCGGTCACTGCACCAGTCAGTGACGTCACGAGGTGTTATACCACGTGGATCCTGCAGGTAGCGCCTGAGAGTGCATGCACCTGTGATTGAGAGTGGAAATACAGGATTAAAGTGTGTAGAAACAGTGGGCATGATCGAAAGGCAGCATAGCTTTGTATTTCTCAAAATTGTCTTAATAAGAAGTCAGGAGTTAAAATGAACAAAAATATGGGCAAATACTCCAGTTCGTCTAAAGTTTTAGCCAATCCTGTATCCTATGAGTAGGATCTGCAGGGGCTACTAGATACATAGATAGATAAATAGAGTAGTTTATTGTGCACATAATTGTATCTAGCCTGATCTTGTTATCTCTGAGTTGGGATTGTAGAATGTCTTAAACCTGAATTAAATGTTTAGGATAGTCCCAGTAAGTCCAGTTTTTTTTTAGCTTCCTTTCTGGACTACCTCCCAGGAGTTAAACATAATTAGATATCTGGCACACAATGGATGTACGCCTGTCTAAACCTCATTCCCCCCCCCCCCCCCCCCCCACTCCCAACGCACTGTACACAATGAATACCACATGATGACGCATCCATCACTTCTGCAAACACATTTTTTCACCTGTTTGTTACGTCAACAGAAGTATAGGACGTGATCTCAAAGGCTGCGTGGATTCTGATTGGCTGCGACAGTGGGCTAGGCGTCAGAGCCAATGTGTGTAGATCTATTAATACGTCCGCCTCTGCTGAGGGACTCCTCCACGCAATTCTTCTCGCTTTGACTCCCACTTAGGGCGCTAGGGAACTATCAAATATGGAGCGTGGAAGTAGGCCTCCAAGAATAGACCTAGACGGCCACGTGCCAGCATCTTCGTCAGAGCCTGGCACAATCTGTTCTCCCTGCTTCCGCTCTCCATAGCAACAGTAGTAGGGAGAGGCAGCAGATTGACTGAGAGACTGTGGGTGGGCATCTGGCATGTCTCATTCCAGTCCATCCTACGTCTACCAGATCTCCTCGCCTGACTGACGACTTTGCAACCTGCCTCCCGTCAGAATTAACTCATTATTACGATTTCAACTTTGTACAGGAAGGCATGGCGGTGTGAGAGGACATTATGTCCTCTGATACAGAAATCTTCAATTTAAGTAGCTTCAGAGTTAGATTCCACGCTTCATTAAAACTCCATTACACTTATACCGAAACATCAAACTAAAAAAAGACAGATTTTTCTTGGCTGTACCATTACGTCAAATGGAAAACCCTACATGCTCTTTACATAATTTTTCACATATTTTGTGTTCTTGGAAAACTTGGGGTCCTACAAAATACCATCATGTCCACAGGTTAATCTCTTGGTTAACTAGCTGACCTTTCCTTGTGGACTTGTCCTCTAACCAAATTGCTTTTCTCTTTACAGGAGCAGCTGGTTCTTCCAGTCAGGTCCAAGAAGCCTTTTCCAACCGCCCTCTGCTGCCTCACCTTTGGTCTTGTGGTCTTCATGTCAGGACTGGTGCTGGCCTCTATCTACGTCTATCGCTACTACTTTATACCTCAGGTCAGTTCACTCTACCGCCCCCATCTCAGATTATATCCTGAACCCAGTGGCACAGAATGTTTAATGAACACAAATATTAAAAACCTAAAGTAACTGTCACATGCTAACTCAGCTCTATTTTGCCCCATTAGCAGATCCCAGAAGACAGCTTGTTCCACTGCCGGGTTGTCTACGAGGACTCTGTGTACGCTCCTCTGAGGGGCCGACAGGAACTCGAGGAGAATGTCGGCATCTACCTTGACGACAACTACGAGCAGATCAGTGTACCTGTGCCACACTTTGGAGGCAGCGACCCCGCTGATATCATCCACGACTTTCAGAGGGTAGGTTAATGCATCCGTACGTTCACTGGTTTGCTCTGATTACATTTTCTTGTTAGTGTTTTATTATAGCACAGATTGTAATCTTCTTTTTTTAATTGATTCCAGGGCCTCACAGCTTATCATGACATTGCTTTGGACAAATGCTACATCACTGAGCTGAACACAACTTTGGTGATGCCTCCACGGAACCTGTGGGAGCTGCTCGTCAATGTCAAGGTGAGACACTCGCTACATTCGCTGCTGATGTCACTGGTGCGGCTGTTGTAAAAGCATTGTTAGAGATGAATGGCTGTCTGAGAGAGTGAAGGACAGCATATTCCCATTTTCCGATCTGCAGCGTTCCTCCCACAGACCGATCAACTGAGTGATTCATTTGTGTTTCTTTTGGCACAGAGAGGGACGTACCTTCCTCAGACTTACATCATCCAGGAGGAGATGATGGTGACAGGGAGGGTGAGGAACATGAGGCAGCTGGGCCCGTTCATCCACAGACTCTGCTACGGCAAAGAAACCTACCGCCTCAGACGCCGCAACCAGCACAGACGTGAGTGCACACATCCACTTCCTTTTACAATTTAGTCAGGCAATATGAGATGCTAAATAATGAGTGATGCTGCTAGTTTATCACCCTCTTTCACGCCAACCCTTGTGAGATGTTGAGTCATGTGACCATGCTGAAAACAAAATCAGAACCAAATAGGGGCTTCCTAGAGTACGTTTCAGAGATAGTGTCTGCAGTGTAAAATCCTCCTCTAACAGCTTGGCAGCTTGATTATCATGTCAGTATGTGGGCGCAGCCTGGGAACTTCCTGCTAAGTGAGTCACTGGTAGTGCGGTGGACACATCCACACACTATGGAGGAGGTAGTGATGCGCCTCAGTGATATCTTTGTCGTTGCTGCCTTCGATTGGCGGTAGAGATCTGATGCAACAAACTTCCCCATGAGTACATATATGGATGTGATTTGTGGGAATCACCAGTGCTCATTCAAAATGGACACCTGTAGGCTTGGTAGCAGTAGAAATAATATGATCACGCCTTCACTACCGAACAGATTTTCTAAATGCGTCTTCTTTTCTCTTCCAGGTATTGAGAGGCGCGAGACAAAGAGGTGCCACAGCATTCGTCACTTCGAGAACACTTTTGTGGTTGAGACCGTCATCTGTGACAGGTTCTAAATCTGTGGCGGGAATCACAGCCATCCAACTTTGAAGCCAATTTCAAACCATACCTCTTGAATTCTTTAGGCTGCACTTTAAGAGCAAGTTTTTGTCCAACAGTTTAACTTTCAGTTTTAATGTTTTTTTTTGTCTCAAGTTGAAAAATGCTCTTTTACGTTCAATGTTAATGTCTTTTTTTATTACAGTCTGTATATTTGGATGATGTTGTTGTTTGGATATATCTGTAGCTTGTCAAGCTGTGCATACGATGTTAATGTGTGTCAGTTTCTTACATTTGCATCAGACTTGATTTAAGTTTATTTTAGACTTGTCCTTATTGTTATATAGTAACCCAGTGCACCGTGGGCGATTGTAAGGATACTTGGAAGCTGCTTGCACGGTGCACTCATGTTAATATTTGTTTCTTTGTTGTTTTTTAGTTTTAAATGTCAGAAAAAAGCAAAACATACCTCATGTAGTTTAGACGTTTCTTTGCTGGTTTGTATCATTAATGAATGGTGTATATAAATCTTTGATTGTTCCTAAGCAATATATACTGTAAATTAATTTTCTTCTGGATTTCATATTGTTACATGCATAGATTTTTATCTGAAATCGACTTGTTTTGTCTCCTTATTTCCTTTGGTATCCCACTTTCCTACTCCTTGGATATAATGGCTTTAGACTGTAATTAGTAGCAGTGCTTTAGAGAGACAGAAGGTACCAAAGTCTGCAGTCGGCGATGCTATGCTCAGTGTTAAGGATATATGAAATATTTAGAAAGAATGCTTTTTAGTTTAGATCACTTACTGTAGATGATAGCAAAGGCTAAAACTCATTTTGTCTTGCTCTTCCTCCTCTTCACTTCTCGCCAGTTTCCGATCCCTCCTATCTTGGCATTATAATCTCTGCAATGTTAATTCGTCCCAACTTAAAAAAGAAAAAGATTTGGGGTGTCTTTCTAATGTACAACCTGGAGCAAATAAGTCTCTGTTGAGAGAGACCTGTAATATGTGCTCATATTTCATCATCCTGGATACTTTATTTCCTTGTACAGTCAATTTTTCTTGTAATATCTTGCTGCTTTAAGAATAAATGATCAAACTTTTGAATGTGTTTTGAATGTTCATCTGCAACAGTGTCAGTAAATCAAGCACATCATGAATGAAAATTATGGGGTAGAATAATTGGAGATTGCGCAAAATATTAACCATTCCAATGTGTAAACATTTGAAAAAGGAAGCTACTGTATATTTAAACACACAGCCCTGGTGTTGCTTACGATCTGTGGATGATTTTTCTATAGAACGTAAAACTGCAGCGTCATCGTGGTGAATGTGACACATACACACATCACAAGACGAATCTCTTGTTCTCTTGTGGTTAGCTTTATTTCACTTTAAATGGAAGAGGAAGATTTGCTTTCACAATTGCTGTCATGCAAATGGTTGAGAAAAGCTGAGTAAAGTCATTTTCTTCATGTGTCATGTCGTAATGTAAGCGTGAGCTTTAAGTTTCAGATCGGCTATAGAGGTAAAGCATGTGATATAAAAATACAAACATCATCTGTGGGTTAACAAAATCTACATTATTCACCTGTTAAAGGCTTTGCTCTGATAAATATTAATTTCACATTTTTATATCATTATGTTTTTGTCTGGGCTTACTTTATTTTACAGACCAGTTACACAGAAGTACAGAAAAATACATCAAGAATCTCCACAGCTTTATAAAAAACTAATTTCACACAGAAACAAAACTGAAATGAGCACAAACAAATAAAACTGAAACTCAACAAAGAGGAGGCTTGTGCAAAATAAAAGCATCGAGACACAAGTAATGCAAGTAAATCAAATCATCACAGTTTCATGTCTTGTTCTGGTATAGAAGATATTATTTTATACAATAAAAACGGCATTAATATACAATAAATCCCCTAATCGGGACTTATGAACACCGTCCACTGATACCACAAGGTGACTCTGTTCAACATGAGCAAAATAAGACAGAAAGCGGCTTAATGTACTGCATGTGCAACTTTCCATTTGGGTTTAGCTTCGACATTCACATGAATCAAATGTCCTTCGTAAACATACTAATGTCAAAACAGTCTTATAAGCAGTCTTCGTACACAGGTCAGACCAACTGCCATTAACAACTGGCTTTTAACAATTTTGATAATATTATTGCACATTTGAAGCTACATTGTTAAAAAAAAAAATAATTCAAATAAAAAGTACATATTTATATTCATATATTTATATTCACATATATCATCATGACTAATAGCATGTCCTATAATAAACATTGTGTGTTTCGACTCACCACAATCAGTTTGCTAAACGTTCAGCAGAATCAGGTCAATATATGAAATGTGAACATTATTTTAGTTTTAATTAATAAGGTCGGAGATAAATTTAAAATCCATAAAAATAGAAAATCAGCCTCAGGCTTTATTTATATAGTAATTTACATGATGCATACATTATTGTAACTTCTCTCCAAATACTAAAAAAATAATTAACCACTAATAGATTACTTGTATTACAAGTATTTCTTAAACAAGTCACAATGTGCCAAAGAGCCAAACTAAGAAAACGTCAACAATTATGACCGTAATAAAATGTTTTAAGTATCAGTTAAAGTTTATAAAAATATGTTGTCATTAAGCTAGTAATGATAAATAATTATGAATTAAATAATAATCAATTACATTTATGTGTTTTCAGATCTCAACTGGTTGGTGTCTTGATTTACTCATATTTTAGGTAAGTGAATATTTTATTTGAATGAATATACATTTATTCACTTGCTAATAATTTTGATTATTTACTTGTTTCAAGTTGACATTTTATGTAAATCTGCATTTTATATATGAGAGATGCTATATAAACAAAACCCACTGTTATCATAATTAGTTTTCTTGTAAGAAGTTTCACAATTGACTAACTGTATCTATTGAACCAAATTGGTCTGAAGTGTATCTGAGCGTAAATAGTTGTTCTTCAGAACAGTAGAGCGTCTTTGACTTGATTTGTCGGACATAATACAGTAAAGCTCTGCAATGAGCTGCTGGTGCCTGTTTTACTGTTTGGAAATGAATCGTACCCCCACATCAGTTTCTCAGTGTGCAGGACTGGATGACCTGAAAGTGCCTTGAGCCGTCTCACAGGCTTATCCATAAATCTTTATAGAAATAAGTCACATTGTGGGTTGTCGCTGGCTGGATTTGTTTTTGCAGTCTACACTTTGGGTTTCAGAGCTCTCTGAGGTTGCGGAGGCGTCTTGGGGCTTCCATTCGCTCGACCAAATCATGAACCAGAGCTCATTAAACCATTTCCTCTTAGCCTTACTCTCAAGCACTATGGTTAGTTAAGCTTGCACTCTGACCCGCAAAAACTCTTAGTGCATGCCACACTTGCCCATCACCTACTGGAAACAATACCGTCTCTTTTTCAGTTTCACTGCCCTGCTAAAACTCATATTCACCACCAGCCGTCCTCTGAGGACAAATATATATTTAACTTGAATTGTCTTTGCGTTCAGACCTCTGAAGAGCTGAAGGTGGCTCTTCTTTGGCTGGTCATAGACATCCTGAAGGTGTGTTTGGTGCTCCTCACCTCATGAGCGATGAAGTAGTAGCACAGAGCGTCCAGACAGCAGGTGATGTTGGACAGGCACATAGCTATCTGTATGAATAGGCTGATCCCGGCCCTGCTGCCGCAGTCTTGTATCATTCCTCGGTGTACCTGGAATTATGTGAAGGGTCACAAGTGGAGGACAGAGAAACATTAGTCGAAACATCCTGCCTACATGTATGATCATTTACATTTACATTTCCTTATCAGGCTTTTTGAAGAGGATCTCTTTGTACATTTGCTGTACTTGCTAAAACAGTCTGCCAGGTCAACGTCCGTGATTAGTTTGACTTTTTTATTTTATTTATGTCTCGGCTCTAGGATCTTTTATAATTCTATACAGCCTTTTTTTGTGGCTGAAACAGAAACTCACAGATGCTGAGATGTTTAATACTAGAATATAATGAACAGTGCATAATATGCTTCAGCGCTGGTTGAATTGGCTGCTTTCTTTGCTTCCACGTGCATACTTGTGTAACATTTAAATTGAAAAAAATAAGACCTTGAGTCACTTAAGAAATTTCTCTGAAAATGATCACATACTATATGAGCGTAAGCCTACTGGTCTCTCATTTCTCTAACGAAACCAGGCCAAACCAGGCCAAAAAAACAGGTCAAAAAACAGTTTTTCTAAAATCCTGGTTACAGGAGTAAAAAAAACAAAGGCGGAATCGCAACTTCTGACTGCAATGTAACACAGTCATCTTAAGTCATTTATAATGTTTGTTAATTACAAAATTAATTGTGATTTTTATACATTACTTGATACTAGGGCTGTCAATCGATCAAAATATTTAATCACGATTAATCGCACATTAATTTTTTATCTTTTCAAAATGTACCATAAAGGGAGACTTGTCAAATATTTAATACTCTTATCAACATGGGAGTGGGTAGATATGCTTGCATCATGCAAATGTATGTATATATTTATTATTGGAAATAAATTAACAACACAAAACAATGATAAATATTGTCCAGAAACCCTCACAGGTACTGCATTTAGCATAAAAAAATATGCTCAAATCAGAACATGGCAAACTGCAGCCCAACAGGCAACAACAGGTGTCAGTGTGTCAGTGTGCTGACTTGACTATGCTTTGCCCCAAACTGCATGTGTCTGTAAAGGGGAGACTCGTGGGTACCCATAGAATCCATATTCAACCATTTGAAAATGGCCATGACAGTTTTTCCTCGCCAAAATTAAGCGCAAGTTCGGAGCCTTCGCGACAAGCTAGTATGACATGGTTAGTATCAATAGATTCCTTAGGTTTTCAAGGAAAAGTGATCTGAAAAAATGGAAATTTAAACATCTACAATTTAACCCCATCTGCTCCAGAACAGCGACTAAATGGACCTCGAGGTGAGATTGTTTTCACCTTTATTTTTTTATTAACCTGCTTCATTCTTTTCACTTTAGCGTCATTTTACTTAAAATGAACTTGCAGTTTCTCTCACCAGGAACTGCAGGAGGATGCCCAAATGGCTGGGGGTGAAAGGCAGCAGGAAGGCGCTCAGACTGCTGTAGATGATCTTCACACAGGCCCGGCTCATGGGACTGCGCTGGCCGGACTGCTGAAGCGCCCAGATGGTCTGGGCCGAACAGTAAACCAAAACCAGCGCAGGGCCCAGGAACCCAAACATCAGCAGGCTGATGATCACCGGTGGGCTCCAGCCTTTCTCTGAAAACCTGTGGAAGCAGTGGAAGTCCATCTGCTGGGCCTGCCTGAAGCGATACGTGGTTGGAAAGATCGTTGCCAGCACCAGCACCCAGACACCCAGGCAGGTCCCCAGAGCTGCTTTGGGTGAGCGCAGTTGCTTGGCTTTGAATGGGTGACAGATAGCCACCCATCGGTCCACAGATATACACATGATGATGTAGATGCTGCCATATATCCCAACAAAATACAGGCTTTCCAAGACCGAACAGAGAGGTTGGAGGTTGGCAGGCCATAGGTGATTGGTGGCGTGCATTTTGAAAGGAAGAGGGAAGAGGAGGAGCAGGTCCATCAGAGCCAAGCTGGTCATGTAGATGGTTGACTCCGTCCATTTTCGCAGAATGACGCAAAACACTAAGAGCGCCGCAACATTGAGAATCAGACCAAGGAGGAAGATGGGCATGTAGATGACCAGCTCTAAATATCTCATCAGGTTGTCCACCCCTTCAAACGAACAGTTGCTTGTCATGGTGTTGCCGCCGCCGCCACCGCTGCTGCTGCTGCAGCAAAGGAAATAGTTTGATTTGATTCGATTTCAGCAGCTCTGTGAGGATTTTCAAAGTGAATCTGTCTTTCCTGTCATTACTCTTTGTTCCCACACTGTGCAAAGCCGTGTGAAAACTCTCAGTTGTGTGGGTTCAGTAGCTGTGAACTTGTTTTTGTATCAGCTTCCAGATCTGTAAAGGCCAAAGACACCAAGAGAACATACATCATATTAGTTTCAATATTCAATATAAGTTTAAATTAGAATTAATAAGTCGGGTGTATGTTTGACCTTTTCTGTGCGCCTCTCTTTAATAAAACACAAATAAAGAGTACCATAAGGATCTGAGGCTTTAGTGATTTAGACACAATTAAATACAAAGAATCAGGTCTTTGTGTGAAATGTGAGCTTGTATAGAGAAAACCCCAAATTATTACTACTCTGAGGAGTGAAAAAACAAAAACATATCTCTGTGGCCATGTATCTAGAAGAAAATTAAAAAAGTAAACAATCATCCTCCAGACCAACAGCATGTTAAAGGTCACGTAGATAATTGTTAGCGGTCTATAATATCTTTTAACGAGTATTTACAATGAAAGTCTGGCTTGTAATTTAAACAAAAGTACTACACACGTTTGGTTCGTCATTAACATTTAGCTGCAACACTAACACGGCACTTTCATATGTATCTTGTACAGTGGAAAATCGAGTTGCACTCTTACCTCACGGATGCCAGTCTCTCTGTCTCTCAGTCAGTGTGTGTGTGTGTTTGTCTAACACTCTCCACTGTGCCAGACAGACTTCTGCTTTCTGTACCTTTGTCGTTTCATCACCACTTCCTGAGTCATGCCAAACATTATGGTTGTGTTCTGATGTGTATTATAGCCATTTAAAATCAAGGCAGAATTTTTTTTTCAGCAGGTCTTACTTTTATATGCTTTTTAAAGATACAAACATGTATGATCACTGCAAACTGCAAGAACAGAACAGTTCATTTGTATTTGTAATGGAAGTAATACTGAGGGACATTTCACAGCATAAAAAAATACAATGATTAGAGCTGAAACAATGAATTGATTACTTTTAAAAGGTGATCATTTTCTGTTTTTCTCAGTATTATATCATAGTAAACTGAGTATCATTTGGTTAGAACTGCAGCTCGAACAAAATACCACATTCAAAGAGACATTTATCACATTCAGACACATTCATGTGTGACATCAATGACATCAGTTCCGATTTGTACTATCACTTTCCATCTACCACTATTGGTTTTGTGTTATCAGTCCTACTTGTATTAGCTATTACAGCTGCTAGGCTATTATTGTGGCTGCTTCTCTCTCTCTCTCTCTCTCTCTCTCTCTCTCTCTCTCTCTCTCTCTCTCTCTCTCTCTCTCTCTCTCTCTCTCTCTCTATCTATCTATCTATCTATCCCCCCAGCCGGTCTCGGCAGATGGCCGCCCGCCCTGCGCCCGGTTCTGCTCCAGGTTTCTTCCCAGTTATCGGGGAGTTTTTCCTGGCCACAGCGCGCTTGGTGGATCATGTTGGGTCTCTAAACTATGGTGTACGGTCTAAGACCTGCTCTATATATAAAGCGTCTTGAGATAACTTCTGTTGTGATTTGACGCTATACAAAAATAAATTGAATTGAATTGAATTGAATTCATCTTGGGCTCTGAGAAATTGTGGCGGGCATTCTTTTGCTATTTTTTAAAGTAAATAATTAATTGGTTAATCAAAAAACTGTCATGGCCATTTTCAAAGGGGTCCCTTGACCTCTGACCTCAAGATATGTGACTGAAAATGGGTTCTATGGGTACCCATGAGTCACCCCTTTACAGACATGCCCACTTTATGATAATCACATGCAGTTTGGGGCAAGTTATAGTCAAGTCAGCACACTGACACACTGACAGCTGTTGTTGCCTGTTGGGCTGCATTTTGCCATGTTATGATTTGAGCATATTTTTAATGCTAAATGCAGTACCTGTGAGGGTTTCTAGACAATATTTGTCATTGTTTTGTGTTAATTGGTTTCCAATAATAAATATATACATACATTTGCATAAAGCAAACATATTTGCCCACTCCCATGTTGATAAGAGAATTAAATACTTGACAAATCTCCCTTTAAGATACATTTTGAACAAATAAAAAATGTGCGATTAATCACAAATAATCATACACAATCATGCAATTAATGTAATTAAATATTTTAATCAATTGACAGCCCTAGTATCAAGTAATGTCTAAAAATCATAATTCATTTTGTAATTAACAAACAAAACTATATAAATGACTTAAGATGACTTTGTGTTACATTGCAGGCAGAAGTTGAAAGAAAAAATGTAAGTTTGCAAATTTGCAATTAATCAAGATTAACTATAGACCATCATGCGATTAATCATGATTCAATATTTTAATCAATTGACAGCAATTGTTTAACACTTGAAATGATGAAGACACTTCCAAATGACAAGGTATTACAAAATGTAAACCATACTTTGGTGTTTAATTTTTACCTCTTCACTCAAGATTTCATTAAACTTTTTTTTTTTTTTTTATTTATTTACAAAATGAACCAAAACACTGACAAAGAAGATCATGGGTAGGTAATAATGACAATAAATATGAAACAAAGTTTAAAAGATACCCTGTAAACCAAAACAACAACAGAAAGAAGAAACAAAATTCATACAGTCAACTAGAATAATTGGAGAAACAAGACTAAGAGCTGTAAGCAGCTCTGAGAGACTGTGCTTAGTCACAGCGGTGGTTTGGCTAAATGCATCAGCATGCTAACATGCTCACAATGACAGTGCTAACATCCTGATGTTTAGCAGGTACATGTTCACCATTGTAGGTTAGCATGTTGTCATGCTACCATTTGCTTAATTAGCACTAAACACAAAGTAAAGCTGAATCTGATGCGAGTCATTCGTTTTACAGTTATTTGTTTACAAACAAAAATATTGCATAAATTTGAATGTTGGTGCTAGTTGAGAAGTCAGTAGGAATCATTCTGTGGGGTCCATGAATTTTATTTTAATCCATGCAATAGTTGTTGAGATATTTGAGTCCAGACCAAAGTTGTGACAAGTGTGACTAGAAATTAGCTGAAAGACTAAAAAGATCTAAGACAAGTATCAAAAAGGACACAAACTTAAACAGGATAAAATGATATAAATTTAAGAAACTGTATTATTTGCCAATACCACGTGTCTGTAATATCAGTCTACCACATGTCAAGATTGTGAAATTGTATTTCCTCAAACTGGAATTTCCATCACTATGTGAAATTAAGTCATATTTATTTTGATTGTTCACTGCATCTCGTGAATGTTCAGTGTTGGCATGTTGCGATGGTGACGAACAGTCTATTGATGTTGTGAATAAAAGGCCTGGACCAGGTGACTTTATAGCCTTGTATATATTCACTTTCTACTTTTTAGGTCAAAGACTAGTTTGTTTATCGTTAGTTTCCATCTCTTCTGTTAATGATATTGGTATTCGTCTTAGTGTGCCGGTGGAAATGAGTGTTCCTGTCTCAAAGAGAGACTGAGAGTCGGAGCGTTCATTGTTTCAGTTCTGTGAAAGGCTGCAGACACAGATTTGTAGACTGTGATTAATTTTGAGGGTTTCCTGGTTTCGGGTGGGGGGATGACTTGACTGTATTTAAAGTGTGAGAAGATTGTTTTTGCCCCATGTGTTCAGAAGTAAAATACAAGTTTTGTTAATTATGATAATGATCAATCAGCTGAGAAATGTCTTTGAAGTGGAACAAATCAGAAAGGTTTAGGGCACATTAGTGTGAGATAGCCTATTCTCTGTAAATGCACACTGCCACCTACTGTTGTGACTGAAGTGAAGCCGGTGGTTTCGATAGATAAACGCAAAACTTTTCTCACTTTACATTATTCTCCTCTGTGTTTTGGGACCATACAGGCTTTTGTAAAGAGTTTATTTTATATAGTTATATGAGACACACATCGTTTTACAATTAACAGATGCTGCAGCATATTTTACATTGATTTATTTATTTAAGTACATTTTAAAGGAATAATTCGCTACCTTTTATGTGGATGTCCAATCAGTGTTGATGGGAAATGTAGTCCATTGAAGTAATAAATTCTTCATTGCATGCTATATTGATATATTGTTCTCCGGCTCACGGAGCCGTGGCGGCAGTGCTTACATGCACCCGGATGCAACGCACGTGAGCTACTGACGCCCGGCCAAAACATAGTGTAGCTGAGTTGCGCCTATACTTATGCAGGTAATAAAATTAAAACACAGATGCTCAGAAGTCCGAACCTGCATGTACCAAGATTGGAACAACTCTTTATTATTTTCCTCATGGTCAACTGCAGAGCATTAGCTCTACAGCTTCACATTACTGTAGGACTTCCTTGCATCCAGCTACGTCACTGTCACATCCAAATGACGGCGCTGGATGCAGGAAGAACAGATTTTGCAGCTGCGCCCCAGAGACGCACGCTATAACTCTGACATATAGAGAAAAGGTTGGAAATCAGCCAATTTTCACCAGTATAGTAATAATATCGGTATGATTTGTCTTAACTATAGTTAAAGATTATGAACTACAGAAAATGAAAATTGAATGTCATGCAGGCACTTTGTCATCTTTTTCTTTTTGAAAACATGGCTTATTTATTTTGTATGAATCTATTTTTTATCACTAGGACTGGCATTGCAAACTGTTTATAATATGTACATAAATGCTAACCGACAAAAGAAAAGCAAATGGTTATAATTATAAAAATAAATAAATAATAACAGCAGTCACAGACATTTGGCATCTGATTTATTGTCTTTATTTATTCAATTGAAATCCAACAAAATACTCGGGCAGTGACATAACCATGGCATTATCATAGCAAATTCTAGCTGTATGGCTGAGGACTCTGAGGCGCTAAAATAATTTCCAACCCCCTGCAAATAATAAAACGACAACAAAAAACTACAAACACTCATTTGAGTGCTAACACAAATTCATCCACACTCTAACTTTATATTTGCTCTGCAGGTAAAACAAACAACCCAACTACCCTGTTTAGATTCATCGAAGAAGCCTTTCTAAAATGTTTTCTTCTTATTTTGACTCTACAAATGTTTGTAAATGGTCTAATACAAACTTGTACACGGGTGACACCAAGGGAATATTTTAGACATGATTTTGGCACAAGTTCAAATCATTGTGAAAGACTAATAAAAACCTTATTGAAGGAAGAAAAAAAAAGTAAGACAGAGACTGACAAAAGCACATACACTTCATGTACAAATAAAAGCAAACACATGTAGGATACTTCACATCAGGAAACAAACAGCCCACAAACATTATAAACCCTTTAGAGCAAGCAAGATTAAGAAAAAAACGTGAATGACATGGACATGCTAGGATTTCCACTGGAAGAGCCAGCCAGTTTCTAACATTATACCTTCGGTAACAAGTGGACATGTTGAGCAACAAGGGACCTGCCACAATCTTCAGCATCTACAGCGAAGCGAAAGACAAGACTCAGATTGAAAGAAAGAGTTGAGATGAGAGGCAAAAGACAAACGCTGACATACAAACACGCACACACACATGCATACACGATGTATTCACTCTAGGAGGCGGTGAACTTCCTGAGTGTGATGACGATGAGGGCGAGGAGGACAGATGCTCCTAGGAAGACGGCTATAACAATGGCTGTGATGGCTCCTGGCCCCAGCACCCCTGCACACACACATGCACACAATTTTAATCATTTGAATCCCAAAATTAATTGCACATTTTTTATCTGTTCAAAATGTACCTTAAAGGGAGATTTATGCAAATGTATGTATATATTTATTATTGGAAACCAATTAACAACACAAAACAATGACAAATATTGTCTAGAAACCCTCACAGGTACTGCATTTAGCATAAAGAAATATGCTCAAATCATAACATGGCAAACTCAAGCCCAACAGGCAACAACAGCTGTCAGTGTGTCAGTGTGCTGACTTGACTATGACTTGCCCCAAACTGCATATGATTATCATAAAGTGGGCATATCTGTAAAGGGGAAACTCGTTATTACCCATAAAACCCATTTTCAGTCACTTATCTTGAGGTCAGAGGTCAAGGGACCCCTTTGGAAATGGCCATAACAGTTTTTCCTTGCCCAACTTTTGCGCACGCTTTGAGTGTTATTTAACCTCCTTCCCAACAAGCTAGTATGACATGGTTGGTACCAATAAATTTTTTAGGTTTTTCTAGTTTCATATGATACCAGCATCTTAACTCTAGATTTAAAACCCGCTACAATGTTCACAAGATCGATGGCGTTAATTAGTTAAAGAAATTAGTGACGTTAAAACGAATTTGCGTTACCGCGTTAATATCGCGATAACTTTAACAGGCCTATTGAATACATATGATTTGGTGTATATAGTGTCAGTTTTACCCTCCTCCTCGTCCAGGGCATGAGAGTGTGTGGTGTCTTCGTAGTCGAAGGTGAAGGACTGCTCCGTCATGTCCTGGAAAGGGTCTTTGGTGGTGACGTCACTGGGTGGTTCTCCAGACATGGTGTCCTGGTTGTCTCTGGTTGTTGCGTCTGCGACGGTCTCTGCAGAGAAAAAAACAAAAACATTTACCACTTCTTTTTAACATGGCTGATCTAGAAACAGTCACTTATGCAGTATTGACTTACTGTATGTTTTCTTAAGGTGGTTAATATCACTGACGAGGCGCACGGCTTTGCTAATGGCTGTGTTTGACTTTTCTCTGGACGCGGAGGCCTCGGGGATGCAGAGCGGCACACATGGCCCCGTCTGTAATGACCCCAACAGCCTCTCTCTGTCTCCCTGAGTTAACGGCTCAGGCCTGGGCATAAGGATGTCTTTGTAGAGGATGAACATTTTGTCCGTTTGAGCTACAGGTAGCCTCTTGACATGTTTCGAGGGTTCAACCAAGCTTTTCTATAATTGTCTCCTTCAACCAAGATTTGGTTAATTATTTCAGAGGAGTAGTAGATGTGTTATGCTTTAGCACAAATAGCTTGTATGAGAGGCAGTGATTAGTTGACTGTGCATGAAGCTCAGGTTGTGTACAACTCTCTGTGCCAATCTACAGCCTCTACTCTTTCCATCCCAACTTGTTCTCTGACATTCCTCCCATCTGAGCATGAAGTTACCCTGAGACTTTTCACACCTCTACAGTAGCCAGAGAAACAAGGTCTCTTTCTACATTTCAGTTTCCTAACACAACCTCAATTGAAGATAAACCACCAAAATGATGATAGTGGTCGCCGACAACAGCTGTACAGCTTTTCTTTTGAAATTCGGAGGAACGGGGAAAATGTGATCTTCACACACAAGCCCACCCACTCACTGATTCACTTATCCTATCCTCAGCATACCAACAAAACCGTAATCCAAACATATTTACACTCAGTTTATTTAACGCTACATATTTACTTTGTAGCCTCTGACGCCCTCAGTAAACTCCTTCACCCTGCTTTCCTCTGCTGTCTTTTCTCTGTCATTGTCAAAGAAGCCTCTTATCTCTCTTCACAATACTAACAAACTAGTGGATATGATATAATCTGAAGTCTTTAACGTCATCATGTTTGCTGCGGTATCTTCTAAAATTCTGATATGCACTTCTGATGTGAGTATTTTGATGCTGCTGTGTTGACTCTGAGTCGTGTGCAGCTTCCTGTCCTGTAGCTGGCTGGAGGTTCGGAGGCCCGGGCCTCTGGCCAGCTCAGCCATCAATGAGGCCTTCAGCCTAGGGCACAAAAGGCAGCTTGTGCGGTCACGGAGGGCGGCGGGCTGCAACCAGTAACAACCGGCCAGGCCCAAACCAGGCACCGGCTGGGCACTGGATGTCAAACAAACTTGTTTATTAAATAGTCCCTGTGTGTAAAAGGCTGTGCCTTCTGGACGGCTTGATTCAATAAGAAAGCAAAAAATAATAACATGATGTTTTCCGTTGGTGTTGTTTCCATGAGGAGGTGTTCACTCGAGCTTGTAATTTTTGTTTAATGGAATTAACAACTGAAGCCTTCTGAATAATAAACATCTTCTCAGCTGACAGCTAGCCTATTACTCAGTCAGTGGCAACTGATGTACCCCCTCATCCCTGTCAGATGAGCTCAAGTACCCCGTCATCACAACACCATCCGTCTTGTTGTGTGCCACCCTCAACTTAAAAGTGCTAAATTTGAAACTCAGAGCATTAATATTGCAGCAAACAACTATTTGCCCGCCTTAGCTCCACCGACGATCCACCTCTTTGCCCATTTTGGATTAGCTGGTACAGGCTGTGTCATCACTGCCAAGATGTCGACGGCCGAAGCCACCAAGCCCCCAGGGAAGAGCGCCGTGCTTTGAATCAAATTTTCTTTGTGGCCAAACGGCGGTACTACAACTTTTGTGTCCATCACGTGATGCCATTGGGCCCAAAAATACTTTTTCCCATAGACTTACATTGATAAAGAGACATCCGTAAATCAGCGGACAATGTTTTTTGAGGTGAATCAACTTCCCAGTATGAACACTTGAATAGCCCTTATTTAAATCATTAGGTCCTAAAAGTTGTAAAATGCACTAATAGCCGAAGCCAGAGTTATTTTCCTTCCTCCGTTCATGTGAATGAGCCCCAGACTGCAGCTGGAGCTAGGACTGGGAGGCGGAGTTAAAGAAAATGCTACTGCGCCTTCTCTATGGGCCCAATGGATGCGGAAGATCGCCGAATAATCCGGGTACTTTATCACTCGGTAGTCTAGCCATTTTGGTTTCATGCGCCACTGAGCTACTCTCATGGGAATGAACGGGAGCCCGCCTCCAACGCTGTATCTAGTTGTCGAGGCGACTGTGGCTCAGAGGTAGAGCAGGTCATCCACTAATCGTAAGATCGGCAGTTCGATCCACGGCTCCTCCAGTCCACGTGTCGAAATGTCCTCGGACAAGATACTGAACCCCAAATTGCTCCCGAAGGCTGTGCCATCGGTGTGCAAATGAGTATTTAGATTAGATCCTGATGGATCTTGCACTGCCATCAGTATATGATTGTGTGTTTGTGGCCGTCACCATGTTGAGAGCCTTGTGGAGTAAATCCCTCAAGCATAGATGTGCTCTGACTTTCGAATTTGACACCTTTTAACTGTTTAAGAATTACTTCTTTCAGTTTTGACTATTTGTTCATTAACTTCAGCTATTAAAACTGTTATAAAACGTCCATTACTTTTAGCTAACTATTTCAACTTCTCTTTTTTCACACACTCTCAACTGCATCACATAATGTTGACACTGGCTCAGGTATGACCCCTGGTTAGGAATCACTGCACTAAGTCACACCTTTTTAAAGACATGACTGCATGTGTCAATCAAGAACCCTCCGTCTCTATGCGCAAGTCCAGACTCGTAAAAAGCCCGGCAGACTTTAGGGAAGGCCGATTTCAGACACTAAAAACACAGAAAGCCATTTGTTGGTACCTCAAGCCTCTTCGGTCAGGATTTCACACCAGCCAGAGAGATGACAAAACGCGCAGACGGGTGTGTGTGAAAAGCAACCGGGCCAAGCATTGAAACCGCGAGCGACGCAGCCCAAACATGACATCGTTGGTGTCATGTGTCCTTGCTTCACCCTCTTTAACTCATAGGTGTTGGCCGCATTCTCCTTAGTAAAATATTTGTCAAATGAACCAGCGTGTTTTGTATTTTATTTTTGCATGATGAATGCTTCTCTGTATTGTAGGCTCTCTCACTTTATTAGATGTCCCGCTGGTTCAGTCACTGGGTTGGTTGTTTAGTCATGTGGGCAAGATTGGTGGCACTACTTGAAAACATCACATACTGTACATGCCAACCATAGATAAGAGCTGGCTGCAACTCAGTTTGAAGCAGAACACAATAACATTTCTTTGTTTACTGAGTCTTGTGAGGCATTCAAAATATGTTTCCACCTAAAAATTCAGAAGAGGCCGAAAGATATATTTTAGAAAGGCAGGTCATGGCACCTCAGTGTCAGAAACCCCGACATACTGTTTGGCACAAGGCTTTTTTTTCTATCACAGTAGGTTTTGTAAAAGGTGACAGCCACGTTTTGTTTTTTTCACGGGACAGAGTGGACATCGTCGACTTGCTACATCCCTGTCGTCCCATTGCCCTCTTGACCTCTACTGTGACCTCTGGCCCTGAGAGCTGCTCTACTGTGCTTTCAAGTTGATTTGAGAGATGTCGCAAAGATGAACAGAGAAATACGGTAAGTGAAAGGGAAAGAAAGAGAAAGTGAGCGTGCTGAACTGTCAAGTCTTAAATAACGCTCATGCTGAGAACCATTCGATGTTGGATATAAACGCCTCCTACACCACAAACAAAATGTTCACAGAAGAAGACATCGAATCTGAGCCTGCTTCTTACTCACTACCTCCAAAATCTCTCCACATACATGAAATAAACTCCACACCCGAATTACACGGGGGTGGCAGGTATTCAGTTTCGTATGAACATCAGGCATCATGAAAGCAACTGAATCACTCTGTTTGTCAAAGAGCAGCTTTCACAGCTCTCAGTCTCAACAACTGCATCATTTACATCGGGCTGCAAACATCCAGGCCTGTGAATGTGTGTGTGAGGGCAAAAATGACACGTATACACACACACCTTTGATTTGATACCTACAGAGCACCAAACATCAGCCCATGAATCACATACAGCAGATAAGCAAACAACTATAAGAATATAAAAAAACATAAACCTACCTATTCTAAAATGATCTCGGTGCAAAAAAACGATAAGCAAAGATTTAAAATGACCAAAATCTTTCAAAATTTTCCATAAAAAGAGGTTTGTGACTTTGTTCAGAATTTTCTTGATACAGTTTGTTGTCGCCTCATTTGTTAAAGGACGATTTTCCTCACATCGCACCTTTCATTTCAAAGGTGACGGCCAGATTTCTTCTATAAATCAGACTCAGGTCTCGCATGCTTTTTCTGTTTCTCGCCACATTTCTACCATAATTAGTTGCACCACACACAGGTGAGGTTGCATTCTTGAACCACAAAAAATGAAATAAGCATATCAATCACACTCAAAAGGATGTTTACCTGTGTGTACAAAGGCTACCAAGAGGCCTAGGAGCACCAGGAGGAGGAATCTACAGATACTGCTGCTGTGAACCATGGTGGCCGTGAGGGATGAGATGCCAGACAGAGCAGAAGCGTCTCCGAAACTCCTCGAACTTCAAACGAGTAGCTGACCCTGGGAGAGGAGCAGGAGAAGAGTACAGGGCAGCGCAGGAGGAGAGGTAGGCAACTGAGGGGTGAGAGAAGGGGTGGGACTAGGTGTGCACAGGACTGTCTGGACAGTGTGGACTTTGTGAGCACATCATCACAGGGCCCACCCACTCCAAACTCCTCCGGCACACACATAGTTAGGTGTGAGGGGTAAACATTCGGTGGCCGCTGACCTTGGCCAGGTCACATCACGAAGGTCTCTGCTGGACATTTTACGCCTTAACTCTTGAAGAAAATATGTGACAGTAAAGAAATTCATTTTTTAAATCAAAAGATGGCAGTGGTGGAGGAAGTATTAAGATCTAAAAGTACCAAAAATCTACAAGTAGAAGGATTATTAGCAGCAACATGAATTATAGTTTCAAAAGCATAAGTAAACTCATTATACAGAATGAAATAGGATTATTGTGACTGATGCATCAATGAAATTAACATTTAGAATTAGAATAAAAATGTAGGTTCTGCGATATCTTATTAGTTCCCAGTGTCCGTCAAGCTCCAAGAATGTTGTTTCCTACATCTCCCATAATGCAACTAATTAACATAACCGAATGTAACTATAGCTGCAGGGCTGGTATTAGACCTTTTGGTGCCCTAGGAAAAATACGGATTTGAACCGCCCGCCTGCGGAGGCCAACGTCATACCTTCGTATTGGGCTTTATTTTCCTCCTCCTCTTTTCTGTTTTCTTCCCTGCACACCTGAAGGCTTGGACCTTTTCATTATGAAGAAATCAAATGTGAAAATACTTGATATCTGCACCTCTTGAGTTTGACGTCCGTCTAGCAATCGTATATCGTTGTGATGCGCAGGGCACAGTGAGCAGCAGTTTTGGCATACTGCACTTGACTTAAGTATTGGGAC
The DNA here is from genome assembly GCF_043250625.1 of Sebastes fasciatus. Taxonomy (NCBI): domain Eukaryota; kingdom Metazoa; phylum Chordata; class Actinopteri; order Perciformes; family Sebastidae; genus Sebastes; species Sebastes fasciatus. The sequence goes on from NC_133805.1 coordinate 18,590,696, forward strand.
ATAATAAATATTTTTATTTGTATTTATTTATTTATTAGTTTTGTAACTAATTTCTCACGCTTAGAGGAATTTAAAATGTTCTTTAGTTCATTAGCATTGTGAATACATGGTTTCACTCATGTTCTCTTTAACACCTGGCCACAATTAATTTTCATTTACACATTTCCAGCTCTATCAGGTATAATATGCAACAATTTCCTAAAAAAACTATTTATTGACTGATAAAAAATAATCTCTCTAAATCATCACTTATGGCCAACTATAACACGAAGTGTGTGGTGGTGTCTGTATCTACAGAGACCCTGCCCTCTGCCTGTATTTTCTCTTTTATTATTTTGTTGTGTTCAGGACTCTTCTGGAAGCCTGCCATCACACTTTGGCTCCACGTGGCGGTGTAACCCCCAGCCAATGACAGTGTGTAGGGTGTGAAGCCTGTTCATGTTGTCAAATACCGCCGCTTTGTCACACCCCTCAGCGTCCGATACCGAGGCACAAGTCCCCCTTTAGCTCCGTTAGATCCGTATTCGACAGATGTACATTGACGGATGGCAATGGGTTTCTACATCGCTGCGTGCTTGAGTTTTTCCTCTGCTGTGTGCTGCTACCGGCACACACCAAGCAGAGAGGACAGCCTGCCCTTCTGCTGCATTCATTCAAAATTCGTCAATGTGGCTCCGTGATGGAGGTTGTCAAAGTTAGTTGTGTGTTCATTTGTGCTTTAAAATGTAACCACTGTGAAACAATCAGAAAATATCATTTTATTTGTTTTTAATGCTTTGTTCCATGTATAAAGAAAACCGGATACAGCGTCGGAGGCGGGGTGGTCTTCATTTCATTTAAAGTCTGGATTCGCTTTAAATAAAGGCTATTCTAGTGTCCGTACTGGGAAGTTGATTTACCTTAAAAAACTGTATCAGTCTCTTTCCCAATGTAAGTCTATGGTCAAGTCTTTTTGGGCCCAACGGCATCACGTGACAGACACAGAAGTTGTAATTCCACCATTTGGCCATTATGTCAAATTGCGTTGAGTCGCCTCATGTCGCCTTTGTCTTGGCCAAAAAACACTCGAACACACCGCAAAGGTTACAGTTAACACGTACGTTCTGCGGTATCCTTTATTTGTCATTCAACAAAGGAAACCGGAAGACCGAGGATGGCGGATATACAAACCGTTGTTATGATACGTACATGAAGCAGAGCGCCGTTTGCCGACCAAAAACTAGGAAAAACTAGGCCGACTGACGCTCACCGACGACGCCAAACTGACTGACGACTGACCGTAAGCTTGTGGTATCAGGGCATTAACGGTGCTCCCTCTCTTCATTCACTCTATAGCTCGCTCGACCGTAGAGTGGCCAATTTTGAATGCCATATGTTTACAAACAGCAACTGACAACTGTTACGTATTATACCATTAACAAGATCTCTGTAAAATGCGATTTATCGCAGTGTGACTGGGTGAATGCTTGTGAACCAAATGAACTATGCACATTCGTGTTTTTTCTGAATAGTTCAGACACAGGTGTGAACAGCCCACATCAGACTGTTTTTTTTTATTTCATACCGCAATAAAAAAGTATGACTCCAGCAGATCATTTTCATATATTATAATACAGATGCAGAATTGAAAGTTTATTCTTTAAACAGCCTAGTATTTTACAAGAAATAGATAACTACTTGGAACTTTTGATATGTCCTTAAAACAGGACATAAGTGGCCACGAATCCTTGGGCTCTACTTTTGCCGTCATTATCCATGAACACCCAGCAGAAATCAGGGAGGGAAAAGAGAAGGGGGGAATTAAAGTGTACGGGGGAAAACTTTAAATAAATAAAACAAAAACAATGGATATAATCTCTCTAACCTTTCCCATAATACCCCAACCACCCCACCCATATATCCACACTTTAAAAAAATCCCAAATAATGGAGGCCAAATTTGAAATTTAAGGACACGATTCAGGATCAAGCAGCTGATGCCCAACAGACATCAACGCCTCAGCCGACTTTCTCCAGAAACTCGAGTTCATTTGGTGATTGCTCTCTTGGCTGGTCGGATGTTTCACTGGCCAGTTTGCTCCGGTCCATTTCTCTCGGGGGTTTTCATCAGATTATAGGTCCGTAAGCAAAAGGAAAACACACCCTGCCTCAGAGATCACCGTTTGTTCGCAATTTGGACTTTATGAGGGATTACCAGAGTATGTCTGATAAATGTGAAACTGAAAATAAAGGTGAAAGTTGTGGAAGCAGTCGGGGGGGCCGCGGCAGGGGGTTTGGGTACAACAGCTGCTGTTCAAATCGGATACAGTCAGTGGGGTTTGCTTGGCTGCAGTCCCTTAAAAGTCCTCCAACGTCTCAATCTCTCCCATATTCAGTCTCTCAGATGATGCATTCACAGAAAAACCTGTAAAAGATTAAAAAAAAAAAGATCCAATTAGCAGATGATATAAAAAGCAGTGACACATCGTTGCAGATATTTCAGATTTAGCAGATGGATGTTTTGCTCTCACCTAGAAGGCTGGGGTCTGCGCGGACCATCTTCTGCTTCTTTTTCTTCTTCCCTGAGGTGACGGTCTCAAAGCGCTGCTGCTGGCCACTCGTATGGTTGGACTGATACGGTGATGAAGATCCTGTTCCGCCCCATACAGAATCCTGGAATTTAAAAAGACTGAACTGTTAATACTTGACTTAATGCAGTCCCAGTACATTTTGATTTCATTAACAATTAAAATCATCATGACAATCATGAGATGTGGAAAAAGAGGGAAACCAAAAGTTTACTTTTCAAAACTGTATAAAAATTAGCTAGGTTCATGATTATTCAAAGTTTTGAGGACAATTCTGGTATGATTAAATGCAAACATGACTTTTATGTAACCGGATGACAAAACATAGCACCAGATTGAGATAAACGGCAAAACTCAGTTTCTTAAAACATATATTGTAGTGCATTTTAAGTACTCAACACCAGATATTGTCACCAACAGTAGTGGTAGATGTGTCTTTACTGGCAAGTTCTTTAGCCAATAAATGGTGTTTAGACAAAGTAACTTTTCCAGCAGGAAGAAAATATTCTCAGTGTGTCGATTATGTAAGTTCAATGACTCAAAGTACCACTTGTGCCAAGCAAAAAGAGAAAGTGTTGAAGAGGAGAGGTAAAGTTCCTGCCTCAAAACAGTCAGAATATTCAAGATGAAATATTCACGATGCTGTCTTCAAAAGTTACAGTACACACATTAGGTGTGGGTTACAGCCCGGACACACCAAGCCAATGGTTGGCTGTCAGTGAGCCATCTGTCGGCCAAGCATTTTTACATCAAAATCCAATCATCTTTTCTTTCTGTAAAACAAAATATGACGTGTGCTTGATGCGTAAGCTAGTACCAACCAATTTCAACCAATAATATCAGGACATCCGTCCATCAATCTGCAACTTTTAGTGACAAGGATAATCCTTGGTAGCTCAGTATCGCGCGACATTCAAAGTCTGCCCACTTTTTAGTGGTCCAATGAAATGCTAAAGATTTGATTTAAATCCCTCTTGTAACTGTACACCGCTCACATATTCAGTTTAACTAGGTAATACTCACAGTACAGAAGCTAAAGACGCTCTGATTTCTGTTTCACTGAGACTTTAAAAGGGAGATGTACCAGAAAAATCTGTCATTAGCACTTTAAAAGTATATGTACACGTAGCCAAACCAGTTTTTTGCAAGAGGATCCTCATCCCCATTAGGAAACTAGGAACAAGCTGTCCAATGACATCTTTTGGGGCCGATCCAAAAGGGGTGACGCGAGAGAGAGAGAGAGTCACACCACAAATGTAAATAACAGTTGTGGTCTTGGAGTATGACGGCATTGACTATGTCAGATGCCTTGCTCTGAACATGCCAGGCAGAAATGTCCCAGAGCGCAAACTATTTCTGGGGAGCGAAAGGGACAGATGTCTCTCTTATTGATCACATTACATGTCTCGCACGGCTTTACAAGACAAAAATGGGACCTAAGCATATGGTACCTTGTATGCCGAGCCTTTAACTTGCTGGCATCATTTCAGTCTCACCTGCTGCTGCTGCTGCTGCTGCTGCTGCTGCTGCTGCTGCTGCTGCACCTTGATGGCTTGCTGTTGGTTCTGTGGTGCCGGTTTCTGTTGGTTAGCGTTCTGTTTGGCACGACGTTCCAGGAACTGCTTGGCAAAGTCCTTGGCCTCGGGAGTGTCCCCCAGATAGGCCCTGACGTAGTCGTGCACCTCGTATGGCGAGTCCACTTCTTTCAGGAAGGATGCAAAAGTTGGAACTGGCAGGAGACAGATGGAGAATACTTGCTAGTTTGGCTTCCGGAAAAGGTTAATCAATAGTTGTAGGTTGAGCGCCTTTGCAAAGAATATTTTTAAAGTCTTACCATCCAGATTGTTGGCCGTGTTGAGGGTGTGCAGGGTTTGCTCACACCATATCATGAAGGAGTCCTGCGGGCTCTTATTGACCCCTTGAAACAACTTTAGCAGCTTCTCCTCCTCTTCGACTTTCTTACTGACCCGCCCACTCACAGAGTTACTTTACAAGCACATAACAATGCAGGAGGAAGACAAAAATAAGTCATTAAGATCTGTGTATTACTCATCTCCTTCAAATGGTAAGTCATGCTTTTCATCAGGAGGCCGTGACTAAGACGGTTTTCTTTTCTTCTTTGGCATTTTTTAATAATACCTGAGGTTGGCGTTGCCTTTGTTGTTCTTCTGCGTGCTGCCTTTCTTAGCTGGAGGAGGTTGCTGGACAGCCTCTTTCACAGCCTCGTCCCAGAAGCCCATGTTAGAGTTGTGGGTGTCACCCCAGATACTGCTGGAGTCTGAGCCCCAATTAGTGCAGGTGCTGGTGTTCACAGACCCCCACACAGAGTTACTCAGAGACGGCGTCTGTGACGAGAGTGAGATACTGTTACTGACATAACACTTCAATTAATTAGCCTATTACTTTCTCGACTAGTCAGTTGTTTGGTCCAGAAAATGTCCATCACAATTTCCTAAAACCCAAAGTGATGTCACCAACTTGCTTGTTTTGTCCAACTAACAGTTCAAAGATATTCTGTTTTCTATCTTATAATACACTGAAAAGCACATAATCCTAAGGGAATGTTTTGCATTGTACTTATTGTTACTGAAAGAATTAATGAATTACGACAATAGTTGCAGATTAATTTTATGTCGGTCGACTGATAGATCTACTAATCAAAAGATCACTTGAGTTTAAATTAAAGTAAAGAGGTAACATGCAAAACAATATGGCCTTGCTGGCATTTTAGAACTATTGTTTAACTATTAGGAATAGCTCCTTAAGATATAACCTAAGAAGAATTTACAGCTCAGAGTAACTGCGCTTTCATATCCAAATGGAATGAAAACTGCATTAAATAATATTTTAGACATTCAATTTGAATTTCTAATATCAAACTGATGCTGAATCTACTAAAAATCCCCACCCAACCCTCTAGCTCTACGTAGCTTTTATCTTCTTTTAGCCAATAAGACACGGTATCATATAGGTCACGTACAGTTCTGTTTTGAGTGCGGATCTGTTGGGTGACAATGGGGCGTGGTTGCTGCTGCTGCTGCGGTGGTGGTTGTTGTTGTTGTTGCTGTTGTTGTTGCTGCTGTTGTTGTTGTTGTTGTTGCTGCTGCTGCTGCTGCTGCTGCTGCTGTTGTTGCTGATGCTGCTCCTTTCGCTGTTTCATCTGCTGGGCTTCTTCCCTTTGAATCTCCAGCAGAGATTTGGTAGCAGCTGGCTGTTGAGCCACACTACCCCAACCAGACAGCTTGGTCTGGGGCTGCTGAGCCAGCTGTAAGGCCTGCTGCTGCTGGAGTTTCAGGAGCTCTTGCTGCTGACGTCGCTGCTGTGGGGGTGAGGAGGGGAAGAAGGACGTGAATTAGTGTGCATAAAAATTATATTTGACTAAATGACAGCAACTGGTCAAGAGGCATTACTTTTTACTCAAGACAGGCAATAAAACATTGCTGGTGATAGAGCCACCAAACACAACCAGGCTGCTTGCCGTCTTTACCTCCTCCCGCGTCTCTCGTTCTGTCTCCTCTTCCAGCTTCTGGATCTCAGCCATTGACAGGGCGCTCTGAGTCTGGTTTATAGTGTTGACCGACTGCTGGCCCCACTTTGAAGAGGATGGTAGCTGCAGAGCAGGACGAGGTGTTTTTATCAACTTTAAAACACACTTTGTGTCGTCTATTTTCGCTGACTAATCCAGTGTGCCCTTACCTTCATCTGTGCAAGCTGCTGCTGCTGCTGCTGCTGTTGTTGAAGTCTCCTGAGGGCCTCTTGTTGCTGCTGCCTCTGTCTCTGCAGCTCCTGCTGTCTTTGGGCCTCCTGGTCTTTCCTCTTCTGCTCCTCCAGTTGTTGCTGGGCCAGAGCAGCTGCGGCTGCAGCAGCTGCTGCCTCTTCCTCCGCTCGCTTCTCCTCCTCACGCCTCCTCATTGCTTCAAGTTCCTCCTGCTTTCTGCGCTCCTCTTCCTGGTGAGGTAGAAAACATTGCAATTTAGGGAGACATATTACAAATCCAGAAAGGAGGTCGGAAGTATGTGACTAGTTTTCATTAGCTTACCTGTTTGCGAAGGAACTCTTCCCGTTTCTTTCTCTCCTCCTCTTCCCTCCGCCTCTCCTCTAATTGACGGAGAGCTTCCTCTTGTGCCATCCTCTCCTCTTCCTCTTTTAGTCTGCGCTGTGCCTCTTCTTGCTCTCGCTGCCGTCTTAATGCCTCCTCCTAAAGATTTACAACAGTGGGTCAGTCTCATCGCCATCAGAGAAAAAGTGGCTAAGGATGAAACGGTAGATCGAAGGCTTAAAGTGTTTCAGATTGATATTGTTCGAATGCTCGACCTGTTTTTGCCGTGCCAGCTCCTCTTCCTCCAAGCGTTTGCGTTCCTCCTCCTGTCGAGCCCTCAGGGCCTCCTCCAGCCTTTTCCTCTCCTCTTCCTCCCTTTTGGCTCTCATTTCTACCTCACGCCTCTCCAACTCCAACTGTCAGATGAGAATAAAAATACACTCATAGAATCATAGATTCATCAGCTTAATTGTAAGATTTGACTATTTTAATGCGATCAATTTCAGCTTACAAATCAAGAAACTACATTTTAAGCCTTCGAAAACCCTGAGACATAAGATGCTGCTGTACACAACTTTTAGAGGTGTTGACTTTAGAGGACTTTTTCAGAACCATTTCACACTGACAACTAAAAACAGAAAAGTGAGCAGAAATAATACTTTACCTTTGCTGACTTTGACTTCTCTATCTGTTGCATTTGCTCGATGGTTGGAGCCTGTGCTATGGAGTCTATAGGTAAATCCCACACGCTGTTGCCATCCCACGCTGTTGAGTATGATATGTGATGCATTAGAACTGTTATGACATGATACTTTTTCTTGTCCTCTCATGTGATTAAAAAATAAACAAACACTGCAGAATATTAAAGGTAGACCTCACTGTTAGGAGCAGCTTGTTGGACTTTTGGTGCGCAGGAAGCCTGAGAGGACGGCTTCTGCATTTCCCAAACAGAGCCAGATTCTGGTACAGACAGGGCCCGGGTAACAGGAGGTAGGGGGCTCTCAGACGCTCTACAAAAACATAAGAAAGTACACATATTAATAATGTCAATGCAAAGTCAGATTTCTAAACACTGAAGCACAGGTGCACATGTATTTAGAGGCAGGGTATCAACCTTAGCTTGAGAGCCTGGTATTGCTGTAGAAGCAGGTTGATTTGCTGTTGGTGTTGCTGCTGCTGTTGAAGAGGAGCCGAGCTAAGAGCTGCAGCTTTCTGCTGGGCCAGGGCCTGAGCATACTGCTGCCTGAACGGTGGAAGACAAATGGATAGGAGAAATATGAGACCAACAGGAAAAGGCAGTTAACATTTGAATGAATATCAGTGGATGAATTATGTATACTGCATGTTAAATGTCTATTACCAGCCAGTGACAGTGATGCTTGTATTGTTTTCACCTTGTGAGTCTGTGTGCGAGTGTGGTTCTGGAGACACCGACCGTAGCGGGAAACTACCACAGAGGCAGTTTTGAGTACTTTGCCAGGTGTTTATACAGTATGTCTGTGGACAGATTTTGTCACAGTGATAGCGTCGCAACCGTGCCAGATGCAGTCACGAAACTTTACAGAGATCAAAATGAAGGTTGAGTTTGAAGATGGGTGTGGTCCGAGCAAGGGCGCCGGAAGTAGGGGGGTAGGAAGTGTGGAAGGGGCCATTGCCCCCCCCCCCCACCCACTTTACACCACTGGCCCGATTCAGCGTCACGGCTGGTGTGATCCCATCGCATAATGGTCTCTAGTTTACTATATGCATGAATGTGATCTAATGTTGGATGTAGATTTTTAACAATTAAATTAGGTGGTGGAGGATCATGTGGATGCGGGAGGCATAGATTAACTCTTTAACCTGTTCCTGTATTAAGTCCAGGAAGTGAGGCAGTTTATAAATGTGTGTATTTGGATATTTTAAATCATGACACATCAACAATCATACTACAATTGCAAACAAAAACGAGTCAGATCTGAGCCTGGTGTACCTGAGGAGGTATTGATATTGGAGCTGCTGTAGCTGGTAAAGGTTGAGAGCAGTGAGCTCTTGTTGCCTCTTCAACCTCTCTTTATCACCATCCCCCTGCATTACATAAGAAGACAGTCCGAATAAATCACATCAGTTAAACAAGCAAAAAGTAGCAACAAACAAACAAACGAGTTTGGACTTCAATAATGCTGTTCACTCCCGGTCTCTCTCTGAGACACATCCCACAGGTAAAAATGGTGGAATAGCACACCACCTGCAGGTCATGGCTAGTACTGGCAACTAGTGCTGAAAACAAATCAAACCTTTGGACATAAGGAATGAAACAGGACACGTTTAGCAACACATACCTGTAGAGGTGGTGGTGCAGGGCCCGGAGTGAACGGTATTCTCCCCCATATCTTCATGATCTCTCCGAGTGCTTGAAATACTTCGTCACACCCTCTTTTGACTAAGAGAGACATTGTGAAGTAACCAGCCTGGAACCACTCAGCCATTTCCTGGTTACTGAATGGACCTGAGAGAGAGAGAGAGAGAGGAGAATCAGAGGTGATACTGGAGCAGTTTTGAAGATAAATGAACAGTATTCAAGTCGCATTTTGAGCACATGAAACCTCTTCCAATCTCACCCTGTATCTCCCCTTGGGGGTCTTTGTAGAACCACTTGAGAGCAGCCTCGTGGGTGAGCGGCAGGCCTGCAGGTTTGGGCTTCTCTGAAGTCTTTGCTGCAAGTCTGTCATCATCCACCACACTATCCTGTAGGTATGCTACCATCTTTTCTGCCTCCTGGAGAAAGATGGGAGCCAAGACACAAGATAGTACATTACTCATAACCCTGTTTAAAATCAATAAGAGCTAATATAACAGGGCTGCTTCCTCTTAGCCGATTAGTCAACTAATCTGTTGTTGGGGTTTTAGTGGACAGACACTGTATGACTTGTTTTATGGTCTTTTATGGGAAATTAACTATTAATCAAAGGGTCCATTTAAAGGGTAGTCTCATTTCAGTTATCATAATATTCACATTAATCTTTCCTTTTCAATGAGTCAAAGATATCTTCGTGGAATAGAGGATAGTACTACCATCTCATGACTGATTTTTCATGTTAAAAGTCTACTAACTTACCTGCTCAAAGTGTTTCAGTCCTTCATCTTCATCTGTGTCGTGTGGCACAGCGGTGGGCCTGCCAATAGGTGCCATTATACTTGCAGGGAAGGGCAAAGGATTGTTCATCGCCACAGGAACCTCCATAGGCTTTTGCGGTAGTTGGATGCTGGGCGATGGAGCAGATACTTCTGCACAGAACAGCATGAAGAAAAAGCAGATATTTAGAATTTTGTTTGGTAGTTGGAAGCAACTGGTAAAAAAGTCTTATTTTCAGTGAAATTGATGACTCAAATCCTACCTGCAAGGGTTGTAGAAATGTGGTTCATGGGTAGGGATTCGAGCATGCTGTTAGACATGGGGATGTGCAGGGGGACTTTGCAGAGCTCTGGTGGGAGCTCCAGGGGTGGCTGCCGTTCAGCTTTCCTCTCAGACACTTCTGTTCTGTTAGGCTGGCTCAGGGGCAGAGACAGGGCAGGAACCTTGGGCTCTGAGACAGGGGGAGCCACAGGTAAAGCCTCCTCTGATGCTCTCGACAACTCTAAAAATAATAACGGTAAAGACATGAGGAAAAAATGGAACGGTTTTCATTTGGTGTTGAAGTAATTGACAATGAACACGAAAACCTCTTCCACATCAGCCATTTTCCTTTTCTTTGGTCATGCTCACATCAAGTGGCTTCGATTGCTTTGAAATTGCTGTCAGTAAATTCCTATTTTATCATGGTGGTTGGCGGACAAAGCAGCCACCATCTGCCGAGCAATTGATTGCTTCTTTTTGTGTCCTAAACAACAAAAACCTTTCCCCGTCAAAGAACATTTGGTCTGAAAGTAGATTTTAATGCTGTGTGGCTTTTAAATCTTATTTCAGTAATAACTGGGATGTTACCGTTACTGTACCGTTTCTAAAAGATAATTTGGACTAAATTGTGGTGTCAAGGCAACAGTAAGTGAATACCATTCAGCTGTGACACACAGTGGCCCGTTTCACAAAAGCGATTTGCGAGTGCTGCTTACACACAGATTGCAAATGATGCCAGCATCCCGTTTCATAAATGACTAGAACTTGTAAATTTCAGATACATTTGAGAGTCCTAAAGTCCCTCTTCCATGCTCATGCATGCGTCTCAAGTATGGAGTTTCTTTTGATTAGTATTGATTATGTATCAAAAGTAATTTGAGAGGAAATTCTCATGTTGAAAGTTGCAGCTTACATGTTGCAAATTTGGTCAAAAGGGCCCCAGGTACAAAAACCAGCATCAGTACGCTTCGAAACTAAAACAATTTCGGTGGTGCTTTTCTGTAGCTGAATTTAAAATTCTCACCAAATGTAGAAAGAGGCGATTTTTAGGACAAAATCCTATGAAAGTAGAATTCCAATTCTTGCACTGAGTTCATTTGACTTCATATCTATGCTTGTCCAACAACTAGGAATGCCAATTTTGAATTTTTTTCCCAACCGATAGCCGACACTTGTTAACCGATTATTAACTGTTAACCGACAAGATTAGTGTGTTGCATGCAGCTGTGCTGTGGTTTTAGTGGCTAACAAGCCGCCCAGCTGCAACGATAAGCCAATGGACAAACAGGTTAAAGCCATCATTTATCACCAGCTGCAGCGTATGAGGAAAACAGACAACTGAGTCCCCAGTTCACCCTTCCGGGAGAGTTAGCAGCCACGATGCTGCGTGCATTGTCCACTGCATCAATTAGTTTAGCTGCGAGTTTGTCAGCTGTGTGCCTGTCTGGCGTTCTCTGTCAGCCCGGAGTAACGATAGCGAATGTCCGACAGACCGTGTGTGTTTTTGTACTACGTTTACAGCTGTAGCGTTGCTGGTGGCTCGCCGTTGGCACACAAATACAGTCTGTCAGCTCGGCGTAACTTAGCGAGTGTCCGGCGAGCCGTGTGTGTGTGTGTGTGTGTGACGACGGTGAATGTGGGGTTGTTGTGGCGTTGTAGCTGTAGCAGTGTGTGTACAGTGAATAAATGCTACAACTCCTCAAGACCCAAACTAAGCTCCTGTATCTTACAACACCGGCTTAGACTCACTTAAGGCGGGCTGATAAGGTGGACCAGCTATTTTCCTTTAATGACAAGCCACTCTGAGTTTTGCTCAGCTTTTTATTTAATTTTTAATATTTCTTTTAACCATTTAACTGATAGCATTAATCTGTAAAAAAAAAAATCTTTATGTCGGCTAACTGTTAAGCGGTTAATTGTTAACATCTCTACCAACAACATAAAAAAATACAGTTGAAAAAAAATCAACACTTAAAACTATCTAACCTTTTCGTTCGGCCTCCGTTTCCATTTCTTTGGTCTCCCTGGGCTGACAGTCGTCCTCCTCCAGGCCCTCTTCACACTCTTCCAAGGGTTTGAAGTCGAGCTCTCCCTCCTCCAGGATTGGCTCCTTGGAGGCTTTCTGAATACACAAAAAAAAACACTATCAGTAACTCTAGCCCCTTTTCCCACTGGACCAAAAACACACCAACATCTTTTGTCTTGAGCAGGAAAGGTTACAATCGGCATTCATTCCCGAGACAAATGACTCTGCAGTAGTCAAGGCTATTTATCGGTAGTGATGGAAACATGAGACTCAGGTGGACACGCCAAGTCTTTGTCATTCATTGATTTTAATAAATTTTTCTCTGGTCTTCTCTAACCTTAAGTGAGAGAAAGGCCCCTGATGAGTCGAAGGTGCCCGCCTCCTCGTCTGCGTCCTCCAGACACCACTCTGGCAGGCTGTCCCTCTCATCGTCCAGGCTGCCGCTGCCTGACCTCGGCCTCCTGTAGCCACGCTCGTCCTCTCTTGCATCAAATGGGAAACGGCGACGCTGATCTGGGTATTCACGCCAACCTGCTGACCGAGGCCCATCTGGGCAAAAGGTAGTTAGCATTTACAACCAATCTTAATCTCTAAATCAACTTTAGCTTCATCAAGATGGACAGCAAATGTTTTGTGCATTACGTTGTGCAGTTCAAAAGCACAGGGAAGTGAAGAAAGAAGACAACAGTGCACCATTGAATTGTTCCTCTTACATTAAACATGTGCCCTTAATTGGTACCTGTTATATGTAATATCATTCTGATAGCCAAGCTGACAAACCAGCCACTATACAGAAAGAAAAAGTGGAGCTGGAGCATAGTCCTTAATTCAAGCAGGTTGTACGGTAAAAATATATTTTCCTGTGCACTGCAATGAAAATAACTGACCACACAACAGTTTACAGACTGCAACACACAAATGTATATTATTCTGAAACAAGCCACACAACAAACACGACAGACAAATACATTTATCAAAGATAGATGTATTAGTAATATGGTCAGTGATGCGCCCACCTGGGCTCGGTGGGCACCACCGATCACTGTCCCATTGAGACCCTGCCAAGCGCCAACCCCCCTGATCATCCTCACCATTCTGAGCAGAACGCCAGTTCTCACTCTCTGAGCGCGTGAAGTCGGTCTTCCTCGGTAGGCCTGTTACACCATCCTCATAGTTGCCTCGGACTGCAGAGAGTAGTGGGTAAGGGGATGGTTAAAGGTGGAGCCCTCATCATTATATTCACAGTTACATTTTAACGCTAGATTATCAAACTCACTTAACTTAATCAGTTAAACTGTTACAGTGTCATTTACACCTACTACAGAAATCTGAACTCACTGGTCAATTATTAAACTACGAAGGCACACTTACTGTGATTCATCGGAAAATGTCCTGGAGCAACTTCAACTAGGGTGACAGAGAGCAACGAGAAGATAAGCCAGTGTATTTGACAGTGAATACATCATGTATTGATTTTTTTGAGCAACAAAATCTGACACCAACCTGGGTCTTTTCGACCTGGCTTCTCAAACCTTCTTTCTCCCCTGGTGAGAAAAAAAACACACTTTATGTAAAGTCATTACAAAAATATGTTGAATTTCTGTCCAGAAAAAAACCCTCATATTGAACATCTGTAGATGATCAAAACAAGGGCAGATTTTTACAAAAAACTTGACACTACAAATTGGCATTTTAATACCTTTCTTCCCAGCTTTGGGAGCGATGCATCTCCCTCACTCCACGACCAAAACCTTCCACATCATCAAAACTTCTTTGGTAAAACCCTCCATCTCCTCTTCCCCGGCCTGAAAACAATCACAGGTTGATGTGAGCCAATATAACCTTAAGAGGTCATATTTCCTTTAGGTAGGGTATTTTATGTTGTGATCGAAGGACCAAATGTGATTCAAACATCAGCAGAGGGTTGCACAAAACATTTGAGATTTTCCACCACAGATGTGCTTGAAGGTGTGTGTCTGTGTGTGTGTGTGTGTGTGTGTGTGTGTGTGTGTGCGTGCGTGCGTGTGTGTGGATCAGAGGTGTTGCCTCCAGATGCTGCCCCCTTCATCAGATAAAGTGTCCAGATTGCCTCATTAACATTATCAAGTTCCCTATTAGCATTGGGTTTAAACCTAAAATACTGCCAAATAGTGGCTTTTGCTTTTCGCTTTGACACCAAATCCTCTGCTATCGTCTTGTCGGCCAACTCTCCTTACTCTCGTCACAAGATAAGTAAAATCTGACACCTGCTACTCTGTGCTTTGACTCTGCTGCTGCACGGAGCAGACACTTTCAGTTTATAAGTGTAGCGAAGGGGGGAAGTGGGCAAGTAATTTAATCGGTGTATGCCTGAACACCGCATAACACCAACTACTGCGTCAAGTCTAAGTCACGGGTGAATAAACTTTACCAAACACACACACACACACGCACATATATAACTGAACTCCTATCATCCATTATTTATAGACAATATCTTTTAACACTGACATAGCAGTTTGGCTGTAGTATGCTGTTGTACTTTCCTCATATTCTCTCAGTATTGGTCAGATGACAAACAACAATATTGTGCACTCCTGTCTATCTGATTTGCATACCTACTTTGATTACTTAGTGTTTAGAACTAGAATTACCGCCTCGCGACTGCATGCCTATGCCAAACAGTCAAGTTATAGTTGACATCAATGTCTGTCAAAAAGGTTATCACTTCATTTTATCCTAGTAGACATTTGTTGAGTTATGGCCAAAAGCGAGATTTGTGAGGTCACACCGGCCTTGACCTTTGACCACCAAAATCTAATCAGTTCAGCCTCAAGTCCAAGTGGACATTAGTGCCAAATTTAAGATGTTCCCTCCAGAGATATCGTGTTCATGAGAATAGGACGGATGTACAGACGCACAAACTGAAAACATAATGCCTCCGGCAAGAGCTGTAGCTGGCGTGGAGGCATAATAAATAAAAAACCCTCAACAGGACATGGCTTCTTGATCAACCTTCACTTTGGGCTGTTCAGAAAAGGTTCTATGAATGACTTTATTGTCTGACATGGTCAGATAACACAGTTCGCTTGTACAAGTACACAGAAGCCGACATTAGGATGTTAAGAGCTGCTACTGATTAAATCTGAACTCTACCCATTGTCTGTGTGTGAATCAAGCACTGAGTGGTCAACAGTACAGAGAACAGGACCTTAAGCAGTGAAGAATTATGAGTTTAAATGGGTTATATGCTCAGTATAAAAACAAGATTGGTAAAAGCTTGACCGATGACTTTGCAAGATCATGATTCAGCTCTTGAGAGTTGAGTCATTAAGTTGTAGCAATCAGTGGTATATTCCATTTATTGCTTTTCTACTTTGAGTAGCTTTTGTCCTGTTGCCTTCCCAGAACTGCATCTCTAAACTGTGGTTGGTCTGGACCAACTCTGCAGTGAGGAACAGGAGAGATGCCATTGTACAAAAACAAGAGATTCATTTCTTTTCCCTGGCAGTAAACACAACACAGGGGCCAGCCGATAGCAGTGCTGCTGTATATTGAACTTCTCTAAACACTTAAGGCTGACAAACAGTAACTAAGCAGTCTAAACAGCACTGTGAAATACAGTAGGTAGCTTTAACTGATTGGAGGATGTATATAGTGTCTGAGTGTGCGCATGCTACTAGCAGTCTGATCTCAAACAAGTTTTTTCCAGGTTTGAGATACATCAATAGTTCAAGCAGCTGCGAAAGAGTATGCTGAGTATGCACAACACCTACAGAGTGCTAATATTACACTCCCGGTCTCAGTTGGTGGGATTCTTCAAAGGAATTTTAACTATCTGAAACGGCATAGACAGAATAGCTAAACAGCTAAAATAAAGGCTCATGTGAAAAAAGAAATCCACCATATTGCTTCCACAGCGTAAACTCCACCTGCAGCTACTTATCCTTGATATGAAAAAGGAAACATGACATATTCATGTATGATCTTAGTTAAATTCTTACCTCTACCCCTTGAGGTACTTCGGCCTCTTGGTGCCCCTACTATGGGACCGCCTCCTCGCCCTGTCAGCCGAAGTACTGCTGCGCTGTTTACAGACATGGAAAAATTTCTCTGCAAACACAAACGGGGGAGGGGAACAAGGGGGACAAAGCTCTTAGCTCTCTTCTTTGCACCTGCTCTGTATTTGGTAGCCTAATTGCCAAAAGTACTGTATAATCCAAAAAATGACAATAAGGAGCCAACTGGCCAGAGGCCAATATGACATCTATTTTGGTCGACAAGTCAGAAACTGATCTGATCTCACCATTTCTCATCAAGATAGAGACCTGATACCAGTACTCCTACCTGTTCCTCCTCTGTAAAAGACACGAGTGCCAGAGGCGGCAAGGGCTCCTCTTGCAATATGGGCAGGAACTCCTTATCGTGTAGGTCTATAGGGATCTGGAGGGGAGAAATAAACAATCACAGGATACACTGTTAAGATGAATAAGGGTTTGAAAGAATGTGTTATAACACACAAAAATAAGGGAGATGTAAATTTAATCTCGACAGGAACATAATTTGTGTGCCAAGTATGTTGACTGCAAGCCTGCATCAACAGCTAAGATGCAGACGTTATACGTTTACCAACCTTGTTGTCCTTTACATAAAGTGCTAACATTTCTTCTCTCCCGTAGCGATAGTCTGCAAGTTTATACTTTGGCAATACAGGTGAGAGGGGTGGGGAGACAACCCCGCAGCCGCCGCCTACTCCACCACCACCAGCGCCGCTGCTACCACCTCCAGACAAGGCACGGAGCCTGCAGAGATACAGAAAGGGTAGTAAAAGCAGAAGGGACAAGGGAAGGGGAGACAATATTTAAGCTGAGGTGGCACTTTTCATGTATGAACATGTATGGAAAAGCTGCACTGGGCCCCCAACAGTAAACCAGTTTCACAACGTACAAATCATTTCTTTCGGACTAAATCATAAAATGCCAGTTCACTTACCATTCTGGTCCAAAGTTAAGTGTCTGGGTTTCGGCCATTCTTCCTTTAAGTTCTACAAATACGAAAAGGGAGGAAAAGTATTAGTACCAATCGGTATATACCATTATCGTTGTATCTCTTCAAAAGAACCTTTGTGTAGTTTTTCTCTAGGAAAATTAGATAAGGCTATTATTGCCATTACTATACGTCGTAAAAACAAACAATTTAACCGCAGGGCTGTCTTCCTCCCGGGGTTGAGCGCGTTGATCATCAATTATCTTAAAATCAAGATATCTAAAATTCCACAATATTCCCATCCCAAACACATTTGCAATCTAGAGATGCAACGATGAATCGATTAGTTATCAACTATTAAATTAATCACCAATTATTTTGACAATCACTTCTTAAATGTGAATATTTTCTGGTTTCATTACTCCTCTATGACATTAAACTGAATATCTTTTAGTTGTGGACAAAACAAGACATTTGAGGACGTCATCCTTTGGGAAACACTGATCGACAATTTTATGACATTTTATAGACCAAACAACTAATTGATTAATTGAGTAAATAATCTACAGATTACTCGACAATGAACAAATAGTTGCAGCCCTATTGCAATCAATTTATACCTATACACATATTATTACCTAACATGTGTTGGTTCACCAAACTAGTTTATGTAAATGTTTTATTTCACAATTCATTAGCATAATAGTCGACAAAAATTTGGAAAAATACTTAAAGTTTTATCACAAGCTTTAATGAATTACAACTCATGCTATTTAGCCCACCCCACTAGCAACACAAGAAGTGTTCAATTTCAAATCTGCTAAAGCTATTTTAGGAAGCCTCCCAGTCTGCAAAGGAGGGTATGTCAGACACCTGTAATTGACAACAGGAGGTTGTCTTTACTCCAGCAAAATAAACCACAAAAACATAATCATGTTTTACCAACAACACTATCTGTTTATTTACGTGTATGTGTCTCCACTGCCAATACTTTCCTTTTGCACTTATAGACTTGAAAGCAAAGGATTTATTACATAGCTTCCTCAAATATCGGGCACAAAACGTCGACAGTAGACACACACAGTACCAGTGACCATATGGTAGCCAGGGTAAGCCACGTGTAAGTTGGTAGTTAAAGCAAAAAATACACTCAACCCAACTTAAGTTAGCGACATGTGTGGCAGCTCTCACATTTACCAGTCGTATCATAAAGTGAGAGTCAGTTTACATAACGTTATGACTTCACTACCCCAATCGGTTTCAGACAAAACAACTTTTGATTGTGTCAGACTTGTATTTTTTGATCAGAGGTTGAAATGACCACTATGTTCTAGCTTAGTGTAAAAAACGCTGACCGTTTAATAACCTTAAACAAACAAGCACAACCAGGAATACACCTCTAACTACATAACATTAGTCAAACCCACCTACACCAGCTGTTGTAGATTGTAAAGTTAATAATCTATTACTGATGAATGTTTAAACGTTGAGATAAAACCGTGATGGTCACTCGAGGAAAGTGGAAATCATCCTCCTACATTAGCTAACGTAGCAAGCTAACATGTAGAAACACTATGACACTATTATCTGACATTACACAACACATTTCCTAACTATTCACAGTTGACAAGTAGAGTCATAGTAATGTTGAAAAGGTTTTAAGAGTTTTAAAGTGCACACTTGCTTACATGCTGCCACACCAGAGTATCGCTAGCTGGTTAGCCGGCCAACTAGCTATCTGCAGCTAGCAGCGTTTTACCCTCAACCTAGCTGATGTCTGCATGTCACACGTGAAGATATGTACTGACACTAATTGATTTCACCACAAGAGAAAGACGTCTTGTCATATATGCTAACGTTATATAACATCTGAGTTAATCCTCAACACTTGTAGCCGGGATGCTAACAGGTTGGCTAACTAGCTAGCTAGCTAGCTAACACGAGGCCTTCGAGCAGCCTGGATCCAACAACACGGTTTCCTTATCAAACCCTCCCGGTCTTCACATGGCCTTTACCCGCACACAGACTCACTGGAGCCCGGGGCTGCAAGGCCAAGTAAAGATGATGGTTTAACAACAGCACCAGAGCAACCTCAAACCAAAACCATCACAATATGACTCTCTGACATTGACACGTCACTTAAATGTACGTTTTTGTCTCTGCTAGTGTATTAAACTCTGGCTGTCTTACCTCTGCTTTGCTCTGACAGCACAAGGTTTAGTATGCGAGTTGTGTGGCTGGCTCTCGCTCTCTCTCTTTCTCTCTCTCTCTCTCTCTCTCTTCGTTTTGCACAAGATGGCTGAGTGTGGGTCACATGACAGCTGATAAAAACCCGTATGGACAGATATGCTGACTGGTGCTGTATTCACAAACAACCAAGTGATTATTACCACTGTGTTTATCACTTTCATGTTGTATGCGCGAGTATGGAGTTCGAAAAATGACTTAAATATCAATAAATAGATTTATAAATAAATACAGGAATAAATACGTAAATTAATGTATACATAAATACAATTATAAATACATGCTTAAATAAATATGTACATAAATAAATGCACAAATAAATAAAATCAACAGAATATAAATAAATATCATATGTATCGTTTCATATTGTTTTTGTAAGCCCTGACAAAGACCTAAAGTCTTCGAAACATGTTGGCTTTTTAAATGATTTAGCCACTACAATAAAGGCTTTTTAATATATTCTCTTCCTCATTGCTACTTTTTTGATATTTTGGAGTGCCTATTGCCTTCCCGTTTATCCTGATTTTTTCCCACGTTTTGCCTTACGATTGAACACACCGAGCAACCAGTTACAGTATCTCTCTTTCCAAATTTCATATGTATTTCTACATTTTTGTTCACCTACATTTATTTATTAAAGGCATAGTCACATAGGTGCGAAATTAACATTTGCCGCCCGTTCACTTCCATTATGTGCAAGCGAAGGGACAAAAAAACATTTGCTTCCAGTTGTGAAGCAAATTCGAGTTCAATTTTGGTGAACTTTCAGGCAAATATCGCCTCGACAGGCGATGGTTACTTGCCTGCATTCACGCATGTGTGACTGTGCCATTCATAGAATATTTTATTTCTATATTGTTTCAAGAGTGTGATCGATTTGGGTCTACTGCTTCTGCCTTGCTAGGGTTGCGAGCAGATTTCCGCCTTGACCTTCTGCCTCCATGTGTATACACACTAATCTCTATAGACAGATATCAATCTGCAGGCAACGGGACAAGATTTTGGTGTCGGGACGTTGGTAGTCCATTTTTAGTCAGCGTTGTATTGACCAATCACATTTGAGTGGGCTTTGGTTGCAATCAGGTAAACAGTCTGTGTGGAGAGCAAAAGAGGCAGAACGCATTTGCCGAAATGCAATCTCGGAACCCATCGTTTATTATCTGAGGACGATTTAGCTTTATATTAGCTAAAATATAAACTGTTAAACTGTAAACTGGCTATTTGTGAAACAAGTCGAACTCCATTCTCTCCTCTCAAGTTGCTAATTGGACTTTAGACAATGACTGGCGCACAGAAGATGAAGTCTTGGCCCTGATATCTATTATCAGGATATCTGCTGGCTACACCCGAACCCCCCAAATGTTAGCTGTTGCCCCCAGAGGCTAAATCGATGTCAAATAATTGCAGATGGGTTCCAAGATTGGGACTAAATCTAGTCTAGTCTATGTAAAATACGCTTGACAACAGCTTGACAATGGCGTTAGTCCCACCCATGGCACTGATTGGCTAATTGTTCGTCCCCCTCCGGTGCTCATTGGATCGATTATTTAGTAGTGATTCTCCCGCTGGCCCCGCCCGCAAGTTCTCGCTCGGCCCATAGACTTTACATCGCGATGATGTCACAGATGTTTAAATTGCTTTTCTCAACTCAAGGAAAGTTTTAAAAATACAAATCCTCCATGGATCAAAAATACATAATAGAAAGAGTCATAGACACGGGAAACCTCTGTTGGTCTGGAGGAGCTGCAGCATTAATTTCTGCACAAACGTCCACTGTACATTCACTAGATATTCTCAGAGCTAAACTAACTCTTCTGCAGTGTGTAGTGTGTGCGCATGCACGTGAGGTGGAGCGAGCTGTGAGTGAAGGCAGGCAGGCAGAGGAGCAGCAGAGCAGAGACTCCGGCCCTGGAGACCAAAGCTACGGTCTCCCCCGCGTCCTCTGACCGCGGCCAACACTGTTTTGCAAGACGGGCTTCACTAGATATAACTTTGCGGTTTTGGTGCTTCCGTGTAGATTATGTTGGAGTCTGAGTCTGAACAGCGTAGCCATACGCGAGCAACACCGACCCGGATTAATTCAAACGTGTAAGAAGTTACAAACAGTCCCTTTAATTTAATTGTAATAATCTGATTTAATTTAATTATTAACTTTTATTTATTTATTTATTTCTGTATTTATTTCAGCATTTATTTATTATTTTTTTAAATATACTTTAGTAGAAACAGTAGAAGTCAAATTCCTGCCCTATGGCCCTCAGACAGGTTGGTCCAGCCAAGCAGTCATACCTGTGGCCACGCCAGCATACCAATGATCACAATGTGAGGTTAGTTAGCCTCTGCTGCTAGATAGCTGAGGCTTAACTTAAAGTTAGTGGCGTACTAGCTATCTATTAGAACTAAAATTACTGTCTAGTTACCTCTGTATCAGTATAATACGTTATAACAGGCTATAACAGTAGTTACCTGTGCCAACACACAGACAGGTGTGTTAACTAGCTAATGAGCTAATGGGCTCGCTGCAACGAGCCATTGGCCGGTTTTGTGACAGCTCGACCCTGCGGAACGGATTCATTCAGGTAACTTATGTGATTTTTCCTATAGTAATAACCATTTTACAAATAGTTAGCCAAAAACGAATACATTAAGTTATATTTCCCAACTAATGTTACATGTCAAACTGTTGCTTGCTAACTTTGTGGTGGAGGTTTAGCTAAATAAGATAAGGTAAGATCAGATATTCCTTTATTAGTCCCGCAGTGGGGACATTGCAGTATACAGCAGCAAAGGGGATAGTGCAAAAAAACAAGATGCATCAGCTAACACAGTAAAAAAAAAGAGCTAAACAAAGTGTAACAAAATATGAACCATTTAAATAGAAGGAAGTATAAAAATAGGAGCAGACAGATAGATAGATAGAGAGATAGATAGATAGTAACTTTATTGATCCCTAGGGAAATTCAAGTTTCCAGCATCACAGTTCCATAGTGCAAAACATGTTAGTAAAAAGGAAGTAAAAAAGTTAGTAGTGCAAAGTACAAAGTACAAAAAAATATACCAGATATAAAAATACATGGAGATGAAGACAACTGTTAAAACTGAATATAGTGCAGGGTAACAACTGTGATATAGGACTATGAAAAAAAGTGAATATAGTGCAGAAGAGACTGTTATAAATGAGTATGGTGCATTATTATTTATATATATACAGTATGTATATACAGTATTGACAATAAACAGTATTGACAATAAACAGACTATTAACAAAATTGCACAAGTGGAAAATGATATTGCACAGTGAGAATGAAATGAAATTCCACCTGAAAATATTGCACAGTATCAATTACACCTGACTAGTAATAATGATAATGATATTGCACAGTCAGTATATAGTATAGTGCAGTTCTTGTCAGCTCCTTCACACACTTACACTTATAAATTCAACAGTAATGTATTGTAATAATGTTGTACAGTCAAACCACATTGTTATGAAGTTACTGCGGGCCTTTGGTGACATTGTTTTTAGTTCTGTGTTCGTGGGTACTTTGAAATAAGCGGTCTGCTGCTGCACAACAAAACATTTCTTGAAAATAACTAAACATTCATGCAGTTGCGAATTTCCTGGACTCATAGTCCATTGCGCTTTGCATATCGGCTCGTTGGTCTAGGGGTATGATTCTCGCTTAGGGTGCGAGAGGTCCCGGGTTCAAATCCCGGACGAGCCCTGTGATTTTTTTAGTTGTTGCCTCATTTCCATCGCTATTAATGTGCCTCCCTTTTATTTTTTATCCATGTCTGAAAGTTACACTGCCCCTTAGGTAATTCAATTCAATTAAATTCAAACTTTATTTCAGACACACAGGAGGGTCCATAGCAATAAAAGAAAAAGAAACAAAAAACATACAAGATAAGACCACAGCAGTTCATCATTCAATTCATATGTAGGCTATCTTGCCAGTGTTTTCTGAGCGTGGATGAGTGCAGCTCTTGCTCGGGCTGGTTAAAGCCTCTATGATGCTGTTCTCTGACTCATCCAAGCGACAAATACAATTATACATCAAATGTCTTAAAAGTGCCTCACATGTAGGAATACCAGAGGACACAAACAGTTGACTGGCACTATGTCATCTGGGAACCCCGAAGCAACAACCTCATTGCAAGCCACTATGAGCTTTCGCATACTACTTTTCTTGTAGCTAAACCAAAGATGAGCTGTGTACAAGGGCGTGCACAAAGCTCTTAATAATGAACACTTTACATTTACAGAACACATACTGAACTTACGAAGCAACATATTTGCCTGAGCATATAGTTTACAGCACTGTCGATAGATATCTCTGTCATCATTCATCAGTGAGAAAATGGCCAAGGTATTTTATTTCCTTGCATGTCGTGAGAGGAATATTGCACAAACGAAACACAGGAAGACCTAATTTCTTATCTTCTCTACTTCTGACTATCATCACATTACTCTTTTTGGCATTAAATTTAATGTCGTAGTCTTTGCTGACAGCTGACAAATTTCACGTGAGTTATTTCACACTATTCTCTTCTTTGCTAGTCAAATAATTTTATGTTTTTGTTTTGGGTTTATTTTTTGGAGGTATGTTTCAAGGTTTTAAATTCACATTCTCAACATATCTCTACTAGGGATGCACCGATACCAATACTGGATCGGATATCGGGCCGATACTGACTCATAGCTGGATAAGATATGGAGCAGATCTATCCAATTCAATTTTGTATGTACATACTATATACATTATAGACCTGTATTTTAATTGCTGTTTAAGTTTTGACCAATTTGTTGCTTTATTAACCAGGTTTCCACTTGAATTGTAATTCCTGTTAATTTTTACTATTTTAATTTAATGTTTAATTATTATTTTAATAATAAATTACAATTCAGTAAATGTATATTTATTTGTCACATTTTGTTTTACAAAGTTAGGAAAGCAATGTTAAGTCAAGCCTGATGTTGCCTTACATAATAAAAGAATGATCCCAGTCACTTCACAGGCATACAGTTTATTAAATAAACACTAGTATCTGATTGATACTCTGTACTCAAAACTGCACAAGTGGAAAATTATATTGCACAGTGAAAATGAAATGAAATTCCACCTGAAAATATCAGGTTATTGTCATTGTCATTGTTTTGGTGTGTAAGTGTAAGTGGTCTACTGGGAGCAGTGCTGGTTGTGGAGTCTGAGCAGCAGATTGTATTAAAATATGTGCAAAAAAATTACAAAAGATGAACATAAAATGGTTCACTGTCAGCGTTAAAAATGATATACAATTTACAGAATTTTGTATCTTTAAAAAAAAAAAAGCATGACAGCTAATCTCTTACACTAACATAATAAAAATGGAAATGCTTTAATATCACTGGAGAACATCCAGGAAATGCATAAAATCTTTACCAATCAGCAGGATGACAGAGGGTAAGTTACAGTAAAGCCACTACAGAATTATTTTTCATAAATGTAATTAAAGAGAAGAGGAAAAGGTTTGACCCCGACGTGATTTGAACACGCAACCTTCTGATCTGGAGTCAGACGCGCTACCGTTGCGCCACGAGGTCTGTTGCAGCTCGGTAACATTAACAATATATAAAGATATCAGCTACACGCCATCACTGCTTTTGTCTATTCCTAATACTACTCGATATGAGTGCAAGTAACTTCACATAAAGCAAATAAAAAAACACAATTGACGTTAGAAAAGAGCAAAAGTCCGTTAGTATCGTGTTGTTGACACGTCATAATACCATTCACGAATACCGAAGCAGTGATGTGTACTGTAATATTGGAATATGATCACACATGTGTGTGTACATGGCCGGTTAGCTCAGTTGGTTAGAGCGTGGTGCTAATAACGCCAAGGTCGCGGGTTCGATCCCCGTACTGGCCACACTTGTTTTCTGAGTTGATTGTTTCGCGTTCATCTATTCTTTTTACTAATTTCTGTTTATATTTATTTATTCGCGTATTAACAGTGCACTTTCATAGACTAAGCTACTGGAGTTACCCTGCACTATATTCATTTTTAACAGTCTCTTCTGCACTATATTCACCTTTTTAATAGTCGTGTATCACAGCTGTTACCCTGCACTATATTCAGATTTAACAGTTTTCTTCATCTCTTTGTATTTTTATATCTGGTATATTTTTTTGTACTTTGTACTTTGCACTTCTAACTTTCTTACTGCCTTTTTACTAACATGTTTTGCACTATGGAACTGTGATGCTGGAAACTTGAATTTCCCTAGGGATCAATAAAGTTACTATCTATCTATCTTTCTATGTATCTATCGATCTATCTATCTAATACATTTCGTTTTTATACCTTTATTTATGCATTTATTTATTGATACTGAAGTAATTTTTCGTCACCCATATAGGTCCAAGTTTGACCACAACTATGCATACTAATTCAATGTTCCATGTAAAGGGAGAACAGACTGTATGTACAGTACAGCTACAGTACAGGATGTTCTCAAGTCCACATAGGATGATTTATGGACCCATGTATGGATTGTCGTTCAGCCATTTTCTAAGTGAGTCTTGTAGGTTCACAAAAAAATACAATATATACAACAAAGTAAAATGTGAAGTAAAAAGTGAAAGTATGTGAAATAAAAGCAGCAGATAGTATACAAATTTGTGCAAAAAATTACAAAATATTACCATAAAATGGTTCACTACCAGCGTTAAAAATGATATACAATTTACTGAATTTTGTATCTTAGAAAAACAGTATGACAGCTATATTCTTAACGTACTAAAGTGACTTAATAAAAATGGAAATGCTTTAACATCACCAGAGAACATGTACAGCTTACAACGCCACCAAGTGGACAACATCTGTATCAACAATAAACAGCCATAATTAACCAAATTCAAAATTATTTAATTTCTATTAATATTTTGGTATTTGAATGTAATAACACACTGTATAATGTGTTTTACTACACTGGAGTGAATCGGTAAAAAATATTTTTAAAGTCCTATGTAGATGCAGAGAAGCACAATAGATTCTAGTAGTTGAAGTAATACATAGTTTGATATTTATGATGTACTCTTACCTGGCATTTGAGAGAAATTAGAGGGCGAAATTCTTTGAGGATAGAGAGAGAACATACTGCGTTATGTTTTTTAAATTCTATATATTGTTCGCTTAACTTTCTGTTAACCTGCAACCGAGATAGTTTTCTGGGCTTTCCTTGGTAATGTTGCGGTGCTCCTGAAACACTGAAAAGGAAACATTTGGATGCACAGACATGAAAACCTTTGGTCAAATCTGTATCTCGTTTTGATGAATACGCGTTGGTGGTATAGTGGTTAGCATAGCTGCCTTCCAAGCAGTTGACCCGGGTTCGATTCCCGGCCAACGCAATCCTTTTTCATTTTTGTCAATGCACTGGCTTCTTCCATTCAAAGATAGCGATACCTGGGC
Organism: Sebastes fasciatus; assembly: GCF_043250625.1. NCBI lineage: Eukaryota > Metazoa > Chordata > Actinopteri > Perciformes > Sebastidae > Sebastes > Sebastes fasciatus. The sequence goes on from NC_133805.1 coordinate 18,617,373, forward strand.
TTTGGGTATGGGCCAATCCGATCCGATACTAGTGTTTATTTAATAAACTGTATGCCTCACTATGTGGAAGTGACTGGGATCATTCTTTTATATGTAAGGCAACATCAGACTTGACTTAACATTGCTTTCCTAACTTTGTAAAACAAAATGAAACAAATAAATACATAGATATACATTTACTGAATTGTAATTTATTATTAAAATAATAATTAAACATCTTCAAAATTAACAGGAACAGCGATACTCAGGCTTTGGGTTCTCGGCCGACATCGAGTACTGATCCGATTAATAATAAGCTGTATGCCTCACTGTGTGGAAGTGACCGGGATCATTATTTTATGTGTAAGGCAACATCAGGCATGATTTCAATATTGATTTCCTAATATTGTAAAACGAAATATAACAAATAAATACATAGATATACATTTACTGAATTATTTAGTATTAAAATAATAAATCCTACACCAGCAAATTGGAAAAAAAAAGTCTTCAAAATTAACAGGAATTACAATTCAAGTGTAAACTTTTTTAATGCAGCCACAAATTGGTCAAACTTAAATAGGAATTACAGTATGTAGTGTAATAGCATATAAATATAGAACTGAATTGTATAGATTGGCCCCATTGTCACAGATACCTGATCCAGCTATTTGAGTCAGTATCGGCCGATATCAGATCCGGTATCGTATCGGTGCATCCCTAGTATAGAGGTGTAACTGCTCAACATGTTTGTACAGTACATAACAGTGGAAATGTGGGTTATTTACAGCTATTCATATCCTGTCTGCATACATTATGCATAAATAAACAGCACAATGCTAGTTTAGAAATAGTCATTGCTAATATTTTGGAACAGTTAGATGATTGCTATGACATACTGTAGTCTTAATTTAAAAACAATGAATGTATGTTATTATTTCTGTGGGAATAGTTAAATGTGAGGACACAAGTGATCCTTGATAATTGAAGTATTGCAGAGAAATTGTAACAACTGGATATAATTATGCAGCCATATCATTAGGTCCGTTTTTGTTATGTTAAATGTTTGAAGTTGATTATTATTATAAATTTAACTATTTGTTTATCTAACTATTTGTTATCCTTTAAAGGTCACATATTATACTCCATTTAAACTAGTTATTATAGGTCTCAGACACCTCCAAACCATGTCTCTGAAGGTTTTTTTTCAAAAAAACAATCAGATCATGCATTCCAGCATGTCTCTATAACCTCTGTTTCAGCCCATTTCCAAAAGTGCTGATTTCTGTGTCTGTAGCTCTGTAGGTCTCATATTATGCTCATTTCCAGGTTCATAGATGTATTTTAATGTTGCACTAGAACATGTTTACATGCTGCAATGTTAAAAAAACCCTTTATTCTTCTCATACTGCAGCCTGAGTCTGCCTGCCTCAGAGCCTAATTCAGCCTCTGTCTGAAAACCCCTGATTCACAGCCTGTCTCCTCCCACTCTGCTCTGATTGGTCAGCGTTTTCTGTCAATCAAACGTCCTCAACAACAGCGTCACCCTCCCCCTCCCTCCCGGAGAAGCTCTCTCTCTCTCTCTCTCTCTCTATCGAGAGAGAGAGAGAGAGAGAGAGAGAGAGAGAGAGAGAGAGAGAGAGAGAGAGAGAGAGAGAGAGAGAGACGAGTGGAGAGATAGCAGCTAGAATAAAGTTTATAAACCACTTTAAAGTTTATAAACCAGAAACTTCACCCAGCGCACGTTACCGGAGGAATCTGATCAGAAATCGGCGACACATGATGAACATCTGCGGTCCAGATTCCAGGTTTTCCTGACGGTTTCTCTCAGGTAAATAATGCTGTTTATATCTCTGTTAGTTAGCTCAGTGTTTACCTCATGCATCAACTCTGTAAACCGTAAACATACACTCTGTTTTACGTCTGTCTTTACAGATCCATCTGTGAGAAATGACCGACAGAATCATCCCAGAGGAGAGCAGACAGCTGAGAGCAGATGGCTCTGTTTACATGGAGATACAGAGCTAACCCGGTAGCATGTAGCTAACCTGTTAGCATGTAGCTACATGCTAACGGGTTAGCTACATGCTACCGCTATGAGACGGTGTGTAAACACAGCGACCATCAGGGTGGAAAATAGAAGATGTGAAACAGTAGTCAGTTCATTATTTCTGCTAAAAGATAAATGTATGGAAGATCAGAGTAATGGTATATTATTTACAGTAGTAGCTGTCTCTGTGTTACCATGACTACAGACCACCGGAGCTTAGCTTACCATAGTTTACCAGAGCTGAAGACTTTCTCCTGTACCATGTTAACATAACTGCAGGTGAGATGATTACAAATGCTGTGAATAATTAATATTGTCATCTGTCAACTCAAATAAAGTTTGACTGTGAAACAGAAATGTGTTGTGTTGCTTACAAGTCACTATTTACTACCTGTACTCTGCTACATGCATGACATCAAATATATATAATATATAAATATCATCTGTTTAAACAGTGTAATTACATAAAGCCTTTGTGAAAGAACATGTTATATTTAGATGATGGGAGTACATGAAGCCTGTTCTGCTGGTTCTTGCAGACTAACAGGAGCTACTTTGCTCAAGTTCGGTTGAGGAGGAGAGACAGTGACGCGCTGTGGGGCGGGGTCAGCTACTGAAGGTTCTCTCTGGTTCGACCAGGAAACCCTTATATGGCTAATTCTCTAACGACGTCAGAAGAAAAGAAAAGCTGCGCAGCGTTGTTTGGACACCCATTTCCGGACAAACGGAGCAGGAGAAAAAGAGAGAGGATGGTCTTTTATGATACTATGGTGACTTGTAGACACACTGGGGACAGATATTGATGTTTAAAAGACATGGAAAAGTGCATTTTGCATAATAGGTGACCTTTAAGAGGGCACAGTGCTCGTAACCTCAGAGACGTTGGAGAGATGAGATACAGTTGTGTTTATTGCTTCACATGTAATGAGCGTGCTCAGCCTCCCACACTGATACCTCAAGATGTGGTGATTTAGTGTGTTCATTATGTGAACACTAGAGATGGTGTGCCACTATAATAATTTAATGTCCATCTCATATCATTGTGCTCCCTTTCAGAGTACAAGGCCACTGATTTGTTTTTAGTTGCACAGAAATTCTCCTAACACCAATTTTGCTTCAAGATGATAACACTTCCCTTCTCATACAGCTGTGCACTCACACCTAAAGGGAGTTGTGCTTGACTTTCTGCTACACATTAGAGAACATATTAAGTATAATGACATAATTAAAAAGTGGGACCACTTTAGAGTACTGGATATGCAGCTCAGGATTTATTCCATCAATTGACATTTCAGCAACACCTCATTCAGAAAGATTAAATAGATCTGGTGGGGTTACGAAATGATTAACAAAACATTAAAATGTGTTCATCCTTCAAACATTTCTCTAATATTTGCTATTTTTATTTGAAATACTGGATAATTTTACCTCTTCGTGTCTATACAACTTATTCAATAGAGTGGTGCAGGAATGAGTCCTAAAACCCAGAAATGAGTTAGTATTTTAGCCCTTCGGGTTCCCTCGTCTGGAAGTCAGTGGGTTTTTAGTTAAATACCTGAAATCAGGTCTGTGGTTAACACAAGCTAAAGAGATTTTAATGTTTTCTCTACAACATAAAATACATCAATACATATCCCACTCGTGAATTTTGAAGCCTTTATGTGTCTTTAAAAAGGCGGTTGCTAACAAACAGCTAAATGAGACTACTAAACGTCATCAGGCAGACTTGTTCGTCGTTACAGCCTCATTGTGTATACTTGCGTTGATGTGGCCGTGGTGTAGTTCGCTAATAGCCGAACGTTAGCTTTTTACTTCTGGTGATTTAATTTACACTTCAAAAATCATAGAAGTGGTGTGGATATTATCTTGCTGAACAAAATGTGTAAGTATCATAAACGTGTGTTCGCCACAGAGCTTATTTTTTGCGATAATGCAAAACTCATTGGAAAAATGCCATTGGCTTTTTGTCGAGGGAACCAGGGCGATGCTAACTTCCTGGTTGATCCTACAAAAATACATCATCCCTGGAGCACCAGGGAGGCGGAGTTAAAGGAAACGCTACTGCGCCTGCTCTATGGGCCCAGTGGATGCGGAAGATCGCCGGATGATCCGGGTACTTTATCACTCGGCAGTCGAGCCATTTTGGCTTCAGGCGCCACTGACCAACTCACATAGGAATGACCAGGAGCCTTCAACGCTGTATCCAGTTCTCTTATACAGCCATGTGGAGCACTCTATAACAATCTGAGAAGCGCTGACATATAAAAATATAAAACCTTTGACAATGTGTCCCTTAAAGGGTCACAAAGGTATGGGCCGCCTATGTCATACACACACGCACACCCACCCACACACACACGCTCACACACACCCTATCACCAGCATTGATTGATAATAGATGTAAACACAGACTTGCTGAACAGGAAATGTATCACTGTTTCTCCTCTCCCCACTAAATTCATTTGTTATCCTATTCACCGGTGTTCATCCTGCTTACCCTCTTTTTCCCTCTGTTGCCATGGATATGCTATTCCTATGGCAACTGCAGGCCTTTGTGGATGGCCTCGGGCCCCCACCGTAGAGGACTCTCTGAACCTTTCATTACACATTCCCTTCAAGCTCTCAGACAAATCACACAAGTAGCACATACTCTAACTCCGTCTCTCTAACTGTCGCCCTTTCTCTCTCTCTCTCCATGCCCCCTCCTCTCCTTGTGTCTCTGTGCTGCTCTGCCCTTGCACTCTCACCACTGTGTCTAACTTTTAAGGCCTTGATGCACATGCTCAAGACAGCCACACAGCTGTTTGTTGATTTAGTGTTCACATTACCTAAATTACACCGCAGGTATTCACTGCGTACGTGACACTAGATGCCACTGCTGGTAGGAAGAGGGCTGTGATTAGATTTGTAGTATCGCTGTCATAGAGTCAGCGCCCCGAGCTTTCTAATTTTCGGTGGCTGTGGAAACCAGAGCTCCATCTTTAAAGATGCATGAGACGTCTTGAGCTACGGAGAATAGAGATGGAGGCTCATACGGAGAAAGTGTTTCTGTGTCAGAGAGAGTTAAAGAAAAGGAGCGGGGAGGCTCGTGCAGATGGCAGTGAAGTTTCCAGTGGCGGGCCAGTGAGGGCCCAAAGCAGAGTATAGTGTCAGGACTGTTCACTGTGAGTGTGTGAGGGGCAGGTGGGGGGCCTCCACCTGCTGAATGAACCCCGTCAGCATCGGGGAGTACCATGGCCTACGGGTGGGATCTTCCCTGCTCAGCATTGTGGCGGGTTGCATCATCATTGGGGTGTCCAGGGAGTGTGACGCTGACGCTGTAGGAGGGATCTTTCTGGGAGCGGGAGGCCTCGGTGAGTCTGTGTGAAACTTTCTAGGAACTATTAACCCAGTTGTGGGAAAGGTTTTTAGTAATTGTTAAAAATGATTGGTTGTCTTGAGTGCTTTTTGCTTTGAGTCTCTAAGCCCATACATTCATCTTTTCTTGTAGTTTCACTGAATATCGATGGAAGATTTGTTGGTGTAAACAGCTTTAAAATCATACTCAACATACTGACTTAACAACATGATTTTAACACATTTTTACGAGAGTAACTTTTACGTAAACATGATTTTGACATTTTGGGAGGCCTCTATGGAAAATGGCACATTATTTATGTTTGTAGTCACAGAGACCCCAGCTGTGAAACATGGTTACATACAGTATATTGGGTTTTCATATCATCTGTCTCTGTGATTGGTGCTGTTGACAGCACTTTTTCCGCTGCTCTACCGCTTCCAAATGAGTAAGGATGAATTTCTCTTTTTGGAGTTTTATAACTCAAACATTTAGTTACGCTACAAGGAAAACCTACTCTACATTTCTTTATGAATGAGTTACCGGAAAACAAAAGGCACCCATTATTTTTCATGCATAACCCATAAAATCTATAAAAAAATAATAATGTTTCTTTATTTTAACAATGCTTTATGGTAATTTGCATATTTTGTCAGCTTCATCAAATATGCAAGCTTAGGTTGTGTCAAAAGGAAAGTATCACTTAGGTACTGTTCTAGATATTGTGTTTTAAAGGTGCTAAATTCGATATCAAGAGCATTAATTTATAATTAACATAGCATCAAACAACTATTTTCTCTGTAAAGATATAGAGGAGTAATGTCTACCTGATGGCTCGCCGTCGCCATGTTGAGAGCCGTTGAGAGGCAATAAAAATCCTGTATTTAGCACCTTCAATAAGGTCAGAAGAAAATAAATTCTCTATATTGCAATGATCATTATTGCTACATATACAGCAGCAGGATCTGTGAGACCCCAAACAAGGAGGAAATGAAACTTATGTTTAAAAAAATCTCTTTTGAGTATTGTAGGTCGTGTCTAGAAGGTAACCAACAAATTGTGAAATCCGGCAAAAACTTGCAAAAACTGTCAGGAGACCTTGCTTGACTTCCTATCCTAACCTTAACTAGGATGCCCGACGGGCAAACTGAGGAATATTTGTTTAAAAAAACGAAGAAAAATCCTAAATTAAAGTGAAAGCTCTGTGGCCTGTGACATTTTCCCTCCACCATTCTTGAAAAACACACTATGTGATAATTTGATACAACAGTGTAACTGGAACCAACTGACCGCCTGAGGAGTTGCACTACCAAGATAAAGGAATGAGAAAGAGAAAGAGCAAAGGGCAGGGCTTTGATCCGAGGACGACAACACCAGCATGCATTGTTAATGGGAAATGCATTCTCACTGATGATTTGATCGGTGTTCAATAATTAATTTGTGTTTCTAATGTGCGTGAGAATTTGGCAAATCAAAACTGAGCACAGCAGCTTGACGGAGACATTCACTCTGGCAGCACTTGTGCAGCTAAGTAGCATCTAATTATGTGTTTTGGGGCTTATGTGGCTCGATGCCTCCTCCGACACATAGGCTGACTAATGAGTATGAACAGAGTGTCCTCGGCAGATTCTTTTCACTCCTTCTGCAGTTTCGTGACATTTTAAGCACATGCATGCATCACAGCCACCCTCAGGACCTGCCAGGGTTTAATGCCAGCTCTTGTGGCTTATAAGGGAAATCAATAACTGTGTTGAATTGGAGCAGAGTGCCACTGAGAGGCACACAAGCCCTGCGGTTCAGATATTACTTTATTCTTCAAGTTGAGCAGGAAGAAACATCACACACAGTATCTGGTACACTAAAAATAATCTGAAGGCTATTTCATCAAAGAGTCTTATTGTTGGTTGTGATGTCTTCAAGTATGGAAACTTCTATGAAAAAAGGAAGATAGTTTTTTTACCCTTTGGTGTGGCTCACATGCATCTATGGCACTTTAGCAAATAGAATTAGCAGATTGATCAGCAGATATCCCTTTATAAAGAGATCTTCCTCCTCTCATGCAAATTCAGGTCAAAGAAGGTCACTAACACTGTCCTTACTTCTTATTTATCCAACCAATAGCGATTAAGACACTGTAGTAAAAGCAGTGTTTTTTATATCATTCATAAGAAATTAATTATGCTATCTGCTTTCCAGGTCTCCTCATATCGATCTACCCCTTCATAAAAGCCTGGTTGAACATCAACCATATTCTTCCATCCTTTGGTAAGTTGTTTGATATTTTGTATTCATTATTTCAACATTCAATGTAAATACTTTGAGACCCACAATAGTTTTTTTTAGAGGGTTGCAGGGGGTCTTTATGGGGAGATAGCAGGTCAACAGTATATGTCACATAGAAGTGGTGTACATCATCTGAAAGCTGGGAACCTGAAGAAATAAACATGAATGAATTAAAATAAATTAAGAAAGTGTATAAGGGCGTAGAACATAATGCCAGAAGTATATGATGGTTGTTCCAATGCTCATTTATGTCTCATAATTTGTTGCAGCAATTTTTAGGTTGATACCATTTGTTACACAGATTTGCTGCTAAATTTAACCATTTTGACCTCCAAAATACCACATTAAGACACCAAGACCTTGAGGAACACCATAGAAAAATCCATGCTGTGATTTAGTATCAAAAACTTTTGACATTTGGAGAATTGCATTTTTCAGCGATTGGATGGCGAGCACTTCTGTTCTGGAAACTGTTCAGAAACCCCCTTATTGTCAATATACCTAGGAAAGCCATCCATCCTCTGAATGCTCTAGGTCTCTAGTTTGTGGCTGTAAAGTTCCATGAGGCTGTGATTATCCTAGAGGTCACCACAGGTCATTTTATACAGCGAGGTCAAGTTTCAAAAAATGGTCTCACTACAATGAAATGGCTACTATGGGGACTAACATCATCACACATGAATACATTTGGGCTCATTAAATCCATAAGAGTTTCAGCTTCACAGTGATATTTAATTATGTAATTCCAAGACTGTTTAGGGACCCCAGTATGCAGAAATATTCAAACATTTTTAAAACTGGCAAAAATAACACATTTATACTGCATTAAAAAAAAATGCATGTTTTTTGCCCAAAACTGCATGTGATTATCATAAAGTGGGCATGTCTGTAAAGGCTCGTGGGTACCCGTAGAACCCATTTTATTCACATATCTTGAGGTCAGAGGTCAATGGACCCCTTTGAAAACAGCCATGCCAGTTTTTAACACGTCATTTAGCCTCCTTCGCGACATGCTAGCATGACATGGTTGGTACAAATGGATTCCTTAGGTTGGTTTCATGTAATATCCATATATATACCTTCACTCTAGCTCTAAAACCGCTACAGCCTCTGAAAAACAGTAAAGTTGGTCGTGATCGTGGGTCTCAGGGGGTTAAAATTATTTAAAGTGAAATATTATTTTGGCTCTGAAAATGTCTTAACTTCCCAGGAAACTTCAGAGTGCACCCCACAACTGTCAATCCGGCTCCTGATCAACCTGTAGAGACAGTAAGAAGAGAAGGTGAGTGTGTGAGCCAGCCTTTTCTTTAATGCCAACCATATAGAGGTATCATACAACATTCAAGGATATGTTGTTCAGTTTGCTACTTGACGGTGAGTCGTCAAGTTCATGTCTGTTATTTGTTGATAGCAAATCTGCCACACTGGAGAGTTAACAGTTAACAGCAGAGAGAGAGGTGTTGTGTCTAGGTGGTTATTGCAGAGCATCAGTCATCTCTCTAATATCTCACAGGGTGCAGTTGAAAAGTAAAAAAAAAAAACCTGACATGTTTTCTTCTTTCATAACCACTTTCTCTTGACCTAGATGCAAAACATTATGAGATCAAGGAAAGATGTGAGAGAAAGAGTCGCTGTGCTGAGAGAATTGGACTAAAATTGCATTAAACACGTAGTAAACATTGTCATATAAATGTTAGTTAATCATATTAGCAACATACAGCAAATGTACTGTGATTACCAATCCTAAGGCACTGTTATAATACTGAGCAGCCAACCATACAAGTATGGAAATGGATAAATACAACTTGAAAGGAAGACCTACATATATATATTTGTGCTCATAAAAATATAAAATAGTATGTTTATTTAAATCAAACACTGAAAGTCAATTATATTTTATCTATTCATGTAACATAGAGGTCATTTGTAAGTGTATATCTGGTTTTAATTAATTTTAGAGATTTTAGAGACATTTAATTTCTAAAAGAGAGATGGTTTTTAACACACTGGTTTTGTGCATGAAAAATTAAATATATCTTAATAGTATTTTATTCTATTATTTGGGTATAATCTAACATATACAGTATAATCCAGCACTAACTCTTGCATTAATTCCTATAGATCATTGTAGAACATGTAATATACAGATTTACTGCTGGTTCTCTCTATTGTTAATTAACTGTTGGATTTCTCCTTTCTCTTCCTCATCATGGCATCAGTTCTCTCTGTTGGCTTTAACTACACTCATACACTCACATGAGATGGAGATGGGTGTTTTTTGTTTTTTTTCTTTAGTTGCAGTTATACATGTAACAGCTTTTCATTTTACCTAGTTTTAAGTGGTGAAGACAGATGGGTGAATACAGGTGACCAGTGGTGGAAGAAGTTTTCATATAAAGTACCAGTACAGCGATGTAAAAGTACTCCATTAGGAGTAACGTAAAAGTCCTGCATGAAAAGTATTAGCAGCAAAATATAGTTAAAATGTTAGAGTAAAAGTACTGGTTTGGTCCCACTGACTGATATATTATTATATATGACATCATTCGATTATAATACTGAAGCATCACTGTGTCAGCAGCATGTTAGAGTTTTAGCTGCTGGAGGTGGAGCTAGTTGGAACTACTTTATATACAGTTGTATGTACAGGAACACCAGATATATCTGAGGGGTTGTGAGATGATTAATAGGAGAGGAAAGAAGGAAAAAACTACGTTCTGATACTAGGGCTGTCAATCGATTAAAATATTTGATCGCAATGAATTGCATGATTGTCCATAGTTAATCGCGATTAATCACAAATTTTTTCTGTTCGAAATGTACCTTAAAGGGAATTTTGTCAAGTATTTAATACTTTTATCAACATGAGCTGCTTTATACAAATATATGTAGGTATGTATTATCGGAAATCAATTAACAACACAAAACCATAACAAATATTGTCCAGAAACCCTCACAGGTACTGCATTTAGCATAAAAAATATGCTCAAATCATAACATGGCAAACTGCAGCCCAACAGGCAACAACTGCTGTCAGTGTGTCAGTGTGCTGACTTGACTATGACTTGCTCCAAACTGCATGTGATTATCATAAAGCGGGCATGTCTGTAAAGGGGAGACTCATGCGTATCCATAGAACCCATTTTCATTCACATATCTTGAGGTCAGAGGTCAAGGGACCCCTTTGAAAATGGCCATGCCAGTTTTTCCTCGCCAAAATTTAGCGTAAGTTTGGAGCATTATTTAACCTCCTTCTCGAAAAGTTAGTATGACATGTTGGTACCAATGGATTCCTTACGTTTTTTCTAGTTTTATATGATGCCTGTATCTTCACTCTAGCTTTAAAACTGCACCTGCTACAACCTCCGGAATATCGATTGCGTTAACGAAATTAGTGGCGTTAAAATGAATGTGCGTTATCGCGTTAACTTTGACAGCCCTTATTTATATACAGTTGTATATACAGGGACACCAGATATATCTGAGGGGTTGTGACATGATTAAGGGGAGAGGAAAGAAGGAAAAAAACAAAGTTCTGATACATAAATCTGTTTTAAGTTTTTTAACTTTTTCTCTAATCTTTGATTTTTGGTGGGATATTGGATCATATGTATATTTATTGACATGAAAAGTTTAGAGGGAAAAATCAATGTATGATGGAGCTGGCAGACTTCTGAAATGTGATGCCGACTGCACAAGGATTTTTGTAAGACGTCAGAAGCCAAAAAGGTTGGAAACCACTGGCTTAGTCTTTGATAATGTGTTGTGTTTTAAAATTTTGCTATATTATCCATTGTGTAAAATTTTCAACTAAAGCTGTCAAATAACTGTAGTGGAGTAGAAAGTACAGTATTTCTCTGTGAGATATAGTGGAGTGGAAGTATAAAGTAGCATAAAATGGAAATCCAAGTATGTGTGTGCCTTTTCCCCTGAGATTATGTTTTTTCTCACCTGCCAGCCTTCATAGCAGGATATATCTCTCTGACATCTACAGACTGAAACATGAAATGTTCAACTGAATGTTGAAGCGTGTTGATCTGCTCTCCTGTGCTCTCGGCAGGGACTCAGAGTCAACTAAATCTGGAGCGCTCCAAGAGTCGAATGGGAACCTTTGTGGAGGGCGGACCGACGGCTGAGCCCAACCCAGAAGAAGGGTACGTAGCCAATATCATATCCTGTGAATTATGTTCATATGCAAATAATGTGGATTAGAGATTTATACACAAGAGCAAGAAGTGGTGTCACATCCCAATTGAAGTCACGATCACAGTCATTTCATAACGATAAAAGAGAATAATGTATCTATGTAAGAAAAATAGTGAACATTTTGCAGATATCTTTAATATGAATGTTTTGTCGATATCTTGAAGAGCATAATCTGGGTAACATTACATTTACTCCAACACATATTAAAATAATCCAAAATATTGTATATGAATACATGAATACATGCACACACAGGTATATGCTTCTTTTTTTCATAAACCATGACAGTGATCTTTCCCTCACCTTAACCAAGTAGTTCTTTTTTCAAGATCCTCAACCTCACCTAAATGTAACCATTGCATTTATTGATTATTGCATTGTTGTCCTATTTTGACGCACTGCTTTCTACCAATCTATGTCAACAAATACTGCAGGAATGTTTTTGATGCATCACAAATTCTTATGTAAATGTCGCAGACATTAATTAACTGAACCTTCAAAGGGTTTTCGTGACACATTTTCTTGTCCATAAAGCTGTGAGTTAATGCTGAGCTGCCCTCATGAAGTGGAACAATCACTTTAACTTACTACAGCAACTGAGCTTTTCTAGGATAATGTTCAGTAGGAACGCAGTCAGGCTTTTATTTCACTGTAATGAGGTTATGATGACCTGCCAGATGGAGACTTCAAAGTAGAGCAATGATTTGACCCACACTGTTTAGATGTGTGTCTGCTTTCATCTCAGAGTCAATTCTGGGTTTGAGGCAGTCACTGCAACGCATGAGTCGATATGAGTTTGATTTACATGATTTAATGGCCAATTATTCGCTTGATATGTCGCTCTGTTTGTGGTATGTCCGGTGACCAATTTTTGCCAAAAAACGTAGTTTACTTCGACAAGATTAAGATGTTGCACTGTTTCATACATGATATAAAAGGCATGGTGTTGATTAAGTCATGCAACATGAGGAAGTGAGTCTTGTCTCAATATTTCTGTACTGCACTTTTACTTTTTGTATTCCAAAAGTGTCCAAAAGTCAAAGGCCAAGGTCACTGCGACCTCACAAACGTTTTTGGCCATAACTCAAGAATTCATATGCTAATTATGATAATTTCAAGTCACGATATTTGAACAGATAGACATGGATGTAAACTGCAACTTGACTGGTTGGCAGAGGCATACAACCACAAGGCAGTAGTTCTAGTTTTATCATAGCTACATTGTCGGTACAATATCCAACAAAACACCTTACATAAGAACATGTGCCTTTTTGTTGCCTGTACAAACTATTTAGAGGATAAAAGGGGACTTTCAGAAGTAAACATTACAAGGTATCACCTCCTTTTCATAGTCAAACAGTCACTTTGGATGTTTGGATATACACTGTCCTTCAAAACTAAGCATTTTTACAAACCTGTGAGTGACATAATTGAAAAATAATCCTTTTTCAATGCTTGATATTATTAAATCTAAACAATTGAAGGTGCTAAATGCGAGATTGGGAGCATTTCCATTGCCTCTACACGGCTTTCAACATGGAGACGGCTGACCCGTCGGCTCGTATCTAACGGTGCAAACAGTGACAACTATGGCAATAGTGCTGACAGAGCTAACAGTGTTAACCTGTAGGGGAACCGGAGGGTGGATGCTACGCTTCAGCAACAGCGCCGTCGGTTAGGACGGCGCGTTATCCGCTGTAGCCGGCATATGAGAGCAGTGCAGAGCGGCGGCAGTGATAGTCACTGGCACGCACACATGCACGAACATGCACTAAAAGCATGCACGGCCAGCTCAGCAATGTCATCAAAGCACGAAGAAACTCTGATTACAACACACACACAGAGGGAGAGACTTCATTCTCTACTCAGGTAGACATTACTCCTCTATATCTTTACAAAGCAAATAGTTGTTTGCTGCTACATTAATGCTCAGGATATTGAATAGAGCACATTTAAGGTCACGTTTATTGCATATATCAGCTTCAGATATGAGGCCACCTATTGTGTGGGACAATCATGTAAAATGCGTTATTAAGTTTTTAGGACTGATTTCTATCTGACTGATTTCTATCTTTTGAAGAAAGTAGCAGGTTAACTGGGCAACACTGGAAAAAATCCATTATTGTGTCACACAAACGGATACAATACAACATCCGTGGCTTACGTGAGTCATGCTCTGCTGTGTTGCAGGACATCTTCAGACATGCCAGACGTCTTATCTAGACGGAAACTTAAGCAGCCACCTTCTGATCAAGACCTGCCATGATGTCATCACATGACCTGGCTGACCAATATTATTCAACTTCCCCACTAAATGTTCTTCATTAGGTTTCTTTCAAGTGTGTGACAAAAGATCCTGATTTTCTGTAGAATCGTTGTATCAGCTGAACAATCAGCTGATTGTTGGGATCACCTCGTGATACTGTACTTATATGGCTTAATAAACGACTCCAAAGATTAAATTTGTGATTGTTAGAGAAGTATTTCTAAACTTCCTGCCAATGAGTGAAGTTAATTAAGCCCAGTAGTCCCACATGTGTGCAGCTCATCTCATCATCTCACAACGTTCTCAGCCGCCAATTAAGAAATGATAATGGCCGTTCTGTGATGATGGGACTCGGCTCAAGTTCCCCTGCTTGTATTTGTCATGAGCAAAACAAATTGGAATACATGTGTACAGATAGACACACACACACACACACACACACACACACACACAGCTACATGCACACAGCGAACTGCACCCCCGCAGTGAAACATAATACATTGCTATTCAGGACAGCACAGGCAGAATGGCTGCTGCATGGGAAGTGGCGTGGGGAAGAACGCTGTGCTCTGACAAAAAACTGTGGCGTGCTGCGAGGCTGAATAATGTCGGCAACGGGAGCCCGAGGAGTCTGCAGTGCCTTGATGACAACCAGCAGTTTCATTGTCAGGCCTCAAATCACAATCCCCCTGTGTCTGTGTGAAGTTTAATAATGGAGAGACACATAACACGCCTCATTGCACATCATCCAGAATGGGTTAAAACTCACCTCAATGAAAACCATGAATGAAAGCATGCTCTTGTCAAAAGGCAGTGAAACACCCCGGGCTCGCCTTAAAACCAGTGATTAATTAAAGGAACTGTGTGTAACATTTTGGGGGATCTATTAGCAGAAATATAATATTCATAATTATGTTTTTATTAGTGTATAATCACCTGAATTGTTGTTTTCGTTAGCTTAGAATGAGCCCTTCATATCTACATAGGGAGTGGGTCCTCTTCATGGTGTCCGCCATGTTGCTCTGCCATGTTTCTACAGTAGCTCAGAATTGACAAACCAAACACTGGCTCTAGCAGGAGGTTTTTGTGTTTTTACATTACTTGAAGGCCCCCGTAGTTCTCCGACACGATTTAAAGGGTCAGTTCACCCAAATTACAAGCAAAACCCCACATTTCTTCAATTATGGTACATGTCCACAGGGGCGTTTTTATCACAAAGGATCGCCTCGCTTCCCAGCATTGGACGCTTGATTGTGATGCCACTAGATACAAGGCACTCGGCACCTGATTGGACGAACGCTTTCCCTCGTGGGCTGCTGCTCCCACCTTTCAAACCGGAACCAACATGGCGGCTCGTTTGGAAACCTTTTTCTCTTATATCACGAAAAATAGTTCACCAAAATGTGCTTCTGAAAACATTGTATGCGAGAAATAAGTTGCTGAATCTGTCTTTATTTTAAATAGACAACACTTAGTTTAAAAGTTTCTTGGGAGTGTCCAGAGGCGGCGAGACACGCCGGACGCCCCGGATTTGCTTAAAGTAGCCTAGACCTCAATTTTATGCAAATGAGGAGCGGCCGACGTGACGCCCCGTCTCTCTAACAGCACCGCCACGTCACCAGAATGCATTGCACGGCTGCTTACATAGACAATGAATGGGAAGAGTGGAAAGGACAGAGGCTGTGGACACGTACCTTTACCCCAAAAGGTGTCCAGCCACATATATATTTTTTGTTTAATTTAAAGAGATCTAGAGGTATCCATCCTTGACAATTACCCAATGCAGTGGAAGTGAATGGAATTTTATAATTAGGATGCAAACCATAGGTTGCATAATAGGTCTTTGCAAACAATCTGAAGAGGTCGTTTTCCCTTCTCTGTGCACCTTGAATGTAAAGTTGTGCTAGATAACACTTCTCTACTTTACAAACGAACATTTTAAACATGCAAAGAGTTCTCAAGAACAAAGTTATTGAGTGGACCTTGAGTAACAAATCTTTTTGTTGTTTACTCTCAGGTTTTAAGGTATTATTGGTTATAATTTTGAATTCAGCAACCTCTCTAAAAGATTAATAAGTTGCAACTAATTTAATCAGTCACAGCTTGTTAATAATCAATCATTCATGCTTTATTAACATTTATCAGCCCTTAATGAGAACAGCTTTTGGGTTTGCCAGGTGGTGTTTATCCCCCTCCAGCATGACATTTGCTGTGTCAGTTTTAGCTCTTATAAATCATCAGACAGACCCCTCCAATGCACAGTTTGATCTCTGACCTTCTGAACCCTTTATTAATGATTTATTAACACTTAATTACACATGATTTACTAACTTCTGTTAGGTGACCATTTAAAAAAAACATTTATACCTACAAACGTGTTTGCCTATTTATTTATTCATTCATTAATGACTCAGCCAGAGAGATTTTTCACAACCTGGCAACCCCCAAGACTGTCCTATAATTAATGACTTATAATTGATTTATTAAGCCATTAGTCTCAATTTAAGAGCCCTCCATAAAAAGTGGCATCATATTAGCTTATTTAAAGGGACTGTTTGTAACTTTTTACATGTATAAATCTACCGGGTCAGTTTCCCATGGGCGCTCACATATGGCTACGCTGTTCAGACCCCTCCGCTGCTTGCCTTCACTCACACACCGCGTGCGTTCTTGCTCCACTCTCACGTTCATGCGCGCTCACTACACACTGCAGAAGAGTTAGTTTAGCTCTGAGAATATCTAGTGAATGTACAGTGGATGTTTGTGCAGAAATAAATTCTGCAGCTCCTCCAGACCAACAGAGGTTTCCCGTGTCTTATGAAGTGACGGGGCTCCGCAGAGAGAAACGTTATCATCTCCGACCGGGTGCCGGTGTCTCCCCTGTTCCCTCCGACCGCGGTCGGGAGGCTGAAGCAGGAAAAGCCAACACTAGGATCAGCAGTGATTCGTGGAGAGACCTTTGTCTGGTCAGCTAACATTACTGCCAAGCAGGTGAAATATAGAGTGATATTGTGGTTTTAGCTGACGTGTGTCGCCTCACTGTTTTGAGCGATGCTCGTTCATGTCTATTTAGATCGAGCGAGCAAGCGCGAGCCCGACGCTGACTTTCTTTGACGCAACGGCCACAGGTGTCGCTGTTAACAAGCATTTCTGAAAGTTACAAACAGTCCCTTTAAGGGTATGACTGAAAACACCATAACAAGGAAACTGAATGTAAATTCCAAATAAATGGTGAAAAAAAAAAAAAAAATGGTGTGTTTTCCCCTTGAAAAAAATCAGCAACAAGTAAATAGAGGTGAGCTGGTGAGCTACAGGCAAGGTGCAACAGCCTTCACCTTCAGCATCATCCCCCTACACACACACACACACACACAGGTTGAAGGATGGATCGGTGAGGAAGAGGAGGAGGAGGAGGAGGAGGAAGCATCCAGTCGCATCCAGAGGTCCACAGAGGAGAGAAGAAGATGCTCTGCGCGGCAGATCACATATCTATGTTATAATGATGAAACATGACGACTTCACACCGACTACCGGCCAGATGCCTCGCACATATTATTAGCGGTTTCCCTCCGTTTCCGTTGCAGTATGACCTGTCCGGTGCTACGTGCGTCTCGGTGCCCATCAGGAGCAGCGCACCGTGTTGCGTCCGTGTGTCAACTCAGAAGAAGAAATGCCATCTCACCTCCTCACTGATGATCTCTCCTCTCCTCCTCGTGTTAGATCTTTATTCCTCAGCAGGTCTGAACGCGTCTCTGATTGAATGGCTGTCATGACTTGTGCCCTCAGGAGCGTGAAGCTGCCAATGCAGGAGGAAAATGTGGTGTTTATGCGTCCTTTCAAAAGCTCTCAGTGATTAATTAGACTGAGGATCTCTGTGAAAATCTGCTGATTAAACAATGGAAAGACCTTCAGATCATCGACATAAAGGGTAAGAGGATTTTTTTTAATTTTACAGGAATGCAACACATCAGTGCAGTAAGCATTCGTTTAAGTGTGACATAAGCAAAGATCATAATTAAACATAGGCTACTGTTTGTAATATACTCAGGATCATAGATTTCCCCACATCCCCTCTCTTCATTTGCACTCTTGAATGGATTGCATGCTGGAATGAAAGGGCTGATTTGATTGCAACTAAATACTGAAATGCCATTCACTAATAGTGGCCTAGCAGCTGCAGGGCCATTGCACACATTTCACTCCACAAAAACAAGATCAAATAAATAGCAATTCTGAACAAACATGTTCAACTAGCAGCATTGATTACCTCTTTTTTTCCAAATGGTGGTGCATCTCATTTATACTGTGTGATAATGCAACAAGATAGTCAAATTCCCCATTAATGGTCCCACCAACTGTTGTATTATTATTGTTTATTTCAATGTTTTTGTCCACCAGAGTTACAATGGTATAGTGTATGCTTGTCTTATGTGTTGCTTTACATGGAATTTGAGCAAAACAAGCAAAAACATACTTAAAAATATAGCCTATTAGAATGATTTTGATTCTGTTGAGAATATTGTACATTGTTAGTTTCAATGTAAAGTATTCTCAGCAGTCCTTCCTCCACACATGTGGGACAAGCTTCTGGTGTCACCAACATAAACTACTGCTATACTGTAAGAGACAACTTTAACACCCACCTGCATAGTGCCCAGTGTATTCTGCTTTTCGTAGGGCTGACCCGAATGCTTCGAAGCTTCCACAATTGCCGTGGTAATGAACCTCCAAATCAATATTCGAATGCTTCGTTTTTTTGTTTTGTTTTTATATAAGTATATAAGTATGTAATAATGATGTATAAATCCCCAAATAGCCCATGAAATGAGGAATAATCCAACATTATTCATATGCAACATTCATTATTATTAGTTATTCTCAGATGGAAATCGTTGGTTGTGTTTACGGTAGTTCGGCAGCGGCCCTGTCCCGGGCAGAAGGACATGTCAGCTTGCTGCTTGGAATACCTTCAAATAAGCTTCGAAGCCCAAAAAATGGTTTTCGGGACAGCCCTAACTTTTAGGTTATCAAATATTTATCATGATATGCATTTATCATCTCATTGATGGATTACACAATGATCATTAGGTGTCCAGTGATGGAACAAGAGCAGTGTAATGAGTATCAGACTTTCTTTCATGGTGTGTATCTAAAGCTGTCATGTGTTGTCATTTTACAGACAAAATCGTTTCCTGGCTGTGAATTTATTGAAACATTGCCATGGGGAAGAGTTTGGACTGAAACACGGAGAGATCTGATACCACAGTTGGAAGAGAGAGAGCCTTGAGGTGAAGACATGGTCATCACTGATAGAAACACCGGCACCCCTGTACCTAAAAAGGAGTCCCAGAAGAAGACGAGGAGGACGTCTCGCCCTCATGGCCTGCCCTCTCCGGCGCTCTGCTGTGCCTGTGGCCTATGCATCATGCTGGCTGGACTCAACATCACCCTGGTGGGAGCGTTCGCCTTCAGCACGCTGGTGCCTTCAGCCAACCCCCCGATCATTATCGGACCCATCCTGCTGCTGGTGGCCTTCTCCTTTTTCGGGGCCTGTTGCGTGTGCAGCCGCCTCCCCCCTCCGCACAGCTCACGGAGGTCAAAGGTGGGCGGCAGGGGTGCGGGGCTGATGGGACACGGCGGGCTGGCTGGCGGGGCGGCGTTTGAAATAGAGACCAGCGAGCACACGCTGCAGGATACTACAGCTGTGCAGCTCAGCCCCACGTCCTCCCGCGGGTCATCCCAGGTGTCCAGCCCAGAAAAGGAGGCTCCCGACGCGGCCCTACCAGGACCCTGCAAGCTCTTCACCATGGAGACCAACGGCCCTTCTTCTGTTTCCGCCACCGCCGTCTACTCAGCCTCCACGGCAGCAGGAGGCGAGGTGAGGCTCAACCTGCCACGTGAAGAAGTGGTCGCCTAGCAGAGCAGAAACTCTTCCAAGGCCGGAGTGCTGCCAGTGTACATATCCTTCTGGGTCGAAGGGCTTGCTGAGTGTGATTGTGTCCTATAGTTTACGTAGTGCCATATCTCTGGTTGTGTGCTTTTGATTTTCTTGCTGTGCAGCCAACTGGTAATTAGCATGCAAAGTTAATGAAACATCCAAGTGATTGTGGATCATACTTTTTGGAATTCAAATTCCTACCTCTCTTGTGCTGTTTTTTCTCCCTACAGGTCTTTGTTTTTATTAACGTGGGGCATTATGAACAGTTTCCATGTAGAAATCAAATATCTTTCACTGCTACTCACCTGTCAGCAGTGATTTCAGAGAGATGGAGTGAAAAAACACGATTGTTGATTTGTTCTGAAAACGTCAAGATTAGATGTTAAAGGTCAACTGTGAACTGTACCGATGCGTTTGTTGTGACATTTGGCATTTTGTGTGCCGTTCTCAGAGCTGGACTTGTTTTGGGGACATGCGATATTATAGGTCACAGGAGTCCCAAAGCAATATGCTCTCACCTGAGATTAAATTCTCTGCATTTTTACTTATTTCACAAGTAAGATTACTACTTGTCTACAGCCAATACATTTATAATGAATAACGGTGCATACAGAACATTGTATTACAGTATATTTGAGGGCTGCAACTAATGATTATTTTCATTGTCGATTATTTTCTCAATTAATTGATTAGTTGTTTGGCCTATAAAATGTCAGAAAACGTGTTTCCCAAAGCCCAAGATGACGTCCTCAAATGTCTTGTTTTGTCCACAACTCAAAGATATTCAGTTTTCTGTCATAGAGGAGTAAAGAAACCAGAAAATATTCACATTTAAGAAGCTGCAATTGGAGAATTTTTGTCTTAAAAAATGATTCAAACATATTATCAAAATTGTTTTAGATTAAATTAATAGTTGACAACTAATCCATTAATCGTTGCAGCTCTAGTATATTTACATGTATTTGTGTACAATGTTGGATCGTGGAAACATCAACACATCACCTCAGTGTTTTCATTGAAGGTCACAACTCTCAGTTTTAAGGGCACGTTGATCATGACTTCATTTACGGTGTAATGCAGTTTAGGTTACGATCCAAGTGGAATAGGGCTTTCCTCACTGTAAGGCATAAACATGATGATTTTGTCATCATGGCTTTACAGTGGGACGCCACACAGGAATGTTTTACAAATGTGAATTTCGCAGTGTTGAATTCTTATTTTTAATGACAAACTTTGACTTCATATTCAGCAGAAGTTAACCTTGTATACACAGTATAGACGAGCCAAGAAGTCTGACGGAGTTTAGATATTCAGATTGCATAATCTGTTCCCCATCACTGTGATGTCTTCTTATGAACTCGACTGGTCAAAGGAGACATTCAAACCCTGATTTCCTTTGAAAGGAAAGTTGCCTTAGACTGATATATCAGGATCAAACTAATGAGGGCTATAACTAAAGTGCACAATAGCGTTTCTCTTCAGAAAGCCTTTGTTTGGCTCTGGATTTCTATTCCATATTATTAGGAAAGCCTCAAGAAGTTTTTGTTTTTTCGCAGGTATAACAGATGCATGCAAATGGCTTATATGTTCCACCTCAGCAGAAATGTATACGGAGCAGCAGGAGAGAGAACGCCTGCATACAGATACACATTAGTCCCTTATACAGTGTTACCCTTCATTATTTGTGACACAGCTCCTCAAAAGGACCAGTTGCTCTCGTGCTGAGCTTATTTTTGCATGTTCAGAGAGCTGACTCATGGAAATGCAAACACCCTGTTGTGAACTATCGGTGTTATCTGTGTACTTTGTGTAGCACTTCTACAAAAATCTGGAAAATGTATGGATAGAATATTTTTCTGTGAAAATCATAATTTGTTTATTTAAAAAAAAAAAAAAAGTAACCAAATGTGAATCCTTCAAAATATATCAATAAAAAAAGGCTCTCTTTCATTAGAACATGAGGTTGCTCATTGTGTATGTGTGGCATGACACCGCGTTCTTGTGCGTCTTCATGAAGTGAAATGAATAAAAATGCCCAACTGGATTTGCTCAAATTTCAAGTTAAGCTGCGATCTTGTAGGATAACATCTTTACAAGCATTATATATTCCAAGAAGGAGCCTATAAAGATTCTTTAACAGCAGTTTTAGGGAAAAAAACAAGACATAAAGCATAACTGATCCCCCAGATGTGTCAGAAAGAAGGTGCAAAACAGCTGGTGACTTCATGCTTCAGTTTATCTCAGCCTCCTGTTCACCTGAACCAAGGCTCCTTCCAGTGTCGCATTTTGTTATTGATTAATCTGCCAATTATTCTCTCGAATAATAGATTTTTTTTTTTTGGTCAAACAGTCCAAAAGCCAAATATATTCAATTTACAGTCATTTAAAACAAGGAAATGCTGCAAATATTCCCATGTGAGAACCTGGACCTGTTTGCATTTTTACTTGACAAATAATTCTAATTGTTTATCAAACTTGTTACTGATTCATTTTCTGTCAATCGACTGATCAACTTGTTGTTTTCAGCTTTAGTCGCATTGCCTCTGCTGTGAATATCTAAGGCTGGCTTGTTGAAAATGTATTCTTCTTAAGAAGCGACAAGAAATGCTCCTCATTCCCTAATGGTGATATTGCCTTTGAAATTTAGTAGGGCTGTCAGTCGATTAAAACATTTAATTGCGATTAATCGCAATTTTTTTATCCGTTCAAAATGTACCTTAAAGAGAGATCAAGTATTTAATACTCTTATCAACATGGGAGTGGGCAAATATGCTGCTTTATGCAAATGTATGTATATATTTATTATTGGAAATAAATTAACAACACAAAACAAAGACAAATATTGTCCAGAAATCCAAACAGGTACTGCATTTAGCATAAAAGATATGCTCAAATCATAACGTGGCAAACTGCAGCCCAACAGGCAACAACAGCTGTCAGTGTGTCAGTGTGCTGACTTGATTATGACTTGCCTAAAACTGCATGTGATTATAATAAAGTGGGCATGTCTGTCAAGGGACCCCTTTGAAAATGGCCATGACAGTTTTTCCTCGCCAAAATTTAGCCTAGATTTTGAGCGTTATTTAGCCTTCAGTATGACATGGTTGGTAACAATGGATTTCTTAGGTTTTTCTAGTTTCATATGATGACAGTATCTTCCCTCCCAGCTTTAAAACTGAGCCCGCTACAACCTCTGAAAGATCGATTGTGTTGATGAGTTAAAGAAATTAGTGGTGTTAAAACGATTTTGCGTTAACGCGTTATTATGGCGTTTACTTTGACAGCCTTAAAATTTAGATTTTTATCTTAAACAAGGATGAAAATCATATTTCCATTGTAATCTCCATGGTAATATAGTTTAGTTTACTTAAAACTGATTCATATCTCATAGCTTCTTACCTTTCAAAAGAGACCATATATATGCATATAAGCCTTCTGGTTGAGGAGCTATCCCTGATTCATTCTGGGTAGTTATTCTAGGCGTGTTTTTCTGAGGGAAAGAGCTAAGGAACAACAGGTTGACACATCAAGATGCCCTTGAGTTAAGAACTCAATATGAGCTCCATCTGGCTCTTCTACAAGTGTGTATGTGTTTAACGTTTTTACCACTGGAGGGCACCAGAGCCTCATCCATGAGATTCAGTGACATTATATAAAATGTGGCTGTCATTTCACATCGAGCCAATAGATGTCAGTAGGTCATAACGAACTTCTGTTGAGGCAGTCTGGAGAACAAATGCTGTAGCAGATTATATTTACTGGTGACATTGTAAACTGCATATTGATTATTGGTATGCAAAATCATTACATATTGTGTTGCAAAGCATTGTGTTGCAAGATGAACCTGCCTTAAGTGTCGTAGTAGTTTTACATCATGCGTCTAGAAGATTTCTTATCACTGTGTGAGAACATGAAAGTCGGTTGTGTTTGGCAATCTCAGCTGATGGCGCTAATGACACCAGTGTAATCAGAGTATCATTTGGAGTATATCGACGATGCTGATAAAGCTCCCCTTGTGCTTGTGAAGATGATGACGGCACAGATCTGGGGTGGCCTACTTTCGGAGGCAGATGAAAAAAACAGAATCGGGATCTTTTTTTTTTTTATAGCTCCAAAAACTGCTGATTTCTTTTTCACTGTTGAGTTTTTGATGAAAGTTTAGCAGCGTGAGTTTTACATCCAATGAGTCTTGGTTGGCAGTACAAACACACTAAAGGCTGTAAGGATTTAGAGATGTATAAGAGGATGTTTTGATGGTTTTATAATAGATACAACAAGATTGTGTCTGACCCATTTCTCTGTTCCGCTCCTAATGATGCCTGATGTACAGTGCTGACTTGACTATGACTTGCCCCAAACTGCATGTGATTATCATAAAGTGGGCATGTCTGTAAAGGGGAGACTCGTGGGTACCCATAGAACCCATTTTCATTCACATATCTTGAGGTCAGAGGTCAACGGACCCCTTTGAAAATGGCCATGACAGTCTTTCCTTGCCATATTTTAGCGTAGGTTTGGAGCGTTATTTATCCTCCTTCACGACAAGCTGAGCCTGCTACAACCTAAAAATCGCAAGTTGTGTTAATTTGTTTAAAAAAATAGAATGAATGAATTAAAATTAATTTGCGTTAACGCGTTATCGTGTTAACTTTGACAGCCCTAATCTTTACGATGAGTAACGATGAGGTGAGAAACTGTAAGTAAAATTGTCAGCGCTCACTGTTTGAGGCTGTCATACATCGGCAGCACGTAATGGTGTTTTCTGTGATTAAGCACCAGAAGAGTTACACATGAAAACTCCCGAACCTCCTCCCTCCCCACCTCTCAACTACTTCCAGGTTTATGTTGCGTTACAGCTGTGAAACACGCTTCCTGCCTGTTGGCCTTCACCGAAGAGGCTCATAAAACATATTAAATGTTTAGCCAGCTGGCGGCTGGGAGATTTATTGCCTTCTGGAGGTGCACGAGTTTGCAGGTAAGATGCAGCCTGAGGAGAATATCCCCATCTTTATGCTCTTGGCGAGCAAAGGTCAGGGAGACCTTTGGGTCACGATGTACTGATGCAGTTAAGCTTACTTGTCACAAAAAAGGGACCAAATGCGAGTCAGCATTTGCCCTTTGAACCTCCATGTCTCCCTTGTGTCATCAGACTTCTTTTGAAATCCATTTTATTGGCGCTTTAAATGGAAAAAGCTACTAAAAGTAGGCTCCATACACTGGGAAACTTTCCCTCGGCCTTTCCATGCCTTTTAACAGGTTTACACTTATTCAGTACAAGAAAGCAGATTATTACTAAAATGAAGTTATAGTTCTTCGATAACTTGTTCAGCGTGAGTGTTTCATGCCAAATTATTGGTAATGATAAATGTTTTCAGCAGACACTTGACCTGGATCTCTCTTTTATCACAGCAGCAGCAGCTGCCAACTGTACCCTGTGACTGCAAAATATTTGCTTTACAATAACAACAGAACACTGTGTTTGATTTCTGTCAGAATATCGAAGAGAATTGCAAAGGGGTCACAGACATGCTGTAAACAAGCAGTAGTAAATGTTGACACTGCCACTGTTTGTCTCTTGAATCCATATTGATGAACTGCATGAACTTCTCCGGTATCAGCAGGTTCCTCTCTGTGTTACAAAACCACTGACGGGCTGCTGCTGCGTCAAATATCATCAGTGCACAGTCTCTCTTTTTGTTGACATCTTTGAGCAGATTGTAACATTGCTCTTGTTCACACAGATATCAAGCTGCAGCGATGACTGACACTGATGTTCGTGATACTAAAATAAACAACTGAAAAAGGCCTGGAGATGAGAGGCAAAAATGCTAACATCAGAAGTCTTCTTGACGAGATGCTGCTGCGAAACGCTGCTGCAGCCACACACACCTGCATCCACAAGCATCCGCTCTAAACCGGAGCATGGCGGATCTCGACGCACTGTTCATGTGCTCCTGTGTGGAGGGATGTGCTTGTGTGTGTGAGAACAATCTCAGTTGAATGAGTCGGCAGGCAGAGGAGGGGGATGGAGGGTGTAATCAAGCTGAAAAGATTAGGGGAAGACGAGCTGCTGAGGATCTATGGGAGCAGACACTGGTTATATAACCCTAACCTAGTTCACTCCGCTTCCAAAGGCGGACTGGGAGGGAGGAGATATGGGGGGATTTACTGAACTGGGGTGAATCCTTGTGTTTAGACCAAAATGAACGCGGCCATTGGTTATCTGCATGGTTCAGATGACAATGGCTGTCAAATTCTTATTCAACCTCCAGGTCAACAAAGAGGCTGTTTTGTCAGAATAACAGCATTGACCTTATTTAGTGCATGAGAAAAATGCTGATTTTGTTGTCATTGACTTAGTGTCCACCTTTGGTTATTGCTTCATCGTACTGGTTGCTGCAACAACATATTTCAGGCCGTCCCTGCAACCCTGCAAGTGTTTACTCAAGATTGGTCTCCGAGTACCTTTGAACACGTGATTGATGACAGAACATATGAGACAAACTTCGCTCTAAGTGTTGACAGGGGTGATTTTGGTCCTCCATGTGCCGTGCATGGGTCGGGCCTCGTGACTGCCGGGTTTGTTGGTCTCGATGACCGGAGCCGTTTAAGGGCGACATGGAGAAGAAAGCTCCTCACAGATCGGGGAGTAAAGATACAGCTGATTTTGATAGAAACCAACGAGGGTCCTAATAGTAATGCAGTGCTCTGCATACCAATGACTGCTGACAATGGGTCCCTCGCCATTCTTAACTCCTCCATTCACCCCTCAGTAAATGGCAGTTTGTTCAAGTGGCCGGGGCTGTTGCATAACCTCGCTTTTCACAAGTCTATAAGACGGCCCTGGGAGAAGGAAGCATAACACACGCAGAGAGAGGATCCCAGTCCAGTTCCGGGAAAATATAAAAGCAGAGGAAGACATGTAACAGTGTGACCACCAGGACATGGCTGGATGTGAGCAGCATTAAAGCAGGGGGGCGGCCAAATCAATCATTCTCTCCTATATATCAGCCATTAACAAAGCCGATCAATGTTGCTTCAGTAATGCTCTGCTGCCGTTTTCTCTTCACCATGACTGGGTGTCTTACTTTGACCTGTTTTGTGGGACTATTGTCCTTTTTGCATGTGACACCACTGTTTGACCAAGCAAATCGATAAAGACAGACTGAAAATAGAACGGTGGACTGCTAATATTTGGACAAAATGTTCAACTTGTGAGTCAAAATAATTATTTGTGTTGAGGGAGGCTGTGTAGTAAACATAACTGAGGGGGAGTTGCGCATGATTTCATTGTGAATAGTGCATCCGATAGCGTGTGCAGTAATGTTTTGATGAGACGGCTGCATGCTATGGTGACAGAACAAAATGAGTCAAGTGAATACTGTACTGGGATGTCCTGGAGTGCGAAGGCGTTGGTAAACAACATGTGGTACCGACGGGTTCCAGCAGAGGCCCCCATTTTTCAAAGAAATACAATGGCAATGAATGAAAAACACTTCCCCACTGGCAGACTGCTTCAGACCGGTTTGTGTGCTCCACATTTAAGGGAGGTTGTCACACTCGGAAACTCAACATTGGACTGTCAGCTCTTTCTGTGCCACACTGTGATCTGGACACAGTTTATCATTTATGAAGTGAAGCACCTCTGATTGTTTTATGTGCAGCAGTTGCATAAAGGGAACTCCCGTGATGTGTTTTTTGCAGTAACGGCAATCTTGTGTCATTACGATGCCGTGCAAATAGCTACTTATTGTGCCTTCGTCCCTGCAGGCTGTTACGTCTCCTTTGGCGGTTTTGTAATGCTATGATCATAGCCTGCCATGTGGGTCATCTCACTGGAGAAAGGATGACGGGTAGTTTTGCACCTGTAGTGTACCACTTAAATATATATTGCATGGAATAATAATGATATGATCAGTAAGAGGAGACGGCTGAGGAATGACCCTTGATCAAATTAAAGGCCTCATCTCAGGATCCCTACGAGCCATGTGTTGCGTATCAGGTATTCACCTTTAAATAAATAATGAGCGATCTAAGGAGCATATGAATACTCGCCCCACGACACACTACCAAAGGCCACCAAAGTGGCTGAAAGTCCTTTTTCCGGTTGGAAGAAAAGGTCTGATTTAGTGGATTAACTGGTGGCCACCTGTAGAAGAGAGGAAGCCCTCCTCGCTGTGCCGTCCCACAGGCCGGTCTCATAGCAGAGAATCGGTTTGCCATGGCAGCAGCGAGCGGAGCACGGGGCACTGTGGGGGTGGCCGGTCGGTGTCAGCACTCATTACCATCCACCGCCTTAGTGGACGTTTCTTCCAGGAGTCCTTCAGAGCGAAATAAAAGAGAGATGCTTTACACTTTAATGACTTTCCCACAGTGGCTCTCCAAAACAACAGCACCCCTTAAATTGCTTTGCCCTGGCTGAGACTGGAGGAGAGTCCCCACTGCTCAACAGAGGAAGGGGAAGACTGAGTCCACTGTCCGTCCACTCGGCAAGGCCAGCCAACAGGAGGAGGGGTGGGGGGGATAATCAGGTCTTTATGTGGCATGGGGCCTACAGGGGACAGCCTTGGTATTGTCCCCACAGCCCCCTCTCTTATCCCGGTTTGATTGTTCCTCTGGATCCGACACATGGTCACGTTGCACACCCCCCGCCCCCACAAACCCAAACTAGGGTTTGTACTTCCACCAACAAACCCTGACCCATCATCATCCAGTGGAAGTCCAGTTTAAAGCAAACACATGAGGCAATGTGTTCCCTCACGTGTAATCTGACAACAGCCTTTTTTCCAGGTACTTGTTCTTGTTTAGATCTTCTGTTGGCAGGTTTATAACAGTAAATATCCAGAGCTGTGATTTAAGTGGCGTACGACGATCACATGGCCGCCGTCTCCTTCCAAAGAATCTGTTTTGTTGGAGTTCCCTGTTGACAGAAGAACAAATGAACGATCACCACAGTGTGACACTGGACATATACACATTTCTACTAAATGGAAGCAGGAAAGAAATGTCAACAGTCGCTCCAAACTCAGCTTCACATTATAAATGTTGATTTCAAAGCCACTTACGTAACCACTGAGATGTATGAAGCAGAGCACCAGAGTTTCTTTCTCCGACTTTAATCTCCTGGATTTTGTTTTTATGAAAATAGATTATCTTGTTGCTGCCATAAAAAGATGTCTTTTTTAATTATTATATGTTGAGCCTGTGGACATATAAAAACATTTAGTCATTCTGCTAAGCAAACCATGATGCCAACATCTGCTTTATTTAACTGTTAAACTCCTGGTTTGAGACATGACAGTTGATGGAGTTGCACAAGTGGTGAGTCAGCAGTAAAATCCATGTTACTGTCAACACATTGATGTGTTGACATAACTGACACGAGATTCAAGGTTTCATAAGGAAACAATGCTAATTTTAGCCGTGAGTTTAAGTGAATAATTCTCAGTTGTACGTTCTTTCTGCGAGGTGTCAGCAAACACGACGCTGTTAAAGTGGATTACAGCAGTGATGGCATGTGTAATAAAATATAATCCCCACTGTAGCTGTAAATCCTCCCTGAGCCGGCTGTGTGTGTGTGTGTGTGTTATAACCAATCTTGAGGGTATGTATGTTGCATCTGTCTAACCTTTCCGTTGGTGTCATACAATATGACTATATAGTGATACTGACAACTTACAAATTTAATGTCCCTTCTGCTGTTGCTGCAGTAAGTAGGTCATTTAATCTTGTGATGCTTCTGTTATCTAAAAACCTGTGTGATGGACAGGTGACCTGACCTGTTATCTGCCTAATGCATGTTGGGAAATTCCCTCACGCTGCTTTCACCCCAATTGAGAAGGAATAGGACTGAATGACAATATGATGAATTAATGGACTATAGTATATATACACGTGTTTTATTTTCTGTTTATTGTATCGACAGTATGTCGCATATCTGTTACGAAACTTGGCAGGTGTGTAGTTGAGATCCCCCCCCCCCACACACACACTTTTCACCCCAAGATGGTCTCTAGTGTTTTTTATTTTTCTGTTCTTATTAATTGTGGGAAATAATTGAATACCGATACATATATTCAACTATACAATGAACACATACGCTTGTTATGTATGTTTCTGTAGTTTTAGCCACCATGAGGTTGACATCTGTGGTTTTTGAGTGAAATGTCTCGACAACAAAGGGAAGCATTTCCATGAAATTTGGACAATAATGTCCCCGTCCTAATGACGCTTTGTCTCGGCCATCTGCATTTGATACGACACACAAGGCACCCTTTTATTGTCGGTATGAGACGCACCGGGCTTTCCATTAACTACAATTTAAACCCATAAAGTGCTGTGGTGATTTAAAGAGTGAAAGAGACACACAGGGCCGGCGGGCGGGGAGGTGGACGGGTCCAACAGCACAGGGTTTTCATCCAGGAGACCGCTGTTTGTGTCCCGTGAGTCACGTTACAATCAGCTGTTCGTTCGTATCCCGTGTTCACAACATTTAGCGTCATTTTCACTTTACAAACGTAGTAATTTTAAACCCAACGTTGTTTGTTCCTAAACCTAACTAAGTGGTTTTATTGCCTGAACCTAAGCAAGTGTTTTTGTTTAATTCACAACTTTAAGCACGTGTTTACTGCATCCGAAAAGTGATGTTGAGGGGTCTTACAAAGCGTCAGTATGTGACGAGTTGGGCTGAGAACGTGTTGCCCCATCAGGATGATTTTAAATAACTTTGGTGATCCCTTAACCTTTCCTCTAGCGCCATCATCAATGTCAATGTGATGTCCAATCGTTTGTTTTATGACCATAGGATACTTTCAAAACTGACACCATCTCCATCAGCCTCAGATGTACTTGTGTTTAGCGATAATTAGTAAATGTTAGCATGTTAACACGCTAAACTAAGATGGTGAACATGGTAAACATATATACTGTGCTTCAGTATAACCTCACAGAGCCGCTTGTATGACTGTAACCTCTTGTTATTGTTGAATGACAGTCGCAGCTATTCTCACTATTATATGGAACACAATAGAGTGTAAAAGACGAAATGACCTTTAGAGAGTTGATAAGTTCATCTCCGAACAACCGGCTGTGAAATCAAAGCCCTGGCCCGACCAGTTATTGTGCTGTTCCCATTCAAATTTGTTTTGAGTAGGCGTTTGCAGCATTTACCCACCTGAAAGTGAATAAAACTCAACTCCTCCTCTCTTCACCGATCTGATTACATGTATTCACCTGTTGGTGTCCGAGCTGAAGAAAGACTGAGAGAAAGAAGGAAAGAAAGAATTGAATGAAACTGGAAACCACACATTAGGACATATAACTGAGATGGTGAAAGTTCACACAGACAACATTAAATAGCTTATTGTTATAACACCGGGTTATTAAGAGGTCAAACCAAACACAGTTTTTCTATTCTGGAGGTTTGATCACCGCTATGCACCCATTTCCAAAAAGAAGTTTATTCAAGTGTTCAATTAGTATACTTCTTTTAAACTTAAAAAATAAGAGAGTATACTTTCAGTTTACTTTTTATGTATTTATCAGAGATATACGTAACAAAATTATTCTTAAATATACAGTACTTGGCTCCTACTGACAAGTATACAGAAAAGTTGGAGTACATTTGGCTTCTGCTTACTTTTTGATAGAGTAGCTTATTAGCAGGTGTTAGAGTTTGTAAACTTATGTTTTGACATTTATTTATTTTAAATCTTCAAGAATTTTCTATGTTTTTGCATTCTCCGTTCATGGAGGTATGAGAGAGAAAAAAAATTAATTTATTAAATTTTTTTAATCTCATCACAAAATATCAAGTCAAATAGCAAAAGTCTCTTTATGTAATGCATAAATCATTGGCTAAGTACTATAAGTTAAAGAAAACTTACAAGTATACCTGCAGTAAATGCTAATAAAATATTAGTTTACTGAAAGTATACTTTAGAGTGTACTGGGCTACAAGTATATAGCTAGTAAACTAACTGCATACCTATGAGTTCACTTGTATTATAGCTCACCTCATAATAAAGTTGCAATACAAAATGCAAATTACATGTAAACTAGTTGTGTACTCAAAGTTTACTACTCTTAAAGCACACTTAAAAGTATACTTTTATAAACTAAAAAGAGGGCCAATTGAAGTAGTACACTTGAAAGTATTAGTATTAGTATTAAGAATTAGTATACTTACTACATAATACACAATACTTAATTTTCTTCATAAAATAAACTACTTTTTCGTAGGGGACAGTATGATCTGAGTCCATGAATATGTCCTATATGCATATGCTAAAAGGACTATTGATCATATATAAATATAGCTTTACAACAGCTCTAAAAGTCTGCCGGAGTTACTGGTTCACAGTGGAAATAAAAAAGTCAGGAGACACAAGGATGCAGCTGCTTCCTCAATCTTTTCCCTGACTCATGGCTTTGACACAGCTGACTCATGAAGAACAAAGTCACCTCTCTTGCATCATAGCTCACATACTGCCTACTTAGATGTCTGACACAGTGAAGACACGGTGTTTTTTTCTCCTTTACGTGTTAGTAGGTGTCATTACTGTAATTGTGGGCTTATAAAGGGGGAAGAGAGGATTGGTGCAACTGTGAGTCTACAGAAACAGAAAAGGTTGCAAAGAAATTCAAATTTTGAATTTGAATATCAAATGGCTCTCATGGTCCAGTAGACGAGAGCGGGTGACCTGAGATAAGAAAAGTGAGAGGAAAAAAGATGATATACGTTTAATGTGGTTGCATACAAACAGTAAAATTACTCTATTGGGAAATATTTTAAATCATGCAATTAAAAAACAAACAGTCAGTTATTTTTAAAACTGGCTAATTAATAATGATATGTCACAATGGTGGGTTTGAATGAGCTTTCTTTTCATCAATGCTGTAAAGATGTCTCTCTTTCATATAAACGCATGCAGGAAGTTAAATGAGGTCTACAGAGCAGTAACAGGTGCTCTTATTAAACAGATGTTGTTTTCAGTGGTGTGAGTTGCAGGAACAAAACATTTTATTTAAAAAAATCTATTTTTAGTTTGGCACACAGGCTTTGAGGGAGCTGGGCTTAGTAATGAATTGAGCAACGTTACTAATTACTGGTTAAAGGGACTGTTTGTAACTTCTTATCCGTATAAATCAATCCGGGTCGGTGTCCCATGCGTTCTCGCGTGTGGCTACGCTGTTCAGACAAGACTCCAACACAAACTACATGGAAGCACCAAAGTTCTATCTAGTGAAGCCCGTCTTGCAGGCCGCAGTCGGAGGACGCGGGGTAGACCGTAGCTTTGGTCTCCAGGACCGGAGTCTCTGCTCCTCTGCTCCTCTGCCTGCTTGCCTTCTCTCACAGCTCACTCCACTCTCACGTGCATGCGCGCACACTACACACTGCAGAAGAGGGCTCCAAGTTACGAGTCACATTATCGTCTCTGACCGGGTGCCGGTGTCTCCACTGTTCCCTCCGACCGCGGTCGGGAGGCTGAGGCAGCAAAAGCCAACACTAGGATCAGCAGTGATTCATGGAGAGACCTTTGTCTGGTCAGCTAACATTACTGCCAAGCAGCTGAAATATAGAGTGATATTGTGGTTTTAGCTGACGTGTGTCGCCTCACTGTTTTGACGGATGCTCGCTCACATTCACGTAGCGTGTGCACACTGGGGAGCGCGAGCAACAGGACGCTGACTTTCATTGACTTAACGGCCAAAGGTGTCGCTGTTACAACCGATTTCTGATTCTTACAAACAGTCACTTTAAATGAGTAATATGTAACTAGTAACTCATTAAATTTTTTTATTTAACCTGCCTGGTGTGATTTAAAAGAGATTATTTGCTGTTGCTGCTGAAAACAGGGTTGATGAGAGACTCGTACAGTCAATGTGCTCTTCTAGATGATCCATTCTGTGTGGAGTTTGCATGTTCTCCATGTGTTCGCGTGGGGTTTCCTCTGGTTTCTTCCCACCACCAAAACAATAAAACATTTTTTTTTTTGTACCTCAACTGGCAAGTGACATCTCTCATAGAGAGCTCTTTGCAGTTTAGTATAATGTTGTCATTTAGTTCAGAGGACTTCCTCTCTCAGCTGACCTCAAAGGCTTTGTGAGATGCCAGGATAGCTGTGCCCGGTGTCAGTGTCCCTAACCCTGTGATTGGCATAAGGCACGCCATGTGACGCAGCCAGCATGATGGTGAGATCAGCGTAATCAAGAGGCCATAAAGAGTTTCACACAACCAGGCGATGAATGGCTCCTGTCATTTCATCTTCAGATCTTTGGCTCCTCTAAAAACTGATACGGAGGCAAACAGCTTGACAACATAGTAAATCTGATTTTATATAATGCAGCAGCAATGATGAGAAAGAGATTCACACACCTGTTATATCAGAGCTTTATCCTCTTTTTCTGTGCAAAGCAAATCAGACCGTTAGAACAAAGATTGTTGAGCAGATCAGTGTATGAGGATTATGTGCTTTTTTTGGCATTTAGTTGATTGTATTGGGAACCAGTAGGGGTTTGGCAAAAAGTTGTTTCACCCATGTATTGTGATTTTTTTTAACTGTTTTGAAATAGATTTTTTAATGCAAGAATCGATAGATTTGCTTCATTTGAGTCTAAGCAGAGGTAGAACAAAGTTTCCACTTTTATTGTTGTAGTCTGAGTAACATAGCGTCATATCTGTTCCGTATCTGTCAATCAAAACAAATTGCAGCTGGCTGCAGCGAGCAAAAACGATAAAGTAGGGTCCATGTGGATACAACCTGTACTCTCACATGTTAAATCCGAAGTGGTAACCCCTACACATACAGTAAAGTATGGAAACACTTTGGGTTTCACACATTGCCAGGAAAAGCCAGAGCTAGACATCATGGCTAAAGTTGCATGCTGACTCTGTCATGGACAGGAAACGTTTGGCCAAGCCAGCCGTCACACTCATTTCCGTGGTCAAATCGGCTGACACTACAACTGTAGAGCACCCATATACTGACATTTGTGTTAAATGCATTCAAACGACCCCGATGGAGCTGATCATGGATGTATAAAGAGAACGAAGCTAATTGGGAGAGATAGCGACGGACTTGGTGAAGTTAAGACCGTATATGCAAAATACATATATGGAAATAAGATTGATTGAATTATATTCACCAGAAGTATAAAACATTACATGTCCCTTATAAATTAAAAAGAAAATACCACTAATTTGTGAGGGTAAATGTCTTTATTCTTTGATTTTTGGGTTGTTGGAAAAAATTAAATAAATAATGCCTGACAATGACTGATATATTTGACTTCAGGACATCTCTGACTACATACATGCTGAAAATCAAACATTGTTACTGTATTAATTTAGATGTTTTCCAATGTAAAAGTCCCTAGAAGTGCATGATTCCACTTTTTCCCATGGTCTAGTGTTAAAAAAGTTAACAAAATAAGCAATACATCGTAATATCAAATTGCAATACTTGTAGAATCGCAATACTTAATCGGCACCCAAGTATCCTGATAGTATCGAATCAGGAGCTAGGTGTATCGTCCCAGCCCTAGGAACCAGTGTGCTCTGTGCACAAAAATAAATAGGATGGAAGTGGACAATGGAGACGAGGTGTGTGCACAAGCTAGAAGAAAAATACTTGTGCTGTTTTGAAATTTCCTCAGTGAGCTAATCCTCTGCCAGCTTTCAGTGCGATGAATGGGTGACAGGTACTGACCTGTCCATACACAGCCCAATAATTAAGCTAATATATTGATCTGGTGTTGGAATGTTTAAGATTTCAGTCATATCCGTGCGGAACTGTTCTCTTACTTAAACCAGGATTTGAGCACGCATTACTCTGTTTTTACCGTGCAGCCTGCGCTCACTGTGCTCCACCTGGTTCAATGTGCCGGTGCAGAGAGTACAGTCAAAGAGGCTTATAGCCGTCCGCTCTTAATGAGGCTTTGCACACTCCCCAGTCAAGAACAATGACCCAGCTGTGTGTGGCCCTCTGTGGTGTGGTAGAACATATGGAAGGCTGTTCAGTGGAAATGTAATGCATCTTCAGTGGTGTTATGGCCACAGATCAAACACTTTATTTATTGCATCAGGAACAAAGCGTGTGATCAGGTGTTTCCCAGACTGCTCATCAAAGGTAAAGACCTTGCATTTGGGGCACAACGATAGAGAACAGGCCTCATGTACTCAGATTTAGTCATCTGCTGCACATTGCTGCATAATGCAGAGCGATTACATTTCAGTTTTCGCAGATCGCCAAGCCAGTTTTGCCTGAGTAGGCGGCTTCTTATGTTTGAAGTTTGAAAGAGGCTTTAACCGCTCGCCTAATAATGGAGCCATTGAGATCGGACGGGGCTGAACTCACTATGAATAAACAAGCCCCTCTTACATAAACAGCTAGCGAGGCCAACTCTAATTATCATATGGCCACAAACAATGGGCTTCCGACTTGAACTTCATGGTGTCAGGATTGGTTTGGACTTCGTTTAATGATGGGTTTGGACATTTCGTGACATCAACCTGCAGCGTGATACGGTCATGAAATCAAAGCTGCAAATGATTTCTCTCTGCACAGAAGTATGCATGCGTTTCATCTCATGTTAAAACGCAATAATAGGATTAAAAAGTATTGATCTGATTTCAAAGCATTTCAAGGGATTTTACGGCACACACATGTACCTGTCTGTGCTGTTGTACAGTACAACGACCTCTCGGTGCAGGCCATCTGAGGTCATTCCTCTTGCAGGTGATGCTCCAATAGTCCAAAGCATAGTTATTGATTATGTTTCCCATAAAGCTATATCCACTTTCTCACGTTTACGTTAACCCCGACCTCTCCTTGACTTCATGACTAGTCAGCCGGGTCCATACAGTCAGCTAAGGATAAAGGTAGCTTCAGAAATAGACCATAGCAGAAGGCTGTGCTATTTCACACAGAAATTAAACCCAGTTGTTTGAAAAAGTTGTTGTTAAAGATCAGAAAATTAATCTGCAACAATTTTTGATAGTTTAAACAAATTTTTTTAAAACAAAATTTTCTGGTTTCACGATGTGTCCCCATTCTTTGCCTTACTGTACGTGATCATAAACTGAATGTCTTCGGTGGTCTTGTGTCCGGACAAAACAACCAGTTTAAAGATATCAGCCTGGAGATTTATTTTTTTATAGACATCAGTTAGGGCTCGGGGAACTAATGATGATATTTTTTTTACTAGTTTTTGACATTTTATAGAGCAGTGTTTCCCAAACTTTTTTTCTGGGAACCCACTTTTTAAAACTGACAAACCATCGTGACCCAATTCACAATAGGCCTCATATCTATAAATCGTGAGAAGAGCGAATTTGTGCGTAAATGAACGCTCCTGACCATTTTTACTGCCATTTCCGCATCACCTCATATTATTGTGAATAAGTAGACCAGCCATTTTGAAGAGAAATATGTTTGATAAATCATAACTTCATTTTATGCATGTTATTGAAAATATATACAAATGTGAAATACTTTATAAAACCAAATAAATGCATTTATCCGGAGTTAAGCGGCTCTCGTTTTTTTCCTCTCATCAGTAAAACAAACAGAATGTGTGCTAGCCTTTCATATTAGATTCATTGTTATACGACCGCTACAATTATCAGAACAATACGAACATTCAGGCTCCCTTATGTGGTCCAAAGGTTCACTGCAGATATAAATGTTAAATAAAATACTATTAAACAAATTCTGCAAATGTATTTGGCAACCCTAATAAAATCTCCTGCAACCCACCTGTGGGTCCCGACCCATTCTTTAGGAATCAATGTTATTGACCAAACGACTAATTGATTAATCAAGATTATAGCTTGCAGTTTAATCAATAATGAAAATTAGTTGCAGCCCTACATACAATGATTTACTGTTTGTTTAATGTAGCATTGTCAGATGATTAGTAACTTCTAAGTAGGGCTGCAAGTAGTTATTTTTTTCATTTCTATTGTTAAGTCTAGTCCAGTAGTCAAGAAACATGCCCATCACAAGTTCTTGTTTGTTTCATTTTTGCTTGACTAAACAACCGTAACAATTTATCAAATATCAAAATCATTGCAGATCAAGTTGTGTGAAAATGATCAGCAAACGCTGCTTTGTTTCACGTACGTATCATAACGACGGCTTGTATCCTCGGTCTACCTTTATGAATGACGAATACTGCCTACCGTCGCCTGCTGGTGTGGAGAGTTATTTCCTCTCACGCAGGCGTAGGGGCGTACGTGCTAACTGGCCCTCGGCTGTAGTCTTTGCGGTGTGTTCGAGTGCAACTTGTTGGCCAAAACAAAGGCGACGTGAGGCGACGCAACATGCGGCCTTCATCACCGCTAGTTCTCTGATGTTGGGTTGGTATGTCTGGGGCTTAACTGATCACACAGTTGAAAGGTTCA
The DNA here is from genome assembly GCF_043250625.1 of Sebastes fasciatus. Lineage (NCBI taxonomy): Eukaryota > Metazoa > Chordata > Actinopteri > Perciformes > Sebastidae > Sebastes > Sebastes fasciatus. The sequence goes on from NC_133805.1 coordinate 18,655,838, forward strand.
AAGTCATTTTGCATAAAGTGAAGTCATCACAATGTGCTGAGAATAGAGTAAGGTGACAATAAACTGAAACAAGGCCGGTTTTATACACATAAGTAAAACCCTGTCCCATAATAAAACACTTTATACTGTGGAACAGCCTGTTAACTTTCTTGTATAGACATATATTGAATCCATGTTTGTGAAAACGCTGATAAAGGTTGAACTCCTGCCCCAGAAAACAAGGTGTCAGAGAGTTGTTGTAACCTTTAACCTGACTGTGGCTCCTGTTCAAGAGATTTTCTCTCACAGCTCTGGAGACATAAAGAGGCCTCTTGTTATCTTTGTGTTGGCGTTTTAATTAAGATGGCTCAGCTAAATGTCTGTCAGTGTGTGCATGCGCTGCACTGTATCAGGGAACGTTGAATAATCGTTCCTTCAGTCTGTACTCAGTGTTGCACCCCAGAGAGGGACAATCGGATGCCTCTAGCCTGACTTGGTTCGGGTTGAGTCGGGTGATGTTACACGAACAGGCCGTTGTGTGCCAGCTAAATGAATTGGGTTCATGCTGAAGGACAATTCCTGTTTTATTCCGCTGTCCCTCTTGACAGCTCCGGTGCCACAATGCACTGCTCTCCGCGGATACAGTTCCCACGGTACGGTGGGCAACCTGGGAAACACTGTGTGGTTCGTGCTGTAAGAGAGCACCAGTGTGTAGTTACCTGAGTGTCTGTTTAGCGGACAATAACACCTTTTTCTTTTTAAATGTCACTATTCAAAGGGACTGAGGAAGCTTTTATAGGTAGAAATGAATGACCCTTTTGGCAGGCTGTTGTGAATACTTTCTTTGGGAACCCAAAATGACAAAGAAGATGTGAAAATGCTGCAGAGGAAGTTGACCCAGACACACAAAAAGAGAGGAAATGTGCATCTGGGTCAAGGTGTGTGTTTTTTCCACGCATATGCTTCCAGGCTGTTTGGGTTTTGAACATTAAGAAGTTCTCTTCAGGCAACTTTATTTTGGGAGGATTTGTAAACCCTATCAGACTGACTCTGGAAATCTCTCCCTTAGCCCAAACATGAACAGAGCCTTTGCATGAAATTTGATTAAATGTCCAGTTATGGCAATATTAAAAAGTCAAATTGGTCTGCTGTCCTAGTTTCCTTTTTATATTATCTACATTAAGGATCCAGCACCCTGTCTTCTTTAATTGTGAGTTGAGCGTGTCGTGTCTTAATGAAATGTTTGGTTACATTACAGTTGAAGGGATATTTAGTTTCATATGTGCCAGAGAAAGGATCCAGATGCAGGCCTGTACAGTAAGTCAGCTGTACCACAGTGCTGGTGTTTTCAATTACAACAGACAAAGGCTCAGACGTTTGGTTTTCTAGGTTTTCTATAGTTTTATCTCTTGCAGCTTCTGTGCATATGTGTTGTTTTAATGGCAATGCTAAACATTATATAGTTAATAAATAAAACTACTAATAAGAAAAGATGACATAGAGATAGTTAAACCATCATTTCACCAGATTTTGGTTTGCATTGTTTGTTGCTAAATGTTATGCTCTTATCTTGCATGAGTTACTGTTGAGTACATTATGCAGTTGATTCGAGTTATCAATGTCTGAAAAAGGTAAAAAAAAAAAAAAAAAAAGTCTGAAAAACATTTCAATTTCAATTTTATTTTTTAAAAATGCTGGAAAAAAAGACTCTGAAAAAAGTCTGAAAAAATTGTCATAAAAAAAAGTCTGAAAAAATGTCCGTAAAAAAGATTGCTGAAAAAAGTCTGAAAAAGGTAAAAAAAAAAAAAGTCTGAAAAAAAGTTTGAAAAATGTTGGGAAAGAAAAGTCTAAACAATGTCTGAAAAAGGTAAAAAAAAAAAAAAAAAAAAGTCTGAAAAGTGTCTGGAAAAAAAGTCTGAAAAAAAAGTTTGAAAAATGCTGGAAAAAAAGACTCTGAAAAAGTCTGAAAAAATGTCCGTAAAAAAAAAGTCTGAAAAATGCCTGAAAAAAGTTTGAGTTTTTTATTGTTGATTAATCTGTCGATTATTTTCTCGATTAATTGATTAGTTCTTTGGTCTATAAAATATCAGAAAATGGTTAAAAGTGTTGATCAGTGTTTCCCAAAGCCTCAAATGTCTTGTTTTGTCCGCAACTCAAAGATATTCAGTTTACTGTCATAGAGGAGGAAAGAAACCAGAAAATATGCACATTTAAGAAGCTGCAATCAGAGAATTTTGACTTTTTTTTCCCTTAAGAAATTACTCAAACCGATTAATTGATTATGAAATAAGTTTAATTTAGTAGTTGACATCTAATTGATTAATCGTTGCAGCTCTAATATGAGTAATATTCATGAGCAATGCTGCCTATTGAGGTTGTCCCCTCTTTCTGCTCCTCTGGCCACTGGAGGGCAATCCCTAGCTTCACAGTTCACAGTGGTTTCACTGGTTTTGACTCTTGGGATTTCAAATTGTGCACCTCAGAGGATAAAGTAGTGCAGGAAGGACTGGAATCACGTGTGTTCAAATTTAATTAGTATTTTCTAATACAATCTGCCACTTTAATTTGAAAAACACGCCAGGTACTGTTATGATGTGCATATTTGACAACCAGGCTTCTCAGTGAACTACATCACACTTAGCAAAGAGAAAACCGCTGTCTGTCCATGTATTGCATTTCAATTCAGTTCCAGTTTTGCCACACAAACTTATTTCTCATCTCAAATAAGCACCTTATGTTGCCTGAGCCTAAAATGGATCAAGACAAATCGAAAGTATTTACAACATGCAACCAGACAGCACAATATTTGTTCAGTAGCCGGAGCCAGTGCTGAGTTCAGAAGAAATTGGCGGGGAGTCTAACATGGAAAGGAACTCACCTCCATGGAGTTTGACTGTTCCATCTGCTGATACTCACATACAGCTGTACTTTGATATTGACATAAATGTGCACACGATAAGGGCTATTAGAGTATTCGTACTGGGAAGTTGATTTACCTCAAAAAAAAATATCTGCTGAGTTACAGACGTCTCTTTCCCAATGTAAGTCTATGGGAAAAAGTCTTTTTTAGCCCAATGGCATCACGTGACGGACACGGAAGTTGTAGTACCGCAGTTTGACCACTACGAAAGTTGGGATCTACGACCGGCGCTCTTCCTGGGGGCTTGGTTTGGCCAATTGGTGAGATGAACAATCTCTGATGAAGGCAATATAGCCCAAAGTGTTTGGTGAATAAAGTGTAGTGTACAGGAGAAGAGTTGATATCATTTTGATGGACTTGCATTGAAGCTCACATTGGTCTGCACTAGGGATTCATATTTTTCCCATAAATTAGACATTTTCTGTCCCGGGAATCCGGGGAAATTGACCTGTTTCTAAGTAGGGCTGCCATCTCTTAGTCAATTAGTCGACTAATGGATCGCTTTGGTCTTAGTCGATTAAGATTTACTTTAGTCGATTAGTCGTTTTTTATATTTTTTTCATACTGAATGACTTATTTCCAAGACATTTATGAGCAAATCTCTGGTAAACACAAGATTTAAAGTGGTTATTTTGTGTGATTCTTTGTGGAGAAACTCAGTTTTAGGACTGGGCCCTGGATAGGATGAAGACTGGAGGTGATGGAGGTGAAAGTGGAGGAGGGTTTTTACAGTTTTTAAAATTTGACAGCAACGATACAATTGAGGGAGATCGTGGCAGATTCTGGTTGGTTTAATAAGAGTGAATGCTCAGTTGATAGAGTTGGAGCCGGAGAGACAGAGAGTGTAAAGAGAATCTTCCTGACTGAATTTTCACAAAGCTTCATTTGGTTTATAACTAGAACGTAACTAGTTTTTCCCGTTTCCCGGGATTAAAACCTAGAAAGAGATAAACAAACTCACTACAAAGTTTAATGCAAATCCATTCCTACTTTTTTTTAATGTTTTTTATGCCTCCATGCTGGCGAGAGCCGTGGCTGGAAAACATTATGTTTTTGGGTTGTCCGTCCGTACATCCGGTCCATTCTCTCGAACGTGATATCTCAGAAATGTCTGGAATTTCTTCTAATTTGGCACAAACGTCCACTTTACTAAAGGATGAACTGATTTGATTTTGGTGGTCAAAGGTCAAGGTCACTGTGACCTCATGTCTGCCTAATTCTTGTGATATCTCAGGAACACCTTGAGCAAATTTCTTAAAATTTGGTACAAACATCCACTTAGACGCCAGGATGAACTGATTAGATTTTGGAGGTCAACGGTCAAGGTCACTGTGACCTCAAGTCTGTCCCATTCTCGTGAACGCGTTATCTCAGGAACGCCTGGAATTGCTTCTTCTTTCTGGATTTTGGAGGTCAGAGTCATTGTGACCTCACAAAACACGTTTTTGGTCATAACTCAAGAATTCATATGCTAATTATGACAATTTCACACAAATGTCTAATATGATAAAATAATGAAGTGATGACATTTACCGCATAGGAGGCATACAACCACGAGGCGGTAATTATAGGTTAGAATGTACTGGTCATGTCATGTACTGGTGGAAGTCTACAAGGGGACTTAAAATGTGTCTGTTAAAGGAGTGTAGTTTTCTACGTACTTTTCCACTCTCCATTTTTATGCTCAGTATGTTCCAAGCGGTCCGTTTTTTTTTGCCAAAATATGGCTAAATACACTGCTCCGGTGACAGTCCTCATGTAAAACCGCATTTAGCTTGTGTGTGAACGAGTGCATCCACTGTTTGATTACAGAAAACATCAGAAAATCCAACTTTAAGACCAAATCTTGGATTTTATATAAAATATCATTCCTGTTACTGACACAGCTTCTTATATGACCATTAAGATGCTTCCTACTATAGCTATAAATAGCCATTGCATAGTCATGGCAATGTCTGAAAATAAAAAATGAAAAAAGGATGTCGTTAATGATTAATCACTTCCCAAAAATGAGTCTTTGTTTCTCAGTACAGCAGGTGTCTGTCCAGCTATTGTTGTGGAAAGTTTTAGAGACGTCCTGGTGACAGATCAACAAACTAACAGGTGCAACAACACAACCAAGATTCAACAAGCGCTCGCTCTTCCCTTTTGTTGGTCACAAGCCTCTGAACAGTTCTCAAAGTGAATAAAGTTCTTAAAGAAATTAGCAAATTTGGTAGTGAAAGCGACTGTGGCTTCGTTCATTGGACTGCTGTGTGAATCAGCATATAACAAGTAATAACTACAAATGGTATCAGACATGAAAACATACTAATGATTGCATAATAAACTGATTTGAGTTATTTATCTAAAGGGTAGAGTTGCATGTCCCCGTCTCCTTGTCTGAGCTGGTAAAAGTCAAACATCTCTGAGAAAGATTATGAATCGTCTATCCACCCTGTAATCTCAGTTATTTCACCTTGCTGCTGACGTAGGTAGTCTTGTGGAGACAGCTGCTCGCCTGGCTTTTCACAAGAGTGATTATCAATCTGATATGTGCTTTATTTACTTTGTAAAGTATAACCTTTAATCTGTGCAGCACATTCAGAGGAGCCTTCAAGGTTAGTACTTTACTCAGTGAGCGGAGTGACAACAGTCTAGTTCTTTATAGGGTTGACGTCTACTTGATGATGTTGATCAGGAAGAGGAGGAATGGGACAGTAAAAGTTACCCTGATGATTGTTTATTGTCGTTTTTTATAACAATATAGCCACAAAGATACTACAGTTATTAACAAAATATGAAACTTTGATTAAAAACTGCAGTTTAAAATAAGTGCAAACATCACTGTGCAAGTTGTACGCAACAGAAATTACGGAGGATGAAAAGCTTTAAATCAGTGGGCAACTTCCGGGTCTGAAAAGTGAAGCCAATGCTGAAGTGCCTTATAGTTGCATTCTTTCTAATAGCCAGCAGGGGGCGACTCCCCTGGTTGCTAAAAGAAGTCTGATTGTATAGAAGTCTATGAGGAAATGAGCCTCCTTCTCACTTGATTTATAACCTCAGTAAATATTGTAAACATGAGTTTATGGTCTCAATCTCTAGTTTCAAGTCTTCTTCAATACAGCATGATGTTCATTTAGTAAATTATGGTCCCATTTAGAGTCAAATAGACCACAAAGCAAGTTATGCTTTAGGGCGTGGCTACCTTGTGATTGACAGGTTGCTACCACAGCGTTGTCTGTTCTGGGTGTTTCCCTGTTTTTGTCTTACAACTTTAACCCTTTCACAGAGTGTTTTCAGTTAATGAAAGAAAATTGTAACATTTTTGGTCCCCTGAATATGTGTTATTCAGCGTTCAGTTGTACTTAGCTCCGCCCTCTCGTGTCACTTCTGGTTGCAAAAAAACAACATGGCGACGGACAAAATGCCAAAACGGCAGTCCATAAACCATTGAGTGACGTCACGGTGACTACCTCCACTTCTTATATATAGTCTACATGCTTTAAACAAAGTGTTGGTCGGCTCGTTGAACAGCATCTGAAACCCCCTCATCCCTTACCAATACCAGAATTGGGGAGCTGTGCCCAGCTATTTTTGTAACTTTCTAAAAAGTCTGGCAAGCCCATCCACTTCACGCAGCGATTAGCCAGGTAAGAAGTGGTCACTCGAGACGTACGTGGAGATGCATAGTAATGCCAGGTGTGAACAAACATACTCAAAGTCCAGTTGTGATCGGATCACCCAAGACGTATTTTAATGCCAGGTCACAGGGCCAAAGTCTTCAGGGTTTGGACTTTATTTCATCACTTTTCCTGTTTACAACTGAGAGTAACACCACGATGCTCTAGAGGAGAGTGTGTGTCTGAAAGTGTGCACATTTATCCTCATTTGTACGATTATCACATCTCTTGCTTGTTTCAAGCATAGCATTTCTGTATTTGTAGCATGTTTTTTTAGGCCGTGTTATGTGTTGTCAACTTGGTGATTATGTGTCTTCATTACCAGACACGACAGCGACGCTGGTATTGTTTTCACCTTGTGAGTCTGTGTGTGAGTCATCATGGGAAAATGTGGTCCTGGAGACACCTACTGTAGCGGGAACTACCACAGAGGTGGTTTTGGGTACTTTGCCAGGTGTTTACATGTCCGGAGCAGAACTTGAAAACTATTTAACATCAAACTTGGTATGATGATTGACAGTGTGGTCTAGTTGTTCCTTTTTGGGATTAGAAGTCCAGGTTGACCAATATTTTTGAAATTTTTCCAATAGGGCTAAACCTTATGTGAGCCATGCTCCCTTTTGCCTTGTTACTGATGGTGGGAAAATAAATGATCAATATATTCAAGAGGGCTTTAGTGGTACCTGTGGATTGCATTATGAAAAACTGCATCAATAGTTGGTACTTTTTTACACTAAGAAATATATTGCGTTACATATATTCATTTATTGTACTTATTGCATGTCATGTCTTACTGATGGTTGTTTTGGTTTTATACTGAACGTCTCTGGTATTTGTATTTAAAGAAATTTGTAATGCTGTCAAAAACACTTACAGTATATAAGTGAAGTATACAATATTATTTCTTCTGCTGTTAAATGCAGATTGTTATTACATCAGTGTGAATTTATAATATTACAACAGTTATGAAATTTTTTTTTACGCCTACCATTATTGTAACTCATATTGTCAAAATGCTTCTTCAGAATGTCTTTTTCCATACTGAGCTCTCGTTCTCTCCACACATGCTTTGACGCATGTTTTTTGGCCTCAATGAGGACTAGACGTGCGTCTGTCCAATCACTGGTATCTCAGCGGCCTGCTGCCCCCCCCTGCTGCTTCATGACCTCACTGAAACCTCTGCCCTCCACTTGGGTTATCCTATTACTCTGAACAGGTTGCAGACGGACACCAAGAACACAGCCTTATGGTAAAATACGTCATTCCCGTCCGCCGTGCATCATTCTGTTTTGATTACTGGCCGTGGATTAGAGGAAAATTGATTCACCATGATGACAATCCTTTGAGTCACGACGCAGCAGTTTGTATTCTTTGCTCCTACTTCGCTCATTTACCCTAGTTGTTGTTGTGCCTCAGTTCAGGCTGGCAGTAGTGTGTGTGTGTGTGTTGGATGTACTGAGGAAAATAAAGGATTTGCTAGGATTAGGCCCTTGCAACAGACTAATGGCAGTAGGAAACTTGCTGTGGCACCATCAGATACATGATCAGCCCTTAATCTTACACAAGCTCAAGGGAGTGTGGGGGGTTGGAAAGGGCACTGCTTTCGTGTAATCATTTTAAAATCTCTGGGTTAGAGGGAGGCCTCGAGTATTCAGCGAGTGATTTATCCGCTGGTGCAGGCAGATTGCTAGAATATGACAAAAGATGTAGAAAGTTGTACGATGACATTGGCATGCCATCAAGTGTGTGTGTGTGGACTCATCTTTTGTCTGTCTGAGCTGGCTTGCTAACCCTGCAACATATCCTCATACGAAAAGTTATTTTTCATTTTTTGTGCATTCTCCAACGAATGACCAGCAACACAAGCGATCAGTGCGCCATTGCAAGCCCCCTGCAGTGCAGAAACCTGTTTAGGCAACAACACTACTTTGTTAGGTTCAGGAAACGATTGTGGTTTGGGTTAAAATAAGTATGTTTGTTACGTAACTTACGTAGGTGGCGTTAGTCAAGTACGTAAAGTAAGGTACAAAAGGATGGTAAAATAAGTCAACGATACCACGGGACACAAACAACGATCTCCTGGGGGGAAATCCTGAGTTTGTTTAACATCCATCCACCCCGACCTCGTCCTTGTCAAAAAAAGTTTAGGATAGGTTGTCAGGCAGCGCAGAGTTTTTGCAAGTTTTTGCATGTTTTCGCAATTTGCGGGTTACCTTCCAGATACAACCGAGCCCTGCACGCCCTGGCTCACAATTATGTGGGTTGTATATGAATTACAATGCATTACTTTTTGAAGGTATAAGATGAACATTGAATGAGAACAGCCTGAGCCCTGCCACACTGTTAGCCTTTATGCAACCCAGTCTGTGTCTGTGATTTGAATCAGCACTTGATGGAAACATAGATAAAAGACTGGTTTATTTCTACAACAACACAAACTACACATGTAGAATAAGATATTTTTTTCCTACATTTTCTAATTCACCTTTTTTTCAGTGAAAACCCATGTAACTGATATACATGTATATACAGATACAAATGCTCAAATGTGGCTGATTGCGTATACAAATGCTAGATAGAGATAACAAGTGTAACAATTCAACAACTATCACAATGAGGATGACACAACCCTGTCCTTCAAGGACTTTGGGTTAGAGGAGGACATCTTGGGCGGCTGTGGCTCAGACGTAGAGCGGGTCGCCCACCAATCGGAAGGTCGGCAGCTTGAGTACTAACAAGAGACAGATTTTAAAGGACTAGTGTGTAACAATTAGGGGGATCTATTGACAGAAATGGAATATAATATTAATAAGTAAGTTTTCTTAAGTGTATAATCCCTTGAAAATAAGAATCGGTGTGCTTTCGTTAGCTTAGAAGGAGCCTTTTATATCTACATAGGGAGTGGGTCCTGTTTCTACAGTAGCCCAGAACGGACAAACCTCACACTGGCTCTAGCGAGAGCCTCACACGCTTTTACTTTGACGTGGCAGTTTGAATTCGGTGGTGCGAATGCACCTGAAGGCCACCGTGGGTTCTTCTACATGCTTGGAAAAGAAAAGGGTGAGGTCCTTTGACAAACCTCTGCAGAGCCACAGAGGACATTACACAACTGTTTTGACAAGCTGAGTAATATTCTCTATGACTAATAAACTGCCCTCTATGTGTAAAATTGGTGTAGTGCCCCTTTAAATCAGAGATGTAAGCTGCACCAAATGGAAACTTTTATTGAATTCAGACAATACACAACACATGTTGACAAAAGCAAAAGCACAGTAAAGATAAGATAAAACAAATACACTGACAGTGACTGAGAAACTAATTGCTAGATTGTGCTGCTTTCAAAATATAATCATTATATAACCATCAAATCATCGTCTCAACGTCTCACACACGAGTAATTACAGAACAGTTTTTGCATTATGTAAACATGAAAGGCAGAGGACATAACAATTATGTGAATGAGAACAAAATCCAGTAGCTTTACACAGAGGGTCAGTGTGTTTTATATATGCCTAATCATGTGTGTTGAAGCACACAGAGGCCATACATCCAGGACATTACATAATCTCAGTGTAGGTCAGCAGCATCACTTATGGAAGGCAAGAAGTAAACGCAGGTCCAGAGCAGAACAAGAGTCAAAATATCCCACTTTATTTCTGTAATTTATTACTAATAAAACCATTACAGATTTCATTTTATTGCCCGTTTACCCCACAAGATTATCTTGAGGTTTTAGACTCTCAGCTGTTCTTAGATCATCTGTGTTTGTCAGCCTTGTTGAGCTGGTTGGCACCACTGATAAAACTGGTGTCTTTTCCTGAAACATCCGCCCCAGCATGACTCACTGGGAGTATCCCTTTAAGTCTTCTGTAGTAGCTTTCAAGAATGAAAAGAATGAAAGAAGTTTGTCTACATATTAGATGTTATGATTAATAGATAGAGACTTCCTTAATTCCTAACAGGGTGTGTCTCTGAATATCCAGTAGTGGAAAACAAAGTTCACTCAAGTACTATACTTCAGTACAATTTTTCTGATGTTAAGCAGATATGATGTTTGACATGTTTAGCGTGTTAACATGTTAACATCTATTAATTTGCACAAACTCAAAAAACACAGCTGGGGCTGATGGGAATGTCATTCATTTTGCAGGAATTTATTTAAATTCTTGATGGATTTCTATTAAATTTAATTCAAACATTCATATTCAACAATTATGAAAGATATTTCACTTGATGATTAAAACATTGACCTGCGCATCCTGAAGTTTCAAAATAAGAATTGTTGTGTTTTTGTTAGCTTAGAATGAGCCCTTCATATCTACATAGGGAGCGGGTCCTCTTCACGGAGTCCACATTGTTGCACCACCATGTTTCTACAGTAGCCCAGAACGGACAAACCAAACACTGTTGTTAGAGAGAGCCTTTCGCATATTTACGTTACCTGAAGGTCAACGTAGTTCTCCGACACGCGTGTGAAACTGCGGTAATGTGAGCCGCAGAGTGCAAACCGCTGTTCCGCCAGCCACCTTCTGACTTCCGTTGCTCCCTAAAGTAGTGTTATTAGGTATTATGGTATGGATGGTCTCTGAGCGAGGCGAACGGCGTTACCACGGTTTTGCACTCAGCGGCTCACAGTGCAGTCTTTGAAAGGGGGGACCGAGCGGAGAGGTACTCAGTTGGTTGTAATCTGCAACCACACCAATAGGTGTTGCCAAATCCTACATACTGTACCTTTAAAGGAGTTTTTCCCTATCCAAACAGAGGATCTAAGGATAGAGGGTGGAGGAATTTTTTTGGGATTTTGGACTACCGGTATATACAGTATATAACTGACTTGACTAAAACTGACCGGTGGTGCCAAATAAAAAGTCAGGGGTAAACAAATGTCATTTGGATTCCTCCTCTGGGGACAAGGAATGGTTGTACCATATTGCACCACAATCCAACAGTTGTTGAGATATGTCAGTCAGGACCAAAAAAAACTGTCTCCAAACCAAACACAAATGTTTTAAAACTCCTCTTAAAAGCCCCAAGTGTATCAATATCCTTCAAAATGCTTCTAGTAATTCTCTCATTTTTGCCTGTGGTCGGCTACTTTGATGAACATTTACTCCTTATAACAACACAAAGTCACGTCATCTACCTCTCCGCCACACCCAGTCATCTTACGTAACATTAACCTGCCATATCTGCGTCTTAAAGCCAAAACAAACAGACTGAAGATTAAGTTAATATAATGTACAATCTCTCTTTGTTTTCCATCTGTTACGTTTCCATGTAACTCTTATCAAGTCTCAGGTCAGGCATACTGTGTGATGCTATTTAATGATGAAGAAACACTTTGACTTTGTGTTTTTTTGAGTATAGACACACCCCAATATGGCTGGTCTTCATGTGTCTGCATTGTAGCATCCGTGTGGGCATATGTGTGTATGCTTAAAGGACGGTGTGAAAATCAGGTCAACATGAATCCTGGAAGAATAAGCATTTGCTTTGTCAGGCCTATAAACAATAGTGAGAGGTGTTCAATGGGAGAAAATGACAACGGGCTTCTCCTGTCTTAGCTGGTCAGGACTAGAAGCACATAGATGGATGAACAAAGGAAGCAGTTGTGTTTTTACTCTCCCATTCTCTGGGCCTTAGGAAGTGCCTGTTCACCATAACCAACACTGGACTTTGCCCAGGTTGTTTGCCTCATGTGGAGTTAAGCCCTGTCTTAATATCCTCAGGACATGCAGTGTGTTGTTTGTGTACTGTGTGGTGCACTGATAGGGCAGCAGCAGGTGGAGTTAAGCTGTACCAAAGAAATGATGCCCTTGATCATTTGTATTCAAGAAAGTACCTTGTTTTTAGGACGTTTTTTTACTTTAAATAACAGTATCCGCTCCTGTTTGTTGGTTCCCTGGTTTCCTTGTTGCGACAGTCACATATTGATTGCTTTTATTTCCTCATATAAAGTGTTGACAAGCTTTAGTAGAAATACAATACAAGTGCAGAGGAGGTCGCACAAGTTTGAGCCATCTGGACTGCATGTCCAGGACATTCAGATATCAGGTTTCAGTACACTGTAGCCTTTAATAACTAGTAAATATTTTGCCACATCCGACATCACTTCAGCTGCAGCACTGTTGTGTGAAAATATCAAACCTCATAACAAATCATCACAAACACTAAACCACTCCTTAATTATCACATAGTGCACTACATCTACAGTACTGTCTGAGTGTGAAATATATACACTTTTTAGTGCCCTAAAAAACTCCATAATGAAATAAAAAAAGTAGTGTCCATAAAGCGATGTCTCGCATTTTATAGAAGGGGGAAATTACAGTCACTGTCAGCGAGGACGCAAAATATCCAACATCACAAATGTCCGACCAGGCGACAACCTCCGGGTCTGAAAAGTGAAGAAGATAATGTTTATATTCCCAATGGCCTCATCCTTTTCCTCTGTCATTATGCCTTTGCATTTCCTGCATTATGTTACCCACTTGCTAGCTTGCTAAATTGTTAGCCTCTGTGGCTTCTAGACACCGACAGTAACTTTAATATAACCGTTGCCTAGCAGCGGTGTTCTCACTACTTAACCACTTGAACGCCACGCATATCGTGTGCACGACTTCCCATGTTGTAAACACAAGCTCACGAGTTTAATTTGAAGGCACCATTAGCTCCACCCTCTCGTGTCACTTCTGGTTGCAAAAAAAAAAATGGCGACGGGCAAAATCACAAACTTGAGGCTTCAAAACAGCAGTCCATAAACCAATGGGTGACGTCATGTTGACTACGTCCACTTCATAGATAAAGTCTATCTGCCCAACTCACTACAGAGTAAGTGTTTATTACAAGGAAGTAGCGAGTTAGTTAATGAGGGAGAGATTTCAGACAGATTAGACTACTTATGCATTAATGCATCAGTATTAACAATCATCATCAACATATCAGTCACAGGAGCCATCTTTCTGCTTTTAATTGAAATACTTTTGGTACATTTAGTGGATAATACTTCTGTTCTTTTACCAAAGGATTTTGATTGCAGTAGTCTACTTTTACTTGTAACGGAGTATTGAAACACTCTATTGCTGCTGTCTTGGCCAGCGCTCCCTTGAAAAGCAATAATCTCAATGGGACATACCTGGTTTAATAAATGTTTGATAATATTAATTAATAAAAAAATACGTTTACATGAATGTATTGGTACTTTTACTCAAGTAAAGGATCTGAGTACTTCTTCCATCTCTCCCCTTCCCTGATATGAACATTGTTGTTCTGTTATTTCAAAGTATTTTTTGAGAAATGGTTACTCTCCCTGTTAAAGCAGCAGTGGGTAGAAATGGAGCAAATATGATTTAAAAAATGTTATTTTTATAAAACGGTCACTATATCCTGACAGTAGTGCAACAGACAGGTAATCTGAGAAATATCATGTGCCTCTGTGTCCTCCGGTGCTCCTAATAGCATCTACCAGATTTCACAAGTCGGAGGAAAACAACTAATCAGAGCCGAGCTGGAGCCGACCGTCTATGAGCACCTGTCAATCACTCGCAAACTCTGACACCAAAAACATTCTGCCTACTGAAGGTTTAACTGTTGGTGAGCCTGAGGGTTAGCGAGTAAATACGTGCCAAGAAAGTTACTTAACTGATGATTTGGTGTTATTCAACTTTTAATTTAGTCTGGAAAAGGTGTGTACAGCTGTGACTAACGCTGAGAGTGGGTGTGACGGAGGGCGCTTCTGGTTGTTTAAGGCTGACTCATGTGAAGGTGGTGTTGTTTGTTAAGCGTCTGTTTGGCAGAAGTGTCCATTCACTGCTGAAGTTGACCCAGAACGTTGACCTGTTTGTGGGTCAATCTTTAAAGCAAACAGCCTCAGTATATTTGCTGCCATGTGAGAGGCAGCTGTTGGCATCGTGCAGCATTAACATGTCTTCTGCAGAAATACTCCAACATGCTGCTCATAAATTAATGCTCTATTTATATATACACCTTTTGTTTTATTTGTATGCAATTAATCAAAGAAATCTTGATTTTATCAAATTTTACTTAACATTTTTTCAAAGGGCCAGTGTCATTTCGGGGATCTCTTAGCATAAATGGAATTTAATATTCATAACTATGTTTTCATTAGTGTATAATTAGCTGAAACTAAGAGTTGTGTTTTCGTTAGCTTAGAATGAGCCCTTTATATCTTCAGGGAGCGGGTCCTGTTCACGGAGTCCACCATGTTGCTCTGCCATGTTTTTACAGTAGCCCAGAACAGACAAACCAAACACTGGCTCTAGCGAGAGCCTTTCATGTTTTTACGTTACCTGAAGACCACTGTAGTTCTCCGACACGCTTGTGAAACTGCGGTAACGTGAGCCGCAGAGTACAAAACTGTGGTACCGCCAGCTGACTCACGTTACCGCAGTCTAGGAGAGGGAAGAGTGAGTGGAGGGGTACTCAGTTGGTTGCAATCTGCAACCACACCACTAAATGTCAACAAATCCTACACACTGGACCTTTAACATTAGAAAATACACCTACATTTTTGATCACATGTGATCGGGTTTCAGTCAAATCCTCCCTGAATCTTTCAATCCGTCAGTAACCACATTCGAATTTTCTACAAATCTTTATGTATACAATTGAATTTGGGATATATTTGTATTTTTCATTATGTAAATGTCAAAGTGTTTAGCGCATTTTCATATTTTGCATGTTTTCTGTTCTTTTATATTTATACTGTTTGCTGATGCAGTGATCCAGTGTCTCCATATAAAGCAATAATGTTTCATATTATATAATTTTTAAGTATCACCGTACGCACATAGTGTACTAGCAAAAGCTTTTCTTCTGTTAGGACGTGGCTGTGTTTTGCGGCCTCATTAAAAAATGGAAAATTACAAAGAAAGTGGACTTGCAGGGTTCTGCGGGTCACCCATTGTTTTGTGTGTTAAAGAAGGGACAACCCCTGCAGATAAATCAGCAGGACGCTTATTCGGGGGAGGGGAGCACTTCTTGTGAGTTTGGCGTCACACGAGTACTGGCATCTGGCCATTCACCCTGCCAACTATTGAAGTCATCATGAAAGTGTGGACTGTTTGAACTTTGGAGAAACTGAGCAGAACTGTTTGTGTCCGGAACAGTTTATGAGCTAAAATGTCAAAGCTAGTTATAAATAATAACGTACGAGAGCTCAATCCTTTAAGCAACAATTTAGAAAAAAGAAACAGTTCAGCATTGGTGGATGCTTGTGCAAAACAATTAAAATACAGAAATGCAAGTAGGTCAAATATGGCATGTATGGCACCACCTTTTTTCCACCAGGGGCTTAATACTATGGTTTATAAATAGCACAACCGATATCTGTTTCCTATCAATCTTTATTCACCCTGCTAACACACTTTCATCCTGACTATCTATCTGCTGTCTGAAAGAAACAAAGGCAGATAACTGTGTCTACGCTGCTCCTGCTGCTGCAGCACACTCAAAACTGTGTCACTGTGTCATACGTAATTGCGTGACCAATCACGGTGCAGGTAAGCATGAGTGGCTGGAGGGGGGGATCTAGCATCAGCCCAATCATACCAGAGTGCTCTCAGCCAATCAGGATGCCTCTAGTCAGGGCACAACATCTGTCTGTGTGAAAAACACACCAAACCATGTGAATGTGTGGCCGCACCGTGGATGTAAACATGCAGCAGCTTGTTATTCTCCGCCCCTGCAGACAGATCTGGGTTAGCACATGGTGTTCCAAGGGTTAATGTGGCCACGTGTGATCGGATTCCCCTTGTGTGTAAATGAATGCGAGACTGAATATTTTGTGCATGTGTGTGAGAGGGATCTGCAAGAAAACAAGAGCTTGTTATTGATGAAATTGCATAAACAGCAATATTTTTGTCACTATTGTTATATAAAATAATTCCCTTTAGACATGCCCAAACTCATCATGTTGTTTTTTTTCCCCCTTTAATAGGATTAGACACGCTTCTTGCCAAGAAATGAGCCATGAGACAACTTTGTCCTACTCTGACATTTCCTCTCCATCTCTTGCAGTTTTCTCATGCAGTATTTTACACAAAACAACAAGCTACAATTTGTTTCTTTCTAAGCTGTTGTGCACATTTCATCATTCCCTCACCCTTCATGATGAGCTTTGGCATGAGATTTAAGCATGGCTTTGGTGCAGAGATCCCTTACTCTGTTGCACACTGTAAAAAAAGAAGAGCCAGTACTGGTTTGAGCTGGTGTGATGTGTTACACAACAACGCAGCACTAGTGAGGAGAATCATACTATACATGCACTGACAGCAAACCTTGAAAAATGATAGATGCTCCGTGCACGTGCTGTTTTTCTTGCAGCTCCATGTGCTATTTTTACGTTAGATTACCAAAATGTCAGTCATTATTTTTAATAATATGTAAAAAAACAAAAAGTTGGAGGGCATTTGCGCTGCCTGCTGATATAGTGTGAGTGCATGCTAACTGACTTGCATCTTAACGTTGTGTTTGGCCAGAGGGGGTTATTGTGCAGCTCCATTTATGAGACCCCATTTCATGTTTTTTTTCCCTCCTTACATAACGTGCGCTTTTTTTTTGCTCCCACTCCACACAAGAACCACCACGATCCAGCCTGTACATTCCGGTGGTTGTCATAGCAACAGGGCAGCATCCCTCTCCATCCTTTGTCCAGTGTCTCCCCATCGTTTGAGCTTCCCAGGCGGAAGGTGGTTTGGATTCTGCATGCAAATCGAAGACTCCTAATTGAGCTTCGAGGCGAGGAAGTGGAGGGAAGTTAAAGACGGTGACTGAATGTCATTAGGTGCTTTTCACAGATCGTGGCGAGGTGGTAAACTCCCCACATCCTATAACGGCATTTAACACTCGAGTGTTAAATAAGAGCTGAATACAGCAGATCCATACAGTTTTCTGTCAAATATATAAATGGAAACATGGTTAGAGGGAGTGGTTGAGGTTTTCGGTAATGTTTTGACTATCCACATGGCCAAAGGGCTATAGACAAATACAAGCACAGGTGGAATGAGTGGGTAGTTTGGGGAAAAGAACATTATGTTTCTGTTTGCCTCTTGTAATGTAGGAAGTTTTACTGGGAATAATGGGCTGTAATGCAGGGTGAAGGCCAGTGTAATCCCCCTGTAACTGTGTGTTTTTGGATGTGGGTATTTGTTTTGGTTCTGTTTTTGGTGCATGGCAAGAATTAGCGCATGTGTGTGGGAGGGAGTTAAACTGCATTTTCCACACTATTCCTAGACTATTTGCTAGTTGTACTGCACAACGGATTCTGCATGAATGTAGGCAGAAATACAAGTATGGATAAAGTATATTTCTGTGCCAGATTAGCCCCGTTGTATAGATTACTATGGAATTATGTTTATTCCATATTAATAAAGGAATACTTCACACTTAAAATGACAATTTTAATATCACTCACCCCGTTTTACCTTGAATTCTCGAAGAAAACGTAGTTTTTTTCTTGCATGCCTCCACAGTGAACAAAGAATCAAAAAACAGAGAAAAGTCCTGATGAATTTAAGTAAATGGGCCGCATTTAACAACAGCAAAACTATATCAAAACATCCGTTTACAAACTCTCACATATCTCGTGCAGTGTAATCCAAGTCGTATGCTTGCTACTTCTCAAACACCTGCATTTTTGCCAAAACCTTACTATTTGAAACACTTCCGCATAAACAGTCATTCTTGCGCCAGCGCGCTATTCGTCTGGACCTAGATGAGACACAGATGAGTAGTGCGTCTGCATGTTTTAGCAAAAATACATGTGTTTGGGAATTACTGAGCATACGACTGGATAAACAAGACTTGGATTATTCTGCACGAGTTGTGTGAGAGTTTGTAAACGGATGTTTTCATAGATTTGCTTCAATTCATCAAGACTTCTCCGTTTTTTTAATCACCGTTCACCGTGGAGGCATGTGAGAAAAACAAAGTTTTAGTACTTGATGTACAAATGTTCATTTTGGGGGTGAAGTATTCCTTTAAAGCATTGTTGTTTTCTGACACATGAAAACCTTTAAACTTAAAACATGCACTATCTGGCTATCTGGCTATCTGGACTATCTGGACTATCTAGACTATCTGGACTACCTGCACTACCTCAAACTTAAAACACGCACTATCTGGACTATCTGGACTTGGACTATCTGGACTATCTGGATCTGTCTGCACTACCTGCAACCTACTCTCCTAACCACTGGTGCACTTTAAACTTTAAACTTACTTTACACTACATCCCATATACCATTTTATAGACTGCACATATTACATCTATTTATTGTACACTAAATTTTGTATTGACGGACGGTACACGGTATGTCCATTCACTTTGTTCATTCACTATGTATATTCTGTATTTCTATTTATGGTTTTATAATCTTTTTGTACACCTGTACCTCTGTATCTGCGCTTTGCTGCTTTGACACCTGACACCGGGGATTAATAAAGGTTCATCTTATCTTATCTTACCGGTTACACAAACTCTATGAACCTGCAAAGGCAGGCATAAAAACAAAGTTGATGTTGTGGAGAGGTGACAGATTTTCGAGAAATAAAAAACAGCAAAACAAAGTTAGAGTACATGTGTTGGTTTCAGGCCAAACCAACGTCATCTGAAACAGGACTAAACCTGCCCTCAACTTTTATGATTGGCTTTTTCAGGAACAAGTTAACCAATCAGTGAGCTGAGTAACGTGCTGTTGTGAAGCCAGACTGGATGTAGGGGAAAGGTCTCAAAGCAAACTTTCGTTGCCCTTCCCCCACGTGGGGTGAGGACGCCAGAAGTAAATGTTGATCTCTGTTAAAATGAGGATGTGTGTTTTTCATGAAGAAATGTGGTTGATTAAAAAAGGGAAGACTAGGACTTCACTCCAATATCACCATTTATTATTGCCAATATTAAATGAATAGTGTTGCAATTGGAGTGCTGTCTTAGTCTTTTCCTTTTATCATCTACATTAGGGATCCAGCAGTCTTCAAGGTCTAATCGTGAGTTGAGTGCATTTTGTCTTAACTTCTTGAAGAAGTGTGATTGAAATGTCTCCCTGAATTCCTTGAGTATGTTTATATCTGTCAAGTTCTCCACTCTTTCCGAAAGACAGCTTTGACTTAAATACTGCTGAATTGGCACATAACAGGCTGCAAAGCTTGGCCACAGACTGAGGTATTTAGGAAAATATTTGCATTAGCGTTTAACAGTTTCACTTTGTACAAATACTCCTATATTTGGATGATAGATGTAAGAAATGCAGCTAGAAATATATTCTGTCTTGATATTCTCTTTTTTGGTAAAAACTGACCTAACTCCAGAAGTCCCATACAGTTGTAAATAAGCTGTGCCCAAAAATAAACAAGTGAACTTCCTTGTCTGGTTTGTTTTGTAGTTAATAAACAGGTGTTTGTGGTTTATGACACAAAACTTCTTGGTATTTTGCCTTCAGGCTGTTGTTGCAGTGAAGGAATATAATAACCGTCTCGTGAGTACACCAGTTTCCAGTTACTTCCCACTGGGTACCAGCCAGAACAAAGCTGCTGTTGAGCTCCTGCCAAGATATCACCCAGACTGAAACATCAGAACATTTGGCAAAAGAAGGCACAGCCAGAGAGCCTTTACTAGAGTTACCCTTATGGGCAGTTCATTTTACAGTTTGTTTTATGTTTACTGCTTTCAGTAAAATGCATTCACCAGCTGTTTGACCAGCTTTTACAAGTGGGAGCATTTTTATTTTAGATTGGAGACCAGTTTCAATTGATTATGTGGCCAACTAGATACTTGCCGTTGTGTTTAATTATGAAGATCTTCAGGCCAAGTTGTAAGAAATTAGCACCAGAGTTTGTATGGGATGTCTGCTCCATCATTATCAAGTCAAGTGTTGAAGAAGCTTTGAAAGCCAGACAAGCCAGACTCCTAAGTGTTGATCAGTTCAGCAGCCAGCTAGCTTAGCATAAAGACTGGAAACAAAGGGAAACAGCTAGCCTGGCTCTGTCTGAAGGGAACATTTGTGTTTTAGTAACATTATGTCCAACCGGCTGCTAGCTGTAGTATACAGGTGTGTCGATCTTCTCCAACTCTTGGAAAGCGAATAAATGTATTTTGCCAAAACTATACCTTTTAAGTGAAGAGTCATACAGCCATGTTGTGATAAAAATAAAAGTTTTAAATGCATCAATAAAAAACACCAGGTCCAGCAAACATGATGTTTTACCAAAACAGGTGCATTACAATATCTCAGTTAACAAAAGGATAAAACTCCTTGAGGAAATCTACAAATGGCATTATGGACAGATCCACCACATTTGAACAACATACGTCTGGGTACAGACATCTACAAAGTGTACCATACAAGTTGACCCAGTGTGTCAAAAATCTGAAGACATCAAACATTTGCCATTTAAAAAATAGACACTTCATAAAATCAGAAGAATTAGTAACAATGAAGACTGGATACTTGAAAAGGCAGGTCAACATATTTTAACAGTACATGAACTAGTCAGATTTATTAAGTTACTCATGCTGTCCAGCCTTTAGCAGCTCTACTCTTCAGGGTCTGTGTGCTTTAGTTCATTTTTAGTTCACTGACAGACAGAAAGGGAAAGATATGACAAGGGCTATAAAACAGTGTTACAAAAGCCGATCCCTTCTAAAGACGAGGGGAAAGACGTACCCTGCCATTACCAGCGCATAACTACCAAGGATATCATTACCTTGTCATGTTTTAAGTTGACCAGCCAACTTTAAGCCATTAAATGCAGGTTAAAATCATCTCAGGTGGGAGAGAAAAAAAAAAAAATACAGTACTAGTTTAAAGAAAGATAAAGTCAGGAGGGCAGTGGGAGTCAGTCATTGAGTTGTGGATTTAATAATCCGCAGGTTCATCTCCCTCCTCGCTCAGCAAACAGGTGCGGATCAGGGCCTCGGTCACACCGTACGGGTCGCAGTTGGCCGACGGGCGGCGGTCCTCGAAGTAGCCCTTCTTCTCCTGGCCGACGTTACGAGGAATGCGGATGCTGGCGCCGCGGTTGGCCACGCCTGCGGAGAATTCGTTGATGTTTGAGGTTTCGTGGTGGCCGGTGAGACGGCGGGCGTTGTCGAGCCCCCCTTTGGGATCATAGGTGCGGATGTGATAGCTGTGCCTCTTCCCAAGCTTCTCAATGGAGTCCTCAATAGCTCTGAAAGCAGAAATGACAAAGATTCCCCATCAGACATTTTTAAAAATCAGTCATGCTGAAACACATTAGCAGAGCTGTCAAGTGACACTCACTTTAATCCGCCATCTTCCCTCATCTCTTTTGTGCTAAAGTTTGTATGGCAGCCAGCACCGTTCCAGTTGCCAGAGATTGGCTTGGGGTCAAAGGAGGCGATCACGCCAAAATCTTCACAGACGCGGTGCAGGATGAAACGTGCCACCCAGAGATGATCGCCCATGTTGATCCCTTCACAAGGTCCAACCTGGAACTCCCACTGAGCACACAAGAAAGTAAAGTTTAATTTTTTAACTGGCTGTTAAAACCATAAAAATATGTGTAAAGTCCAAACATGGATTTTATTATTACCTGAGCAGGCATCACTTCTGCATTCGTGCCACAGATCTCAACTCCAGCATACAAACACGCTCTGTAGTGGGCCTCCACTATATCTCTGCCATAGGCTTTGTCAGCTCCCACGCCACAATAGTATGGACCTGTGAATGAATTCATTATTAAACAAACCATCCAGACATGTATTCATGTTTTTTCTATGCACAACAAGTTATCTAGCTGCTTACCTTGTGGTCCAGGGAAACCATTAGATGGCCAGCCGAAAGGGTGTCCGTCTGTGCCCAGGATGGTATACTCCTGCTCCATGCCGAACCAGGGAACCTGGTCCTCCACCATCTCCATAATCTTGCTACATGTGATTCGAAGGTTGGTTTCTGCAAGGAAAAAAAAAAAATAAACAACTCAGAAAACTTGACACTAGAACAGTCAAATCCAGTTATGCAAAGTGTCATCTAAATAGCCAGGCAAATTATACAAGTAGTACTTTGGTAAGGTATGCAACAAGTTCAGATTTGCTTTAGTGTCCTACAGCTATGAAACTCAAGAAAAACTGTTAAAATTGTGTATGAAACTGTAAATTAATTAAAACTGTTAAAATTGTGTATGAAACTGTAAATTAATTACAGCTATAAGTTCAATTTCCTATTCCAATAATTTTGCTAGATTTAGGGCTATTTTACAGATACATCCATGACTTCTACAGCTTCTAAATGCCTGCAAGATGCATGGATGAGTGCATGCATAATGCAGATTAGGGCACTTGTGTCAAAGTATGTGAATGTGTGCACATTCTGCACAACGTCTCATTTGTGAGTGCGCGCCATATTTTTTTTTTTTAAAACAAGGAATGCAACATAGCCAGGCTTAATCTCGTTTGAGGGGGAACCACAGCAGGTGGCCCCATTCAGGTCAGATTACATGCTTGTTTTATCAAACATATTATATATGATAAATGATGGCAACTAAATATACTCAAAAATCATTTTTCTTGTACATGACATTTCTGGATCCAAGTCCAAATCATGTTAAGTAGGTATACTCCTGTTACAGCATCTTTTAAATTATGTTTTTGTCATCATATTACAAGTTAAAGCTTTACAGATTCTGAGCTTCTTTTGTTACCTGCAGGTTTGCGGTTGTACTTGAGCACTTCACACAGGACCAGCTTGTTGGGGTCTTGACGGAACGGATCCCGGAACATGGCAGCAGGGAGCAGATACATGTCGCTGTTGGAGCCCTCGGACTGGTAGGTACTGGAGCCGTCGAAGTTCCACTCAGGTAGATCTACAAGAGAGAGGGAGATGAGGAATCAAGAGTTTTATTTTGCAATTTGCACCTAAGTACATTGGAATTCTGAGCAGTTTACAGATGAGCTATATTACACTGTATGAATTAATCATCTTTATGATTAGTAAGATTAAAGGGTGCTGCTTACCATCAATGCTTTTGGGCTCAAAATCCAGAGTCCTGGTTTTGCAGCGAAGCCCCTCTCCGGTTCCGTCTATCCAAATGTACATGGCTTGGACTTTATCCCCCTGAGGGAGCTCCATGTACTGCTTCTTAACAGCTTTACTCAACGTGGCGCTGGCGGACGTGGCCATCTTTATTTCCTACTATAACACACCTGAGGATAAAGAAGAGGAGAGTGTGTGAGACCTCAGTGTGCTCTGGATCACAAGTTGCATAACCAGGAGGGGTGGGAGGTGGAGCTCAAATAAAACTACAAAAACACCACCATTGTCTCCTCTTCCAGAAAGGAGAAAAAACATGTTGAGGATGCAAAAGAAAGGCACATTTCCAGTCTTTTCCTCTCTCTCTCTCTCTCGTTTGGAAACAAAGGGGGAAAAAAGCCACAGCATACATGTGCATGATGACTACTATGAGGGGCTTAAGATTGAATTCACCTCACAAAGGATGCCTCGTGGAAAACCACACAACATCACAAGGAAACACACTTCAGCAAAAAAAACACCACCACCTCTACATCCTGTATCCATTACAGCCTGTTGTTGTAGTCATGGTTACAACAGTTGGCTGAAGTAATATTACATCATCAGGCTTCCTCGTTGTAATCCATCATCTAAAGGCTACTACAACTAAAAACATACACATGTAACATGTAAAACAGACTAGCTGGAGCCACTGAAGCAAGATAAATGCACCATAAGTACAGAGATCATTGTTTAAAGTCTGATACAAGCTGAGCAACCACGATGAAGTGAAGCAGGAAATAAAAGAAGTGAAACCTTACCTGGCAAACAGAGGAAATTGAAATAAAAACTAAAGGACTGACAGGTCCAATGTCTTGTCGAGTGATGTATCGTTAGTGTCTCTCTCATTCTCCGGTACCGATGTCTCCGGGAGCTGTGCACATTTTATAAGAGCAGGAACAGGGACGTCGCTTCTTTGATTGGTCGGAGAGGACGGCAGCGTGTTGACTCCGAGGACTGATTGAAGGCAACATGCAGGACGCTGATTGGACGAGAGGCTGCACACTGAAGCATCACCGCCCTGCAGCAGGAGAGCTGCTCCACCATGTGCTGATCAGTGCATCCTCATCCTCACATAACAGACACGATGCAAGGAATTAGAATTAAAGTAAAAATAAATAAAAAAGTTGTTGATGATGCTGCCATGAAGGCTTTTTTGGAAAACGTGCTTCATTGTTTGAGTCAACCGTTTGGGACAAAATGTACAACATCCTCACCACAAAACAGTCAGGTATAGCTCTCGGTACAAGACGCCACCACGTGGTGTCCACCAGAATTGTTTTATAATGGGAGAAATTATGTAATCCCACTAAGAAATATGGTCTGGTTCAATCCGGTTTTTGTCCTATATATGTGAGCAAATTATGTGTAAAATGAATCCACCTTTAAAGGGCCAGTGTGTAACATTTTGGGGGTTCTTATTATGGAATATAATTTTAAAGGGACTGTTTGTAAGAAACAGAAATGTTTGTTAACAGCAACACCTGTGGCCGTTAAGTCAACGAAAGTCAACGTCGGGCTCGCGCTTGCTCGCTCTACATAGACATGAACGAGCATCGCTCAAAACAGTGAGGCGACACACGTCAGCTAAAACCACAATATCACTCTATATTTCACCTGCTTGGCAGTAATGTTAGCTGACCAGACGAAGGTCTCTCCGTGAATCACTGCTGATCCTAGTGTTGGCTTTTCCTGCTTCAGCTTCCCGACCGTGGCCGGAGGGAACAGGGAGACACCGGCACCTGGTCAGAGACGATAACGTAACTCGCTGCGGAGCCCCGTCACTTCACAAGACACGGAAAACCTCTATTTTCTGGAGGAGCTGCAGCATTTATTTCTGCACAAACGTCCACTGTACATTTACTAGATATTCTCAGAGCTACGAAGTCTTCTGCAGTGTGTAGTGTGTTGCATGCACGTGAGGTGGAGCGAGCTGTGAGTGAAGGCAAGCAGGCAGGCAGCGGAGCAGAGTACAGCAGAGACTCCGGCCCATGGATGTATAAAGAGAACTGGATATAGCGTTGGAGGCGGGCTCCCGTTCATTCATATGAGAGTTGCTCATTGCACACTGTACCTTTTAAAACAATCAATAACAATGCAGAGATGTGGTCTGAAATTAGTGTGATGTTAGTTTCTGTAGCATATATGTTGAATATGTTTTGGTTTATTAACAGCATAATTACCACACTTGATTTTTTTATATTTTATATATCTAAGGAGAGCACTTCCACCAGGTTAGGTGTTTCATCTTCAGATAAAGGTGATCACTTAACTTTGAATGCATTTGCAGTGAGATTTCTTTCTAAGGAGACGAGTGGTTTTCAGTTTTCCCAGCTCTGGTGCAAAGGTGATGTGACACGCTCTTAAAAGATTCTTGTACTGGTTCATTTCATGAGATAACTGTACCTGCATGCATTGTGAGAGTTTGATGGTATCTCCACCAGGCAAGGACACTGATGTAGTTGGATACCTTCTGTGGCTGCAAAGCAACCTAAAATGAACTCAGTGCCAAAGAGCATGAAGACATCACCTCAGGCCTTGTTTCTCATGACACTCACTGACCTTGTGGCATGAAGCTTGCTTTGAACCTTTAGGTAACTTTAAGTAAGGGTGGTTGTGCTGGGACGCATGAATGGACAGGTCTGTTGTTGTGGTTACTCTTGGCAAGGATGAGGAGACAGTGTAGAGAAACTCCCCAGGATCATCTGTTGATACACCTGCTGGGGTTCTTTATGCTGACCTTCTTAGGGCCCTGGCTTAAAATACCATGCAGCCTCATCTTGGACTGTGGCAGGAGCTTTACAGTGGATGTCCCCACCAAATCTCTGCAGCAGGTTCCGGAAAAGAGTGTTGTTGCAGTGTATGTTGTCGTGTGTTGTGATTCATTGGAGGCAGAAATGAACCGCAAACATGCATCTTATCAGCCTGCAGCCCTCTGGCAATATTGTGCCCTGGATTTAAACTAGTGAGCAGGAAGTATGCCAAGTGAATTCAGCAACAAAATATTAGTATTGATATTAACGGACTCTCCCATGTATGAAAAAACATGAACACAAAATTACATTTAATTCCTTTGGTATCCACTGCAGTGGTAATACAGCCGATGCTTTGCCCTTTAACCTTCTGTTCTTTGTTTGGATTGGTTCTGGCTCCGTCTTAGATTAAAAGCTTTCTAACATACTGTAACTGGTATGTAAACCTCCATCTGTGATACACTGAAAACATTGTATTACTTCATAAAAATGATCCTCCTGAGCAACCCCCTGCCATTGTTTTGTTTTGCAGTTCAGTGGTTGGACAGCACCACCTGATGGACTCTTTGCTCCAGAGCAGCAGATGAAGAGTAGGAGGAGGAAGAGGCTCTGTTTCAGGCTTGCTGTGGCAACGCTGACCATCTGGAGGACCCCCATACATACAAAGACAAGTAAATCCAAAAAGACAACGTACAGTTGCTTCAGTTGAAATCATATTTGTTGTTTAAAAATATGAATGTTTATATTTCATAAAGTTGGGCAATATGTTTGAAACCAATATCATGGTATTGATAAGAATATTTTTCCAGTATCTACAAATATCACGCAGGAAGTGACATATAAAATAATCAAATTTGATAAACATTTATATAGCGCTTTTCTAGTCTTCTGACCCCTCAAAGCGCTTTACACTACATGTCAGCATTCACACACACCCATTCATACACTGATGGCAGAGGCTGCTAAGGTGCCAACTTTGCCCATCAGGATCTAATCTAAATGCTCATTCACACACCGATGGCTATGCCTTTGGGAGCAATTTGGTGTTAAGTGTCTTTCTCAAGGACACATCGACATGTGACCGAGGAGCCGGGGATCGAACCACCGACCTTCCGATTGGTGAACGACCTGCCCCACCCTCGGATGTTTATTCTCAACCTTGAAAATAGCAGTTTCATAAAATAATCTTAACTCAAAGTCTACTCAGTATCTTTTTAGGGCCTTTAACCACATATAAGAGTCTTTATTCAGTGGTTGGAGTTTACTCCGTTGTTATGGAGATGGACTAATGCCAAATGCCAAACACAAACAGAAACAGTGGTTCAGTAAAATATTCAAACTGTGCCGTAGCAGTTGTAGCTTGCAATGAAAAGAGTAGAAATCTGCCAATCTCAGATCTTAAAGGTAGGGTTGGTAGTGCTCTATTTGTTGAAATTCTCATTATATCCCAACAGCAATCAATAAATCAAATGCTCTGACAAAAAAAAAGAAAAAAATCTGGTATCGGTGGCTGTCGCAGAACTGGAATAAACACTCTGCCCGTGCACTCATTGCGCATCCCCGGAGTCTTCCACAAGCTGCTAGTTAGAAAGCGTGAGTACTAACAATAGCCATGTTTATTGTTTACGTTCATTATGATATGTTTATGTTCATAATGATAATTTTGGGGGAGTGGCTTTGGAGGGAGGCCTGAGGGGGCATACTGTCAGTGTTGTCGACTTGGTGACTTTCTCTCTAGATTTAAGGACTTTTGGAGCGAGTGTTGCTAGCTACTGTCATCGGAAAAGAGTTGGCAACACTGGGCTTGGTTTTTCAGTTGGATCATTTTTAAAATCAAGTGTACTTTTGCTGGTTTCTCAGCATTACCGACCCTACATTTAACTGGGGAAAACCGTCAAATACTTATAAATAACTCTTGTGACTTAAGTTCCCCAAAGTTTCAGGTGGTGTTCCCGGCGGATGATGAAATCACAGCCCATGTTAAGTGACTTGTCGTTCTCAGACAAAAAACATGTTGAGTTTTCACATCTTAATCATTGTCACATTCGCCTGAAGGCACCACGCAAGCTGCTGCACCAGTCTGTCGTGAGTTTTCTGTGAAATGTGTCCTAATATAGAGAGAGGACACCACGAGTAACCGAAGGGACGCCGCTCTCTATCTTACGTACAAAAACATGCATGCATATGGAGGGTTTTACTTGAAGTGTGAGGATATATTTTGGACCTATGTCAAGCACTACCAGACAAAAGTACTTTAGGGAGATACTGATAAAAGTACCTTTCTCACATATGAAAGGATGGTCAAAAACAAAGTGATAACAGTTGAATTTCTTGTCAATGACCTGTCCTTGAACAGAGAGGTGCCGATTCTTATTTATTTTGGTTTGGTTCAGTTTTTTGACATAATAATATATTTTTATATATTGTAATATATTCTTAAAAGATAGGTGACTTTATAAAAATGTAATTCCTGGACTTATGTCTATCATTGTCCCTGGCAGACAAAAAATAATAGAAACTAAGGGACTGTATGAAAATTATTATGAGGGTAAGGTCGTCAGAAAAAGGGGGAGGATATTCTATATTTTATGTTTGCTGAAGGGTGGGTAGTCTGACATTTTTGGAAGAGTACAGGAGGGTCTTTTCATTTTTTTTCACCCCAGATTTATATTTTATTTCACCCTAACTTTGTGAGATTTCACTGTTAAAGTTAGGATCAATTAATACATTGAAATGTTACTACCCACAGTTCAAACAGGTGTGTTTTAAGAAACAGTGCATGTTATGGCCTTTACACACTGAGGGCGTTTTTTTTGTGTGATGAGTACTATCACGCAGAATGCGAATATTACGCGGCGAGAAAGCAACATAATTTGTTTCGGAACAGGGTCGATTTGTCTGAGCTTTCGCACTGTGAAGAAATGCATCAACCAATCACGTTGTGCAAAATGGACATATTCAAAACATATTCAAAACATACACTTTAGTGTGCAACAACATGGAGGCTCAGTAGTCTGAACCAAGACAGTTGCTCTCCTGGTAGTTGGTCCTCTGCCTTCGCGAATCTATTCAAATCTGTTATTGAAAAAGTGTTGCAACTGTCGCAAATTCGCATCGATGCCGGTATGAATAGTTTTGATGCGCAATATTCGCAGGCCAGTATTTCGCATTGTCGTATCGTTTATGCGTCCCACTCCCGGTTTGTAAAGGCCTTTAATCTTGCAGCTCGTTCTCATTTCCAGCTTGGCGTTTTTGTCAGGCCGACATATCTTTATGATCAAACCTTATAACAAATAGCATTATTTTTCATTAGGCTAAAACCTTCACTTTATCTGCATCATAGCAGAAAGCAGAACTACAATACAATTAAATATGTCCAATAAAGTTAGCCGAAAATTTAAAAAAATAGAACATTTTCCAACATGTAGGAATTACCTTTATTTAGAGGATTTGTGGATTCAGCCCATTATTTATTGTGCCTAATTTAACAGATTTATTTGTAATGTTAAGACAGTTTGGTGTTTAAATGGTGTTAGTGGCAGTTTACATAAAAAATTACATTAACAGAATAATTAGTTGTTTATGTAATTAGGCCATTCTTCATCATAAAGCTGAAATATTTATCACTTTATTTTGAACTCAAACTGGGTGGTAATGTAATGTGCTGTGCTGTAGACATTTCAACCAGAAGACGTCAGTGCAGACTTACTGATACTGTGGCAATCTGATGTGACTGTCTGTACAAGTCTTATCAGTCACTTTGATATGACGACACTTGTCATTTCATAATACAACTGAAGTGAGTTGAAGGAGTTTTACTGTGTTTACATCTTATGAATTTGTCCCCCATCTCGCCACCTTGTCATACTTATTATCCAGATGCAGATAAACATATCAAAGCAAATGAGTGTCTTTCTCCAAGCGCAGAGAATGATGCAGTATTTTGACTGGACAGAGAAAGAGCTCCTGCTACATCTCTGTGGGTGGGACCCTGATTCATTTTTAGTGTGACACCCTCTGTAAACAGAGGTGTGTTTAAAGAATGACAAATGGAGACTGTAAACCTTTTGGAGGAAAATTCATGCAATATGATAGGAAGTCATTATTGAATCTAGAAATAAATAAAAACTAGAAATAGAATGATTAATTGAGTTTAATCCATTGGGCAACTCCGGGGTCTAAAAAGTGAAGCCAATGCTGAAGTGCCTTAAACTTGCATTCTTTCTAATATCCAGCAGGGGGCGACTCCTCTGGTTGCAAAATGAAGTCAGATAATATAGACGTCAATGAAAAAATGACCCTACTTCTCACTTGATTTATTACCTCAGTAAACATTGTAAACATGAGTTTATGGTCTCAATCTCTAGTTTCAAGTCTTCTTCAATATAGCATGATGTTCATTTAGTAAATTATGGTCCCATTTAGAGTCAAATAGACCATAAAGCAGGGGATGCTTTAGGGCGTGGCTACCTTGTGATTGACAGGTTGCTACCACGGCGTTGTCCGGTCTGGGAGATGTCCGTGTTTTCGTTGTACAACTTTAACCCTTTCACAGTGTGTTTCAGTTCATGAAAGTTAATTGTTACATTTTGGCCACCTAAAAATGGCTTATTCAGCATTCGGTCACAGTGACTACGTCCATTTCTTATATACAGTCTTTGGTTTAATCATTAGTAGTTTTTTTGTTTTGCGTGATTGCATGATTTGAAGGAACAGTGTGTAACAATTAGGGAGATCTATTGGCAGAAATGGAATATATTATTAATAAGTATGGCCATGAGCCATCCACATTATGTACAGTTTCTTCATTAGTGCCATCATGGAACTCAATGTTTGCTTGGTTAAATTTAGTCGAAGTATACCCAATTTGTAGTTAAATGGCTTAAAGATAAAGTTAAAACACTAGTTTGTTTCTTTGATGTGAGTAGTAGCTGCTGTTTTAGTAGTTGCACTTGTGATATGCTGTGCTAATCATTATCATCTAAGTATACAACAAAAAAGTTGACCATAGTCTTAAAGGGATAGTTTGGGTGTTTTGTAGTGTATGAGGTACTTATCCACAGTCAGTGTATTACCTACGGTAGATGACGGTCGGCACGCCCCCCGTTTGGAGAAACAGTACCAGCATTGAAATAAAGCATTGTACTGCTGTGGATGGAATAAATGAAAAAATAAATGAAAAATAAATGCAAATATAAATAAATTAATTTAAAAGTTAATAATAAGAAATAAAACAAATAAAAAAGGGAAATTAAATAGAAGAGTAGATAAATTAATTTGTTACAATTAATACAAAGGTCAATAAATAAAGAAGCAAATTAAAACAGCAATTTGTGATACATTTTATCAATTAGTGCCTACATTTATTTTTTATATTATTTTTGGTACATTTAGTAGCATATTTATTTATTTATCGAGTCATTTATTTATTTATTTTTCATTTTGGCAGTTTCAGTCCTCCATACAAACACCTGAACTATCCCTTTAATATGCTGTAAAATCAGTTTCCCTGTACAGCTCTTAAAGATACAAATGACAAAGAAAATATGTATATATATTTATAATAAAATATGCGTGTCAGTATTAATGCGGGGTATTGTTAAAAAAACAGAGCTTTCTTTGTTTTGGAGAATCACTTGATATTCCAGCAGAGGGCAGCAGCCACCAACACAGGACTTCATCTGGCATGTGTGATATTACATGTCCGATCTTGTGTGATATAATGCAAACTGGTTTGTCGAAATATAACAGCACCACTGTACCCTGCCCTTTCACTTTAGTTTCTTCTATGGAGGCCTTCTATTTTTATATCAATATCAATATAATGTATTGAGGAGAGATTTGTAAGTGAGAAATACAAATGAAGGATGTTTTTGTCCATGTGGCTCTTCCTATGGATTTGTATTGTATATTCTCAGGAAAGGATTTTGCGGAAAGTGTACAACAAACTTTCCCTCCAGACTTTAAACCCCACCTCCTGGTTTGCAGCTCGGTCACTCAGCATAGAGGTTGATGAATAACCCTCTGCGCATCTTACGCCTTCACCCCACTCAACCTTATAACAATTAGGCCCTAACCCCTGCGATCCCTCGGCCGTCATATATCATCATGTCCTCTACTAAACCACAGGACAACACTCTACCTTAAAAATTAATAAGGCTGACAACATACTTGTCGCTATTTCAATGCCCAGCATGTCCTCTGTGACTCATCGGTTCGGCTGTAAATCAGGCCAGGAGGAGCCTCGAGGGATTGTGTTCCTCTAAAGCTCCTTCAAAACACTTTATATGGAGCATCAATAACCAAACACTTTGCAATAACACTTATTGGCACGGCAGCATGAAATACTATTGATTGTTCAAATGAAAATCAGCAGGAGCACAAGCTGCTGCTTGGATTGCTGCCTTTTGCGTGATATTTTTGTCTATATTCTCTCTCCGGAATCGGCGAGGATGAAGGCAGAGCAGCGTGAGGCATCATGGGTTATATTTAATCCAGCCTTGCTCTTCTTTGGGATAATAACTTTTTTGCTCCATTCCAGGACTTGTCTGTCATCTTGACATGGCAATATCTCCCAACTCCACTGTTTCATAGTCAGTTTCATTTACTTCCAAATACCATTTCACACCCTGCTGGCTTTAACTAGGTATTATACAGCGCGTGGGGAGTGTGCTAAAGATTGAATCGTGACAGAGACAACAACGTTTCTGGTGAAAAATAAGTGAATATTGTAAGTGGCAGACTATATGAAATGATTTTGTGCTCCATTTTCTCGGCATGAATTTGTGCGTTTGTCATCCTGGTCTCTCAAATTCATATGGGATGTCTGCGGCTGATAAAATTTGCTGCCTTTATTTTGTTTCTTAAATTAATATTTGTAACAAAACAGAGAACAGTGAGCACAGAATTCATGCTCCTGTGGACCACAGCTTTAAATGGAAATGGTAGTATTATGCGTTATTATAATAGCTGATATTACGTTAATATTGTTAGTTTTATTAATTTATTATAACTTATACACCCTTAACTTAAATATATTTACAGCTTATTTAAGTCAGTCAGTTCTCTGTCCACTTGACTTTTTAAAAGATTGCAGCATATGGTAAAACAAGACCATTACAAATTGGTCCACAAATTCTTACAAAATCTTCCAGTTGGTCATTGTGATGAGATTAATAGAATATATTTTAAGTCAACAAATAATGCTAGCCAACATTACTACCAGTAAGCCAACAGGATGCTGTGTGATTTGTCCCTCATATTACTAACTATCTCCTGGCCCCAGCTCCATACTGAACGGATCAATCCTC
This sequence comes from Sebastes fasciatus, assembly GCF_043250625.1. Lineage (NCBI taxonomy): Eukaryota > Metazoa > Chordata > Actinopteri > Perciformes > Sebastidae > Sebastes > Sebastes fasciatus. Next base: position 18,689,507 of record NC_133805.1, read on the forward strand.
TCATCTAACTCTTGGCAAGACAGCCAATAAGCGTATTTCCTAAAACGTCAATTCCTTTAACAATTGCTTTGGTGGTTTTCTATGGTTCTCGTTTGTTTTTGTTGGCGTGTCAATGGATATTAGGAATTGTGTTGGCTAATGTCCTGTTTGTTCTTGTCGTGCGTAAAAAGTAGTAGCACTCTTATGTGTAACCTGCTGTAAACTCAGAACATTGTAGGTTTTATTTGCATTGTGAGCATCAGCCCCTCAGTGAAAACCTATTGTCCGTATGTTTAATGTGTTCTAGAGCCGACCCTCTTCTCCCACATTCATTAAAGGAACAGTGTGTAACATTTTGGGGTATTTATTAGCAGAAATGGAATTTAATATTTATAACTATGTTTTCATTAGTGTATAATCACCTGAAACTAAGATCTTTGTGTTTTTGTTAGCTCAGAATGAGCCCTTCATACACTGGCTTTCATATTTTTACGTTTACGTTAGCTGAAGGCCACCGGAGTTCTCTGACACGCTTGTGAAACTGCGGTACCTTGAGCCGCAGAGCGCAAAAAAACGTTGTACCGCCAGTCGCCGTCTGGGTTCTGTTGCTCCTAAAGTAGTGTTATTATGGTATGGATGGTCTCTGAGCGAGGTGAACGGCGTTACCACGGTTTTGCACTCGCCGGCTTACGTTAACCACAGTCTTGGAAAGGGAGGAGTTAGTGGAGGGTTACTAAATTGGTTGCAATCTGCAACCACACCACTAGATATCACCAAATCCTACACACTGTACCTTTAAGTTTGAAATAAATAATGTGCCACTTTTTTCCACAGATGTTATTGCATTATTTAGCTTCAGTCTCTCTTGCACAACAAGGAGATCAAGAGACAGGACAGTTTGTCATTTATTTATTCTTCTCCAGTAATCGCCCTGCTAACGCCCACAGGGGCCTCCATATAGAGAGATTGCCCATGGATGTGTGTGCCGTGAAGCCAGTAGGTGGTCCTGCCCATGGCCTGGTGGGTGAGCATGGTGTAGTCCCCGCTGCCACTGCCGCTGACATATCAGAGCTGTTTATTAAGAGGATGACAACTCTATCAAGCCCCATAAGCGGGCCCTCGTGCACAGGAGTTCTTTTGTTACTTTCAGGGAGGGTGTCATCAATCTTGCTGCCATGCTACTCTCTTGAGCTGTTGATGGCAAACACGATTCCTCCCTTTCTGCCTGGCCTCTCCCGCCTCGCAGTCTGGAATCAGGCGTGGCGAGGGGGATCGGGGAGATAGGAGGACTTTCCCCGAGAGTGCCTTTTCTTGACAGGCGACAGAGCGGACCGTTTGGACACCAGGGGTGGATATATGGGACCATGTAATGAAAAGACGTTGACAGGACCTGCTTGCTCTGTAATGAAGGTCCTCTGGAGCTGTGAATGGATACACACATCTTTCACGCTTTTGTCTCCCTGCCTTTCCCACAGAATCTATCTCATCCATTTTAACCAAAAAAAAAGAGAAGGTGTAAGAGAAGCATCCCAGACAACAGCTCACAGTGTTAAACATTTACATGCAACGACGTGGTGTGAATTTTTAATGAAACAGCAACTAAGTTGATTTACACCTACGATTTCTAGCTAAATCCTCTCCGCACCAGACCATGGAAGTGCAGTTGAATGCTCAGCCTCTTTCCCCTCTCTCTCTCTCTCTCTCTCTCTCTCTCTCTCTCTCTCTGTCAGTGCTACTCAAGACTCAGTGTAGCTCACAGAGATGGACTATGATGTATGTACTCCACTTTAGCATTGGCTGAGGTCACAGACTCCATAAATGTCTTAGACAAGTCTGATATTTTAATCTCTTTTTAGTGAGGGGATGTTGGGCCTTTGCCCAATCAATACACAGGGCAATAGCCTTGCCAAGATATCTCATGGTAGCTTTTCATTGTTCTGTCTGGAAGCTGAAATGTCAAGCAGAGTAGCGCTGCTCCAACTGAAGCTGAAATACATCATTTGTTATAATCTAGAAGCTTCTGACAATAATGAACGCTGCAATCGCAGTCTGAAGATGACTCTCGTCTGAGGAGGAGGGGGCAGACTGACACCTGAAATTTCCTTTTTTTTCTATTCTCAAATCCAGTCCAATCTGTTTAATTCATCAGTCAACAATAGCCTAAAAAGCTAGAGAGTGGGGGAGCTGTGCTGCTGCCTTTTGTAAGCACACACAGCCAAAAATATCAAGACTCTCTCACATTAACATTGCTAATTTGTTTGCCAATGGTCTCCACGGCGCTGAATAATTGGCTGTGAGATATTGTTTGTTCAGGTGTTCCGCATAATTGAATTCTGTATTGAAAATGCTGGATGAATGTTGGAAGAATACTGAAAAGGATCATGTACTCTGTGATACATTTTCTTTGAAATGGAGCTATTGGTGTAGATTAATTCTCATCCCAATAGCGACTAGTGATGATTGCAGCACATTAATTATCTGGCTAATGTGTAAAGCCCACACGTTTTGAATTTCAAAACAACTTAACTCGTGTTCACCCGTTTCCAATTAATGTCCTGTTGTTGAATTTCTCTTTGTGGACCCTTTCAGAGATGATATGGTTTCTCTGCACATTATGACCTTTTGAAACTCACAGATTGATTTCATGCATCCATTATTCCGCTGAAACGCTGCTTTTGTCAGCACTCTGCTTTGAGCTGCGTGCTGATAAGGCCACTAATGTGTGTTGCTGTGTAGCTCGGCCCATATGCACATGTGGAAGTGATATAGCGTCCAGCTAGACACATGTGTTGACAGAGCCGGATGATGTATTTGATCATAGTTAGTTGTGAGGAGGGTCTTGCTTGGGTTTGATTCAGCTGCCCGACGCTGACCTAATGCCTCAGCTCAATCAGTCACCTTGTCCTCCCCTTGACTCCTCACCCCGTGATCCTTCCCTCCCACCCCGAAGGACTCAAGAAAAACAACCCAAGTGCTCGAGACCCTCCCTTCGCTCAAAACCCTGTCTGCACTGAAATAAATTAGATATGAAATCAATGCTGGGTCCTCAGGTTGTTGTTTTCTCAGAGAACTCTGTACTATGTCTCTGCTCAGTGGCGTAGCACAAAAACCTGGGTCTCCCCGAGCCTCTTTATCCTATTAATACATCCGTTGTCACTCCTATAAATAATAACGGACGTGTTAACTTGTTGATTTGGTTATGTTTTTTGGGGTAATCAGTTTGTAACGCAGTTAAGAAAGTCGGCACAATCTGAAATCTCGACATATTTCAGCCCTCTTCTCTCAACATACAGGATGTTTTTGAATATTATAGATCATTATTGCCATCGCAGTGTGTTAGGTCTTTATTACGCCGTGAGCATAAGAAAAAGATGGAAAGCCATCTTACTCTGAAAGGATTACTGAATTACTGCCTTTCATAATAAAATAATAAGACTTCACTGGAATCATATTTTATTTGAAGAATTAAAGGAGCAGTGTTTTTTACATTTCAGAAGATCTATTAGCAGAAATGGAATATAATATTCATAACTATGTTTTCAGTAGTGTATAAACACCTGAAACTAAGAATCGTTGTGTATTCATTAGCTTAGAATGAGTCCATCATATCTACATAGGGAGCGGGTCCTCTTCCGCCACGTTGCTACGCCATGTTTCTACAGTACCAAACCAAACACTGGCTCTAGAGAGAGCCATTAGCCTTTTTATAGGCTTACCTGAAGACCACCATAGTTCTCCGACACGCTTGTGAAACTGTGGTAACGGTACCCGTGGTACCACCAGCTGCAGTCTGACTTCTGTTGCTCCTACAGTAGTGTTAAGGATGACCTCTGAGCAAGGCGAACGGCGTTACCGCGGTTTTGCACTCGGCGGCTCACGTTACCGCAGTCTTGGAAAGGGAGGAGTGAGCAGAGGGGTACTCAGTTGGTTGCAATGTGCAACCACACCACTAGATGCCGCCAAATCCTACTCACTGTAGCTTTTAAAGGGGAACTCCACAGAGTTAGGAAGAAGTGAGCTTACCAGATTTATCTAGTCTGCTCCCAACCTCTGCTTGAGGCTAGCGGCTTGAGGCTACATTAGCTGCTACTATCATGACACACCCGAATCTACAACAGAACCGTCGGCGGTGTTGCATCATGGGTAATGTAGACGCCAGGTTTTGACAAGGAAGAAGAATGCCTGCAATAAAAAAGATGACATCTCTGGTTCTGCAGCAACAATTTTGATCCTGTCATCATGACAGCGATCTAACACAACTAGCTGGCCTTAAAGTTGAGAAAACTCCAGAAGACTTTGCAGCTGGTTGCCTTTTTTTTTTTTTTTTGCAGTTTTCTCAGTGTCAACAATTTTACAGTGCTCTTCATTGTTTATATTTAATTTCCAAATCTGTGTCATCTGGTTCCTTCGGTGTTATTAGAGCTCCTCTCGTGCTTCTGTTTATCAGCCCGACATTGTTTGCGTGTGTGTGTGTATGTGTGTGTGTGTGTGTGTGTGTGTTCGACTCTCCGGTCTGATAATCAGTGACAGAGATGTTATGGGAGTGTGACAGAGTTCTATTTGCCATAACTGACATCTTCATCCCATCACTTTCCTTGTTTTTTTTTGCAACTTACCAAGTGCTGGCATCTGTGGTGTTTCCAGGCGGATACACTGCAGTGGAGTGGGAATTCAGAGGATTCAGACAAGGCCACAGCCGCTCAGGCAGGTGGAGAGAAGGAAGAGAGCTGTGCACGCAAGCAGCACAGGAAGAGAGGAGAGGGAAAGACAGCGAAAGAGAAAGAGAGAGAGAGAGAGAGAGAGAGAGGGAAAAACTGACTTGCTTCTCGAAGTCTTATACTTGAAGTGTTTAGCAGACATGCTGTCAGATTCAGAGGTCAGAGGGGATGATTGTATCGACGGGTTTTATTCGCCGGTCATAAGTAAAAAGAGACAGAAAGCAGGCTCGAACAGCAAAAGCTTGTTATGAGAAAAGCAGTATGAGTCACCACATGCAGTTTGTGCTGAATGAAAACTGAATCAAAGCAAGAAACTCCAATTTCCACAATACCCTCTATAAATTCCAGCGTATTTGCTTCCTCAGCTAACATGTCCAATTGAATATGGCCTACACAGCTTTTGAATTGGATTTATACTTTGAATCATCATCTAAAGGCAAAACCTCAACTCCATTCATTTGTAAATACGTTATGATTTATGGATATCATGATAGACATTTCTAGACTTCTGGCATAGAGTACCTGACTGTAGAAACCCCAGCAAGACATTTTATATAATATATATATAATAATTGAATGTGCATGGATTCTGCAAACAATGCAAATACCCAACTTATAACTGGTCAGTTGTAAACATCTCAGGATAAAGCACATTACACTGATATAAATGACAGCCTTATAAATAGACAATGAACAAGCTTAAATTTAGTTTACTTGGATTTGTGAGAATGTCAGGTTTTGTAATTTGAATTTATAGTATTCAAATTAACAGCCACTAAAGGTACTGACAAACATGCAAACTATTCTTTGTGTGCGTGTATTCGCACTCATTTTTATACCACAGCTTTGACTTTTTCTCTCATCTCACTCTCTTCAAAATTGACGTACACAATTCAAAACATAGTCCATGTAACACACTGAACTGCAGTTGTGGTCGTAACAAAATCAGGGCAGTCGGCAACGTGAGACATCTATCATTAATAAACAAAAACAGCTCCTGTTAACGGATTGATAGCACAACATTAACAACTCGCTGTCCAATGAAAGCATGAATGTATTTCTAAAATGTCAGCTTTTCATGAAGTTAGAAAAACAGGTTTTTGACAACGCTCTTCTTTAGATATTTTAATGGGATTTAAGGTTCAGCCTGAGCAGAAGAAAAATGTTCACAAGCCACAAAAGAAAAACAATCAAAACATCTGTACGCTTACCTTCATTGCAAACACTTAATTTACTGTCTAAGCTTTTTATCACATAGTCGTTCATGGGGATGGGAATCACCAGAGAGGCCCCACGATACAATATTATCATGATACTTAAGTCACAATAACATTTTAAACATTTTGCGATATGCTATAAGTATTGCGATGAGATATATGGCGATTTATTACCTTTTTTCAACTGCAAATTATGCCGTTTGTCAACATCTGTTTTATCTAATTCAATACAGTTTTCACTCTGTTCATCTCAGTTTTCATTCACATATCTTGAGGTCAGACGTCAAAGGACCCCTTTGAAAATGGACATAACAGTTTCTCCCCGCCAAAATTTTGTGTAAGTTTGGGGTGTTATTTAGCCTCCTTCACGACAAGCTACCATGACAAGGTTGGTACCAATGGATTCCTTAGGTTTTTTTTAGTTTCATATGATTTTAGCTTCAAAACTGATTCAGCTAAAACCCCAAAAATCGCCAGTTGCGTTAATGCGTTAAAGAAATTATGTTATTATGTTAAAACAAATTTGCATTAACACGTTATTATCGCGTTAACTTCGACAGCCCTAATGGATACATACAGTATGTAGTGTTTTGAATCACTGTATCTATTGGGTTTACAGCTGCTCTGCTACAAAGTGTGGCATGTTTTTAACTCACTGAAGGAATGTTTATTAGCTAATATTTAGAGCATTTAGTAAAAGAGTTACTTCAAGCTTGAAACTGCACATATGCTTCCGTCTTTTTCTGAGAAATTATTATCTATTTTCATTAGCAAATACTTTGTGTTATTGCAGAATCCTTTCTTTGCAGAGATCTTGTATGCACTGACTTGTTAAAGACATTCTTTACATGCAACTGAATGGATGCTTTAAGTAGACAGTGTTTGTGACACAAAGTAAAAAGGCTGTTTTGTGCTTCGCCGAGGCTTTTCAGTTGCCAGTGGCCCATGATGCCTGACCCCTCCCTTTCTTTGTCACCGCTGGCGCTGTACTCTGTTTTCTCCCATCTCCGTGGCAACCGGCGCTGCATGCTATTGTGTTGATGTTTGTCCACAGCTAAGGTGTCGCCTATGTGTTTAATGGACCTCCCAGTCCGCTTCAGTGTCCGCTTCAGAGTCCCCCAGCAAAGCTGAGCGGCCGGGCCCTGCCACTGTTTGTCCCTGGGTGTCAGTGAGTCGAGGCAGGGTGGGGATGAGATAGGGCTGATAATGGCTGCTTTGTTCCTTTGCTAGATGTGTTGAAGCGGTGCTCCTGTGGACCAGGAGACGCCTGGTCAAACAGAGACACACAAAGGCTCTGGAAACGGCTGGCCGTGGCCCATTCTCCACAGTCTGCCATGCTGCCAACATACACCACCTTCTGCGGCCGCGCTGAATTACTACCCTCACAACCTTTCACACATATAAAAGCACTCTTTCACTCAGTGGGAACACTGACATTTGCCTTTTGTTGGATACAAAGGATTTTTTAATACTAAGTTTTTTTTTTAGGTGATCACTCCGAGGCCATATACACCATTAGAATCAGTACGGGGGCGCTCTTTTGAAGGGCATTCAATTTATTCACTCGTAAAAGCCACACAAGCATTACTTTATTCATCCGAGCTTAAGTCAAGATTGATGCTTTTCCCACCGCCTTTGATGTGTAAGTAGTGCGTTTTGCTTTTAAGATATTATTTGCACTTGATTGATTGACAAAGTAGGCACAAAGCATCTCTGATACCCTCACTAGTGTTAGGCATGGAGGAGAAATTACTCTCCATTATTGAGCTTTTAACATTTGCAGAAAGGACACATGGCTGCACAGAGAATAGCCATGTTTTCTAGTTCTGAGGAGATAATGGCGAATTTAACAATCAATAACAGCGAAAACCTTTGGAATGCCAAGAATTAATCTCTAGAGCTAATGCGCCACATATTCTCATCTGCCGGCTGGTGTTTTAACCTCTTTAGCATAGCCCCTCGAGGAAATGGGGGATATGATTAGGAATTCGTTAGAGGGCTTCTATTTTTATGCTGATGACACACTTTCTTCTCCCGGGCTCTCAATGTTGCTGGCTCTTGACTTTCTCGCTGTCTTTTCTAAACTAGATCAGCTGTTTACCGCCGTGTAGGAACGTGACATGAAGTTCACTGACTAAAGCAGCTGCAAGCAGAAGAGGTCTGATATCAGTCAGGGAGAAAACTCCTCTGTCATCTGAAAGCCATTCACCGGCTTCTTTTAATCCCCGGAGGCGTGTTTATTTTTTTTTTCATAGCTGCTCCATTTACGTTTCACCAGTTGGACCTGCAGTCGTGCCACCTGCCTCAACTATTGACTGCGAAATACAAAAAAGGGATGTACGAAACCAATAAAGGGTGCCATACAATTTTGTTGAAATCCGCCGTTTTTGTTCGTCCCATCATGTTTGGAGCAGATTACAGTGTGTCCACGCATCCCCGCTCCCCAGGGTGCCTTCTCTGTGGTACAGGTATTGTGACCAGGCAGGCGGGCTGGTGGCCCTGGGCCCTGGGCGCTTTGGAGAAGAGAGGACAGTGGCTGCATTTGTTTCCCACTGAAAGGGATTACAGGTCCTGACGGCCATGATTAATCACCCAGAGGCAGACATCTGAATACGGCCAGGGAAAGGTTCAACTTTTTAATTCATCCCACACACAATCTATTCAAACCAGCTGTTGGCGCTGCTTTCCCTCATCTCCCTGCTCTTTCTTCTCAGTGACCATTGCCTTCTACTGTCTTTCTCTCCCCATTTATGGCTCACATAATTATCTGGGGACGCAGAGTTGTTATAATTGTGGGGGTGCTCTTGGACGACGCTCTGCGCTCTATTTTTATTGGAGATGGGTTCCTTTCTTCTATGTGGGAGAATGGTTAATTGACTTTGTTAATGCTTTTGGGGATCAGTGATTTCTCAACAACAAATGACCTTTATGGAGCTCAGCGTCACATATTGTTTATTGTGTGTGTGTGTCTAAGCAAGTGTGTAAGCCAACGTGTGTTGCATTGGTGCATGTGTGTGTGTGTGTGTGTGTGTGTGTTGATCCATTGTGACCTTTTCTTGTGTCAGGTGTGTTTGTGCAGAGGCAGAGAGATATTCCCCTCAAAGCTTCTTTTCCAAAACACTTCAAATTCATAAACATTTCCATGCCGCCACGACGCTGACAGACAGCTGAATTCCTGCGTTTTGAATAAATTTCACATCTCACCATGTTCATATCCACTCATATGAGCAGGCCTTCTCATTAAGACTCAGCAGGTTATATGATGGTATTGCTGGAATCCCTGGAGCAAAATGAACAGGGACAGCTACACTGCTTAATGCAAGGTAGCCTAGCAACAGATAGTGGGATGGCGGTGGAAACATACCCTCATATTTATGTTTACATGAGAGAATGATTTGTCTGTCAGGCTGATGGATCCTAATGTTCTCCTCTCCCCGGGGCTTTTCTTGTGCCGCACGCAGGCCTGACACTTACCCTGAAGGACAGGCACCACCTTCCCCAACACGCATGAATACTTAATACTGTTAGACTGCATTTATGCAAAGAATGGAAATGGCACTAGACGAGGAGAGGGGGGCTAAAATGCATCAAAAGCATGACACAGTATGCATCACGAACATGGGGGGGAAAGCGTAGAGAATGACGGCAGACATAAGGAAAGACACTGTAGAATGTTGTTTCTTTGTGGCAGTTTTGCATCACTTTGTAGTTGTTTCGTGTTTTCTTTGTGGTTCTTTTTCTGTTTCTTTGTGGTCGTTTTGTTTCTGTGAGGTTGTTTTGTGTCAATTTGTGGTTGTTTTTCATCTCTCTGAGGTGGTTTTGCATCTCTTTGTGGCCGTTTTCTGTCTCCGTGAGGTCGTTTTGCGTCAATATGTGGTCATTTCGCATTTCCTTGAGGTCGTTTTGCGTCCATTTTTTGCCGTTTTTTGTCTCTTTGTGGACTTTATGCGTTTCATTGTGATTTTCGTGTTTCTTTGTGGTTGTTTTGTGTCAATTTGTGGTCATTTTGCATCTCTTTGAGGTCTTTTTGCGTCTATGTGGCCGTTTTTGTCTATTTGAGGTTGTTTTGCTTCAACTTTTGGTCGTTACGCATCTCTTTGTGGTTGTTTTGCATCTCTTTGAGGTCATTTTGCGTCTCTTTGTGGCCATTTAATGTCTCTTTGGGGTTGTTTTGCGTCAATTTGTGGTCATTTTGCATCTCTGAGGTAATTTTGCGTCTTATTTGTGGCCATTTTTTATCTCTTTGAGTTAGTTTTGCGTCAATTTGTGATCATTTTGCATCTCTTTGTGGTCATTTTGCATCTCTTTGTGGTTTTCGTATTTCTTTGTGGTCGTTTTGTCTCTCTATGAGGTTGTTTTGCATCAATTAATGGTCGTTTTTCATCTCTTTGAGGTAGTTTTGCATCTTTTTAAGGTCATATTGAATCACTTTGTGGTAATTTTGTGACTATTGTTGTTTTGTGTCTCTTTAAGGCTATGTTGTGTCAATTTTTTGTCATTTTGCATCTCTTTATGGTAGTTTTGCATCTCAGTATGCATCACAAACATGGGGGGAAAGCAGAGTGATGGCAGACATAAAGAATTACACTGTAGCAGGTTGTTTTTTTTCTGCAGTTTATTCCTCATAATAACATGCAAGTAATCAGATTGTAGTTTTATGTGCATCGTGTCCGTTGACAACTGTGACAATATAAACGCAAGTCACTTCCAGTAAGTACAGTACATGAGCTATATGACTTGATAGAGTCCGTCTTTACTGTATGTCCAGCTCCTCCAGGGACAGACTACATCAACTCAATTAGCCTGGTACAGCCTGAGTATCAGCACCATAGATTAGATTTCATTCTGCCTTGTTTACCAGAGAGCGGCCCGCAGAATAATATCTATACAATTTGTGCTTTCAGAAAAATGATGATGGTATCATAGCAGGGAGCAGCAGATATAAGCTTCTCCTGTGTTATGGTATAGGGTAACTGGCTGGGAGAGATATAAAGAAACCTTTTGTCAGGAGATAGGCATATCCCTGTTTATCTTGGGAACTTGTTTCCATAGTTACATCAATGTTGTTGAAGTGAGAAGATCAGGTATTCCAGTGAGTGATCCTTTACATGAGCTTTGCTCCTCTCCTATTGATTTTCATCCCACGTGGAGAAAAAAAAAACAGCCCTCTGCAACCTGTCTCAGAGATATCGTGGAAGTAATGAAAGGGCCAAGTGTGTCGGAAATTTGCCGGAAAATAAAATAAAAATAAAAGCCTCTCAAAAAGCATCGAGAGATTTTGATGTCCAGCTCGTCTGGGGGTCAGGTAATGCTGTCAGAACCACAAACCACAAAGCATGACAGCAGCTCAGACTATAAACTAATTGCTGTCTCTAACAGTCGATGATCGCCGTGTTGTTAGCCACATGCTTATGTGTTCATATGAAATCTCCTCAACAGCGTGCTGCTTGCCGTAATGCTAATGGCTCTGAGAAGAGAGTTAATCACTGCTGCACGGTTAGCCACATGCTTACCTCTTGCAGCATGCTTGGTGTGTTCCAGGGGTTAGCAAAACACTGGCGTAACACATCATCGCTCTTTATGAGGCTGGGGCCTGCAAGAGAGAGAGGGGGCCCACAGACGATGCTAAAAAGACGGTAATGACAGCCATTCACCGCAATCCAATTATGCAAAAGGGAGTCTAAACAATTCCATCATCCCCTAAATTAGATTGTCCTAACGAGATAAAGGCACCAATTAATCCTGAATTAATTTCTACAGCTCATTTTCCCCAGAAAACACTCTAATATGCAAATGCCAATGAGAGACAGAGAGGCATCCTTCTGCAGGGGTTTACACCACCTCTGCCTGTTGGCTTTTCTGTTTGAGTGAACTTATGAACTTAGACATATATTGTGAGGATAAAATAAGGGAATATAACACATGTAACAGCTCAGGTGTAGCACTGAAGAGAAATTGTTTAAGAGTAAAGGCAAATTTCACCGAATTTAATGTTTAGAGTTCAATGAATGGCATCGTTTTATTGACACAAGAGAGTGCGTTCAATATACTCCTTATAGTGCTGCTACTAGTGTAATGGAAAGCAAATAGAAGCCCAAACGAAGTCAATACATCTAATTTGGCATCTGGGTTTAGTTGATTAAATGTAAGGAGCTCCAAAGATTCAAATGTTTCTAGTATGACAATAGTGATGGTGTCTGTATATAGAAATTAGAGAATATATAGAAATGAAAATGTGTGAATTTTGTCATCTTTAATTACCTTTTTTTCAAACTGCAAACTCACATTGACGCTGTCGTGTGAAAACTATGAATCTCCAGAATGAAGAAAAACGTCCCTGTCCCTAGCTTTGTGACAGTCACGGACTGATTATGAGACGTGCACCAAGTGTGGTTGTTAAGCATTTCATTGTTGTTCTTTTGTATCTTTTTTGTGGTTATTTTATATCTCTGTGTGGTCGTTCTGCATCTCTTTGGGGTCGTTTTGCATCTCTTTGTGATCATTTTGCATCTCTTTGTAGTCATTTTGCATGTCTCTGTGGCCTTTTTGCGTATTTTGTGTTTCTTTATGGTCATTTTGCATCTCTCTAAGGTAGTTTTGCATCTCTTTGAGGTCATTTTGCAACTTGAAGTGGTCATTTTGCATCTCTTTGTGGTTGTTTTACATCTATTTGAGGTAATTTTGCATCTCTTTGAGTTCGTTCTGTGTCTCTTTTTGGTCGTTTTGCATCTCTTTTAGGTCATTTTGCATCTCTGTGGTTGCTTTGCATCTCTGTGGTCGTTTTGCATCTCTTTTAGGTCGTTTTGCATCTCTGTCATTTTGCGTGTCTTTGTGGTCGTTTTACATCTATTTGAGGTCATATTACGTGTCTTTGTGGTTGTTTTGCGTCTCTTCAAAGGAACACTTAACCTTTCAGTTTATCTGAAAAGTTCAACATTTTCCAGACAGCAATGATTTGATCGTTTGAAAATTGTTGAAGTTACTCCAACTGAACCAGGAAATTCATGTTAGCAGACAGACTAGAGGTTGCACACTAGCCTGTAAATATCTCCTCGCTTTGAAAACAAAGCAATTAAAATTTTTGTTCATCATAATCATCATTATCATTTTCACACTCCTAATTGTCTCGCTGCCAGCTGTCTCGAGTTGTTATAATTGAGTGATTTGACACATTTTCATAGTGCCTGAGATGCAGCTTCTACCTCTGGAGCAAATGTATGTTTACAGAAATGGCTGTTCAAAGTTTATGTAAAACTTCAACTTTCATTGTTATTATTTATGATTCATGATTGAGTGACGTTGGTTTTTGAGCATAAATCTAAAACCTCCTTCTTACTGGAATGAATGAAAATTCAGAAATGCCTCTTTACTCCATATATTATCATGGACGATGTCTTTATGAACCTGGTTTGGACCTTGAAGCACAGTATTTTATCGATCGGCAGTGAGCTACTACCACCTGTGCACCCCCCAGTGATGACAGAAACAACCAGGCTGTCAGTTGCCAGGCAATATTCACAACCACTGGCCCACATCAGCTAATTACCAGCAGAAATCACGTATTGACAGATGGGCCCATGCATATTGATCGGCCAGCGCTGCCACGTTCTAAATAACCAAACGCTAATGAATCATTTCCCATTTGGGAGAGAGAAAGAAAAAAGCATTAGTCTTCTGCTTGACATCATACCTGTATTGCCCATAGCACATGAGGGGAGTACACACAAATCACAGCAAACTCTCCCAAGACTTCAGCTGCTCGTATATGCACCACCAACCCCTCTCTCTCTCTTCCTCTCTGTCTGTCTTATCTGTCTCTCTCACCATCTTTTTCACCCCAGCCATCCCTCTCTCTGTGCTGTGTGGCAGTTATTTTTCATCGCGGCGAGCTGGCCTAGGCAGTAAATACCCCGCTCCTCAGACTGCGGACCCAGAGTGACCCTGCAACCTCCGTGTCTCTGATGCCTCTCCCAAGGTCTCTCATTCCAAGGCCCCTATGATGCAGCGCTCTGGTTGCAGCGCAGACCCTGTAATTCACCAGCCTGCTAGATCGCCTGCCAGGAGCTATTGATTTTTGTTTCCCCAATCTCCAGGAGAGAGGGAAAGAAAAGATTAAAAACACTTTGTCAGTTTGGTAGGGAATAAGAATTCTGCGCAGGGGGATACCTAGGAGGGCACGGGGTCAGGGCTGAGGTACTGTACGTCTTTATGGCTTTAACTATTTCCACACCACAGACATCTCTGTCTGTGCCGCTCTTTGTCTTTCTGTATGTGCAGGGAAAATTCAAGAGGGGAAGAGAAGCAGAGACACTGCAGGTGTTGTTGCTCAGGGATGACCTCTCCTGCTCCTCTTGCTATACACTGTGCAGTACGACATGAGACACAGTGACTGTGTTTAAATGCGCACACACACACAAATAAAGATTGAAGGCGGGAAATCAAATAAAGCGTTTGCATGTGTCCCATTAGTCTGATTACTCTAAAGCCCCAGTTTAATTGCAGCGTGGTGAGTGATCAGATTTCCTCCTACACCCTCAAAAAAAGACATTACATTTTATTTTTGCTGCATATAGGTGAAGATTTACGAAGGGATGATATGGATTATATTTTATATAACTTCTTTGTTAGCATATATAACTAAGAAGAAAATGTTTGCCTCAGGTTATATATACAAATTTACAGAGCCCAGGAAGGGACGTGGAAGAAAATATTTTCAATGGGAAGAAAGAAAACAATCTACTTTAGCTGGATGTTGCAAAAGTATATCTTTCTAATTTTTTTCCCTCCCATCGAATAATTTTCCTCCATGTTTTGTCTCCGTACAATTTTGACTGTGTTTTTGAGTCCCTGTTTTTTTGCCCTAATATTGTACAGATGTTATCTGTCAGGCTGTCCTCATACACCACTCGTAGCTATATCTATGAAAAGTAATGCACTGCAATTTGTATATATTTCAGGGAAATGTGTAATGTAATCCACGAAATTGTGAACCAGGAAGTACAAAGAGCGACAAACACCGCGTAGGGAAGAGGTGTGGGCTGGATGGTTAGGTCAAAAAACACCTGACTTTTGCCAAGGAGACTGATGTTCAATAACGTATGATACCAGAAGTCAACGTTGATTTATTTGTCATGTAACTTCTGTATTTATGTTACGCCATGTGTTGTTGTTTCTGTGAAGACGGAAGTTTATTTTGAAAAGACTGGATCGGAAATTGGCACGCGTGTCACGTGTTGCTGGACA
This sequence comes from Sebastes fasciatus, assembly GCF_043250625.1. NCBI lineage: Eukaryota > Metazoa > Chordata > Actinopteri > Perciformes > Sebastidae > Sebastes > Sebastes fasciatus. The sequence continues at coordinate 18,704,664 of NC_133805.1, forward strand.
TTCTTAGGAAAACGCACGAAAAATGAGGAATAACTTTTCATAAGATATCATACGAACCATTATATGAGGATACGTTGTATCTGTACCTAGCTAGTAACATACACACAAACCATGTGTGTGAAGAGGCTGTGTGTTTGCTATATGCAATATCTGTCTCTGAATGTTCATGAAGAGCAGTCATAACGTCTCTGCAAGCGCAAATTTATCGCTCAAGTTAAAACATTTTCCACTTGCACGGTTGCCTCGCATCAAGTCTTGCCTCCCATTTACTTTATTCCTCTTGTTAACTTGTTGAACATACTGTAGAGTTAGCCAACGTTACCGCTTACATCACCAAGCTGTTTCCCCTTGCGTTCCCTCATTCAGAGTTTACAGTGTGTAACATTTAGTGTGATCTGTTATCAGAAATGGAATATAATATTCATGACTACATTTTCATTAGTGTATAATCACCTGAAAATAAGAGAGATTGTGTTTTCGTTACCTTAGCATGAGCCGTTTATATCTACATAGGGAGCGGGTCCTCTCCACGGAGTCCGCCATGTTGCACCGCCATGTTTCTACAGTAGCACAGAAACGGACAAACCAAACTCTGTTAACTTTTCCTGCTTTGGCCGGAGTCAATAACATTACTTGCTCATGTCGCCGCCGCTCTCTCTCTCTCTTGCTTCACCACTCACTTCTGGACTGCTGTTAGTGTCCCGTGTGTTTAACTTTCACGTTACAATCAACTGTTCGTTCGTGTCCCGTCTCACAACAACACTTGCACTGTAAAAACGTAGTCATTTTAAGTCCAACCATGTTGTTTTCTATCATACCTATCTAAGGGGTTTTGTTCCCTAAACCTAAGCAAGTGTTTTTGTTTAATTCTTAACATTACGCCGAGGGATCATTATAGCATGTGTTTGCATACGACCGAAATGTGACGCCGTAGGGTCTGACAAAGCGTCAGCATGTCATGAGTTGGGATGAGAACAAGTTGGAGCCACATGTGCACATTTAAAATACCTGAAAAAAACTTGGTATATTCTGTGTAATAATGAGGTATCACCAGCTGGAATCTAGTTGTGTTAACTGGGATATTCTTAAACTGAAAAAGGGAAAAAAAACTACAAACCTTTCCTAAAATTAGATCGCTATCTAAAAGATCAGATTATTTCTCTTCACATTAATGCACTGACTCTACGTGAGTTTCGAAACATTTTCGACTATTGTTCCTTTTCACCAGATGAGCGAAATAATAAATTGAAAACCCTTGTGCTCCGAGTTCCCTAGTTACTCATTTGAGTCATTTGGGAAAACCTACACACACACACATACACACACATGCCGCCATGCAGTCAAACACAGTCATGCTAATGTGATGCCAATGCATAACCCCATCAGATTGTGTTACGCATGGACGGCTCTTATCATTTCACCCTAACTTCCGACTAAATGTGGAGAATGTTTTCCCCCAGACATTAGGGTTTGGTAATGGTGCCTTTCAGGGCCACTCTATTTTCTGAAATGAAATATTCATTCATTGGCGAGGACAGTCTTAGAGGAAGTCTGTCTGAAATATGAATTCATGGTTCCAGCAGACATTTCTTCAATATTTGATGGGTCATCAGAGCTCCGTGTCTAATACGGCGCAGTTCTTACAAATATTCACTCCCTCTCTGTTTTGCTTTTCTATCGTTAGTTCTTACAATCAACTAAATCAGGCCTGAAAAATCTGCATAAAAAACACCCTCTAGGATAAGTCTGATACATATTTTAAACCCTTTTTCTAATGTTGCTTTGGTGACAGTGTTTTTTTCTCAACAGGTTAACATCTCTTAAGTCCAATCCATTGTATGAAACCATCAACCAGTGCAAACTAAATCAGCTTGATTGCATGCCAGCGAGAAGATAAAAGGCTCGGAGGTGGGCACAGTAATCCAAAGAGAGCGGGTGGTCTGCTTGAAGGCATATCGTTTTATTCTCTCATGCATATTCACTTCTAAGCCTCTGAGTATGCAGATTAGTCTTGTCTGAACAGCGGACTCTCCAATCACATCCTACTTTTGCTTTTTTCTTTCTCCCTAACTGCACCCTGCTGTGCGTGAGTGCCGGCACAATGAAAGTAACGTGCATGTATGTGTGTGGTTGTAAGTGTGTCTGTGTGTGTGTGTGTGTGTGTGTGTGTGTGTGTGTGTGTGTAGGGGGGATTTTTTTTTTTGCTTGTTTGCAAGTTCGGGGGCAGACGTGCATGCATGAATAAATGTTTTTGTGTGTGTGTGTGTGTGTGTGTGTGTTTAGGTATGTGTGTAGGTATGTGTTTGCCAGACACATGGCTTTGTCTTGTCCTGGCACTGCGCTCAGCTCACCAGATGTTCTCCTTTTTTATCATCCTCCACTTGCGCCGTGTTCTTTGAGGTTTAGGGAATCTGTGTCGCTCACATTCAACTTGCTCTGTTGTTTTCTACTGTTTTTGTGGAAAAAAACGACAAGCTCTTCAAAGCCTTGTGTAGCTTCTTTTTTTTTCATTTTTGCATTAAAAAAAATCAGTGAAAATAAATGTTTCGGGTCCTCCAGTAGCAGCAGTTCATTGTACAGCAGTTTGTTTTTTTAGAAGAAGATAATGGCACCCATAATTCCTTGTGATCTCCTTATCACTCTTCCACAAGAGGTCAGAATGCAGGGTTGCATACAGAACGACTTCCCTATTGGTGGAAGGGATGCAGCGTTTGGCTCAAGGACACTTCAGCAGGGCAGCTGCCTGAGGAGAGAGGAGAATTTGCTAATTAATTGTGTTTAATTGCATGTTTACGTTCACCCGCTGTTCCGCGCGTACATCGGCGCTTGATTAGAAAGCCAGAATGAAAAGTCGGAATTGAAAACCACTGCACCACACTGCAGTCACTCCCATGTGGGATTAAATCAAGCTGTCACCTGGTCAGTGCCACCGCCCACCACACACACATCAGCAGACACACTCCCATCAGCAAACACAGAGAGCTGTCAAATAAAGCAACACTTGTAATTATGGGAGGAGGTGAAATTCAGATTTATTTATTCCAAAATGAAGCCTACCGATCGACGGAGGGACAGCTCTCCTCCATCTGTCATCGTTGAAGCCACACTTGTCTGACACAGGGATTCATTCATCTTGTCGTCTTTGACAGTCGGATTTTCCCGGCGCACTCCCACCAGGAGTCGCACAGGGTTTTTGGAGGCAGACTAAAAAAGAAAACACTCTGTGACAAGGAGTAGGCTCTTTATGAATGCAAATGAGTCTGGGAAAATTCACAGAGCAGCTAGCGGGCTCCGAGGCTCCGGCATCCGTCACATCTCCCCCCACCAGGCACAGCCCACGCTTTGCCAAGAGGTCTAAGGGCTTACAGGGGCCCTACAGCAAGAACAGACACACTCACGGAAAAGGGCATGGAAATCCTGTGGCTGACACACACTGCGAGTGCCACCGGTGACTATTATTTTCACGGAAATGATAAGCTTACTGTTTTTACATGCCATCCACAGAATGGCTGGTGGGTTTTTAGGTTTTATTATAAAACATTCATCTCCTCAACCCTCTCTATGTGTGTGTGTGTGTGTGTGTGGATGCGTCACTTGTATCACTTGACATTTGGCTCCCCTTTTATCCTGTTCCAAGGATAGTAAGTCAAATGCTATGTGACAGGTCAACCCCTTCATATCAGTCATCCTTCACCCTGACCCAGCCTCAGCTGCACAAAGACACATCCAGCTTATCCACACTAAAAATTATCATTGGCTACAAGATGCAGGCAAAGGCAGGAATGTATTTACTCAAACTAACATGGAAACACAGCATAAAATCTCCATCTTAACCAGACTATACATGAGTCCTAAAATTTAATTTTCTTAAATAAAGGCACAAAGACAGAGGCAACATTAGTTCACCTGTTTTCCCCAAAAAAATCTCTTATTTAAAGAAAGATTTCTGGAACCAAGTTTCCGAAAAGTAAGCGGTAAGCTTCATCTTTAACTGGTTACTGAGAAAACTGTCATCATGTTCATTGCCAGAGTTAAATTAAAGGAGCACTACGCCAATTTTACTAGTACTACTCAGCCTGTGAAAACAGTTGTATAATGTTTTCTGTTGCTGTTAAGGGAGTTTTTAGAAAATAACCCTGATCAAGAGTCCACAGCTTGGAAACTAAACATTATTTGGAAAAAAAAAAGAAAAGCCTGCGATATAAACTGGGGGTTTTAGACCAGACAGGGAACGATTGAATGAAAGATGTTTTTAAGTTTCATTATGGAAATAGGCCTTTTTCACAGTCAACATGTTGAGTTGTCATAGTAGGAAAAGCACAGGTGTTACTACGAAGGCTGTTCTCATACATCGTTCGTAGCTTACCTACAAAAAACAATGCACTGTAATTCGTATATATACCACAAAATAAATTCATATGTGATCCACGTAATGGTGAACCAGGAAGTATACTGAGTGACAAACGCTGCATAGGGAGGAAGTCGGGGTGGATGGGTGGTTCACCAGACTTTCGCCCAGGAGACCGGTGTTCGTACCCTGTGTAATACCAGAAGTCAAAGTTGATTTATTTGTCATGTTACTTCCGTACTTTAGTTATGCCACTTTCGACGTTGTTTTAACTCAAACCACCACCTTTCCTACACCTAACTAAGTCGTTTTGTTGCCTCAATCATCACTCATCTTCAACTGCTTACCCGGGGTCAGGTCGCGGGTGCAACAGATCCAGCAGTGGATGCCAAACTTCCCTTTCCTTAAGAAAGTCCACTACCAGTGGGCGGGGGGGTTGGTGGACTTTACCCTAGGAGATGTTTGTGTCCCATGTAAAATGTAGTGATTTAAAACCAAACCATGATGTTTTTTTTTACAAAACCTAACCCAGTAGTTTTGTTGTCTAAACCTAACTAAGTAGTGTTGTTGCATTTTTTGTTTTGTTTCAACTTAAAACGTTAACCACGTGTTTAAAACTGCGACCGTAATCCAGGAGAAAAGACGTTTCCCTTGAAATGTACTTGAGAATGCAGTTTAGTTGAATGGGAATGTAATTTTGAAGGGAACAGGGTTGTTCTGTGAGCAAGGAGCCAAGGAACCAGGACCCTGAATCTGAAGCTCCTAAACAGAATTCAGCCATGTTAATTTTATTATTCTCCGACTGTGACATATCTCCAGTAGCAGCTGTATTGTAGGATCCAGCATATTTGGACCTTGACCTACACTAAGGAATACAAGTATAAAGCATATAGGACTAAAAGGAAATCTCGACCTCTACTGAGTCACTTTTCACAATAAATATGTCTCTCGCAACTCCCCCAACTTTATGGAGGTGCAATACTAAATCTCTGGAGCAACCTTTTAATGAGATGATTTATATACAACATCACATTAACGACTGGGCAGCTGTGCAGGTTTTGCTTTCTACCTCAAATTTGTTTCTAGCACATCTTTTGCTTAAAAGCTAATCTGAGGTGCAAAGAAACTGGAACTTTGTGGGTATTTAATTTATCCACAGTTCAGAGGAGGATGGCCAACAGAGGCAGAGCAAGGGCTCGGAAATGCTGACTCGGCTCCTGTCGCTTAATCTATTTGAGGTGTGATTAAAGTTTAATTCGTGCCCATCTCCTAATGCCGGCCGATGTGTGTGTTCTTCAGCAGTGGGTCGGAGAGTAGTTTCAAGCTGAGCCCAGGTCTTTTCTCTCTGTCTGGGCCTCACTTTATTCATGCCTGAGGGACGCCAAGAGCTGCAAACAACTGAATTTTTCATCAAGGTTACTTCCTGGAGAGATGTGCCATGCAGTTGCTGCTTTCTCCCTCAGTGTGTTCCTAGCTCATACATAACTTACCCTGCTCTGACCTGCAGCTCTCTGTGGGACGAGTTGTTTGACCCTGGTCCAGATAGGAGAACGTGTGCTGTGGAGTCAGCATTTGTTTATGTTATTTGTTATGAAGCTTGAAATATTGAGGTCTGGCTAGATTATAAGATATATCTGGTAACACTTTATTTTAAATTCCCAATTTAGCATTCATAAGCAATTCATAAGTTTATTAATGCTTTTTCATCCATAGCATCCATAAACATAACATAGTTGTAATTATATGTAATGATGTTTTTTGAGTTTTGAACACATTTATCAACAGTTTTAAAACTGCTTGTGATTGAGTTGTGCATGTGTATAGTTAGTAAATGCTTTATGCAGCTACTTTAGTGTTATTACACAGCTTTGTTGAATACTCGATTCTGATTGGTCAATCACAGCGTTCTACGGTCTGTTATTTCTTCATAGCAGACAGTTGCTATGTATAACAGATCGTTGCTATGGACACAGCTCTGAACTCGGGCTCTGGAGGGCCATTTTTGTGTCAAATTATTGATTTCTTAATTATGTAGCTGAGATAATGTACAGCTAGCGGGTGATTGTTGTGAAATAATCGCATTGCCCTGTCAAGTTTTATTTATTTATTTATTAGTTTATTTGACATAGGCATTGTTACACTTGATTAAAGTGCAACTGATGCAAGGTATATAGGACATCTAGCCATAGCTAATTTGCAGACCTTGTCCCTGGTTAGGCTTTTAAGAAAAATTAAATTAAATAAAAAAAATAAATAAAAAATACAGAATAGCACATCTTACATAAAATCACATAATACAACACCGTACATTACAATAAACAATGACCAGCTCGCTGTACTTGATAGTTGACAAATACATTAATAAACTATAATAAATGTAACAAAATAATTTAAGAATAAAATGTCCTTATATTTGGTTACTACTAGATTAATGTGTGTGTTATAGTGTGCTATAAGATGATAGACGGTTAATAATTTACCAACTTTTTATTCTTGAGGGTATCCTCAATACCCTGAAGACGACTGTCATATTGAAACGTTTGTAAATTATTAAATCCTTTTTTGCATAGTGGCTCCAAATGTGCAAATATTTTCCTTCACACATAGTGTGTTTTAACCGTTTGTCAAGTGTTTCTATCCTTCTTATTGATGTTAAATTGGGTAGACCATCCAAACACATTACGTGAGATCTGACATTATTTTAGCTTAGGTGGCTTGTGTGAAAAAATACAGACAAAAGCAGTTTTCAATCACAAATGTATTATAATCTTTGGTACATTCTGTCGTCTTCCATATTCATCAGAGCAGCCTCACTGGATGATGGTAAACACAACACGACTCAACAAACTCAACTAGTTCACATTTCTTTTGGGAATTCCGACATGCTCGGCATTAACATTTTTATTCTCAGAAAAACAACTCTGCAAGTTCTGGAGAAAAACATCTACTATTCATAAGAATATTTTTACATCAAAATTCATTTGCAATTATAATCAAATCCCACTTTTTATTTTTATTTGCAGGATTATTAATGCTGCAACAACACATTTGGTTTTAATGGAGGGAAAATATGCGATGTCAGATGATTTTTCTCTTTCATTAAGGCTGCAAATGCTGCTTTTTTTCTGAAATACGGCAATCAGAGCCACAAACAAGGTCTTATTTATTCTATTCAGAGTTTACTTTCCCGAAAACATCCACAAGCAATGAGGTCATTTCTGTCTATTGGCTTACAGTGGAATAAATTTGAATTTAGAGCAAAAAGAATGAGCTCTTTGGATCATATTTCACACTAATCAATGCAGCCCTCGATTTTTAAATCGGACCTAAGAAGACTGATGTGTGGGAGGTATGGATCGGGGTTTGAAGAACCGACCTGACATCAGAGAGTTGTTTTATATCCACTGTTTTGTAGACGAATGATTGGGTCAAAAATATAAGAGTAACGTTATAGTTCTCTTGTCTGATGAATATTTTTTTTCACACTTAAGTGTGTGCATGTTTTCAACTGAACCACCTTCTCCTTTGTAAGGTCTACAACACAGAGATAATCCTCCGTCATAATGACCCTGTTAAATAGGGTATAAAATAAAGCAGAATGGCTGTTGGACTGCAGACTTCCATTTCAGGGCTGTACTGTGCAGTCTTGCAGCTCCTTAGTGTCAGACATTATCACCACCACTACCCTCAACCTCACCCTGCCCCTTGTGACAATTACTGCCCTACCTCCCTATTCAGCACGTAATGAGAAAACTGACTGATCGATTTCTGTCCGGCCAGTAAAAGAAGGGAAGGAGGCATTTGGATAAGGCAGAGACCAGACTCTGAGGCACAGCGCTGCAGCATATCCATACTATAATTTATAGTTTTTTAGGCGTTAATGGGAGATAAATTGTATGCAACAACAAATGTTACATGTTTGATGCAAATTGCAATTTAAATAAAGGTCTGGCTTAGGGGTGCAACTACCAACTATTTTCATCATTGATTAAGCTGCTGGCTGTTTTTTTTTTTTTTTAATTAATTAATTAATTGATCTATTGGTCTATTGTGTAGTAAAAAATATTGCCAATGACAATCTCCCAAAGCCCTAGTTGACATCTTCAAATTGCTTGTTTTGACTGACCAACAGTTGAAAAACAAACAAAATATTATTTGTAATGCCATAAAAGCACAGACTAGGTATAAGAAGTGGACGTAGTCACCGTGACGTCACCCATTGGGTTAAAGACTGTGTTTTTGAAGCCTTGAGTTCAGCATTTTGGCTGTCGCAATCTTGGTTATTTGCAACCAGCAGTGACACGAGAGGGTGGAGCTAAGTACAACCGAACGCTGAATAAGACATTTTTAGGTGACCAAAAATGTTAATTTGAACTTTCATGAGCTGAAAACATACTGTGAAAGGGTTAAAGTAGTAAGACGAAAACACAAACAACTCCCAGACCGGACAACGCCGTGGTAGCAACCTGTCAATCACAAGGTAGCCACGTCCTGAAGCATACCCTGCTTTATGGTCTATCTGACTCTAAATGGGACCATAATTTACTAAATGAACATCATGCTGTATTGAAGAAGACTTAGAACTAACGATTGAGACCATAAACTCATGTTTATAATGTTTACAGAGGTAATAAATCAAGTGAGAAGTAGGGTCATTTTCTCACAGACTTCTTTACAATCAGATTTCTTTTTGCAACCAGAGGAGTCGCCCCCTGCTGGATATTAGAAAGAATGCAACTATAAGGCACTTCAGCATTGGCTTCACTTTTCGGACCCCGGAGTTGCCCATTGCATGAAAGACCAAGGAAATGGAAATATTTACATTTGATCAGCTGGAACTTGTGAATTTTTGGCATTTTTGCTTAAAAAGATAAACGATTAAAAGAGCACTCTGCCAATTTAGCATTGCACTCCTATAACATCAGACTCACGATGGACAGCTTGAATCTTAAAAACGATCAAAACTGAAGCAGCAGAACCAGAGATATTGCCTTTTTTATTTAATATTTTTTATTCGGATGTGTTCTGCTCAACCCGATCTCACAGGAAGCGTCCAAATAGCGCGACATTACAAGGACATTACGCGTGTCATGTTGATGCATTTTAGGCTTTTCACGTGTCATTTTGCACACCACGCAACAAAACTACAATAATGTCCGCAGTTAGGTTGAGGCAACAAAACAATAATGTAGCCTTGAGCCGATAGCCGCCAGCTGAGATGAGGAGCTACAGAGGTCTGACATTCAAACCTGTAGTCTTCAGACCCAACCGATGCCGACTCAAGTGACATCACTTGAGGCAATTTGTCAGATTTTGCAGGTTAAAGGCTGTATACTATTTTTTTCCTTTCACATATGCAGTAGTACACGGAAAACAAGAAAGGCATTACTTTTTGCACAAAAGGACATTCCGCATGTCATGTTGACGCATTTTATGTTTTTTGCGTGTCATTTGTACGCCACGCAACAAAACTACAATAATGTCCGCAGTACGATTGAGGCAACAAAACAACTTGGTTAGGTTTAGGGAAAACATCATGGTTGGGCTTAAAATAAGTATGTAAACTAAAGTATTTATTTACTATTTATGTTTGGTAGCCTCGAGCCGCTAGCTGAGATGAGGAGCTACAGAGGTCTGACATTCAAACTTGTGGTCTTCAGACCCAACCAATGCTGACTCAAGTGACATCACTTGAGGCAATTTGTCCGATTTTGCAGCTTAAAGGCTGTATACTATTTATTTTTTTCACATATGCAGTAGTACTCCCCAAGATCTGTAAACAGACTTTAATGTGTAATATTTGGTGGAGTTCCCCTTTAATCAATTTTCAGAATAGTTGTTAATAGATGTTTAAATACGAGGCTTGTTGGACTGGGGGCATCAGTACATTCTCTATAACAACTGTTGTGCTACAACAAAAGGCTTGTAAAAGTGCTTCCCTACAAACTAATAAATTCATCTTGATTTATTATTCCTTTGACTTGATTACAAGGATGTAAATATTCAGCTGGGAAATATATAGTCAGGAGGTTGACAGAGTGCCTTCTTACAAGCACCACCATGCTGTCCTGTTGGGTCAGAGCTTCACTGCCACTCACAATTATTTATTAGGCTACATATTCACTCTCTATCCATCACTGTATATAGCCACCCGGTCTGGTCACATCTCTTTATGTTTATTACAGTGTCCCCACCTTTCCCAGAGGAGGATGATTGACGTTTTTCAGAGAGAGGACCGAGGTGGGACTTGTTCTGCTCCTTCTTCTCCAATCGTGGCTCGAGTGGGCGGAGGCTTTTCACCATCCATACTCTGATTATGAGTCAGTTACCAGACATAAGCGAAACAATAACAGTTGCTGCTGCTTACTTTGCCTCCAAAAGGCAAGTTGAATCTTTTTTAGTAGCGCGTTTTTTAGTAGCGCGTCAAGCTCTCGGGTACTAAGGAGGAGCTCAACGCGCTTCCACTTTTAATCAGATTAGGAGCCTTTAATGTTCATTTTCTCCTTCTTCTCCTACAGTAGCTGTGCAGGCAGGAGTGGCCAAAGCCAAAAGCAGCGATTCAGATCAGATTTCACCTAAACCAGCTGGGAGAGACACCGAGAGAGAGAGAGAGAGAGAAAGAGAGAGAGGGTTTTGTCAGTCTCCCTCCTCCCAAATCCAAGAGAAAAGCTTACCAAGGAAAAAAGGAGGCGCTGAGAGAGAGAGACGCAGAGAGGAATCCAGAGGAATTTCCGAGGATATTTTCTCTTCTTTTCCTTTTTCCCTTCTTGATATTTAAAATTTAAAAAGTTGGAGCAGAAGGCTACCGTGGTCAATGATGGACGAGCAGCCTCGGTTGATGCACTCCCACGGTGGTGTAGGAGTAGGAGGCATGGCCGGACACCCAGCCGGCCTGGCGCAGCATATGCAGGATGGCACGGTGGGGACGGACGGAGACGGAAGGAAGCAGGACATCGGAGACATATTACAGCAAATCATGACCATCACAGACCAAAGCTTGGACGAAGCACAGGCGAGGTAAGTGAGGCTTTACATACACACACAAAGAAACACAACACACACTTGTATTATTAATCAGAGAGTGGAGATATTAGCCAGTGTTGTTGGAGATGGAGGTGGAGAGATAAGGTTTGTGCCAATATATAAATGAAAGCACAATTACGCCCCAATGAAGTGACAAAAAAGACCTTAAAAAAACTTGTCACGATTCATGTTTGATTATTTGAAACAACTTTTGGGTTCATATTTGTAGCAAAACTATTAATTACTGTCTGATTATTGTAGATTAGGATGATTTTTTTTTATGTCATGATTCATGTTTGATTATTTGAAACAACTTTTGGGTTCATATTTTGACAAAAAAGACCTTAAAAAACTTGTTTTTAACTCTACTCTTTATTTTTTTTGTCATTATTATTATTGTTATTTCTCTTCTTGGTTTTGCTTTGTTTTTTTAATGTTGAGGTTGTTTTCTCTAGTGTACTTGATGGGTTTGTCTGTAAAGCTCATCTACTTAAAAGTTGGTTTATAGACTGTTGTAATTACAAACAGTGGATTGCATATATGAAAACAGCCTTGAAAAAATAAAATATATATAAAAAAAATAAAAATAAAAAAACTTGTTTCATGTTTGATTATTTGAAACAACTTTTGGGTTCATGTTTTGAGCAAAACTATTAATTACTGTCTGATTATTGTAGATTAGGATTTATTTTTTAAACTGTGGAGCAGTTGGCACAGTTGGTTTCTCAGACACTTCTACCTTGTTACAAAAGGAGCTTATACATTGTAATCCTCTACTATGATAACATGTTGCAGATCCCCTCCTATATAGTTCTGATCAGAAATAAAAAAATATATAATGCAAAATACATTTGAGGCAGGTGTAGTGTAACTTGGTGAATATTGTTGTATATTATGTTGTAAGTAAAGGTTTTAATTCTCTAATTGTGTATTTATGTGACAAAAATAATTAAATTCAAAGATTCTGAATATATTTTTCTTTGCTTTAACTCCTGGAGGTTTTATAAATATTAGCCTGCTTGTTACAGTAGAATAAGCAGGAGAATCTGGGAAAAAAAAATCGTTTTGATATTTAAATGATATTTTATGATGTACGAATGCCCCACTCTTACTATTGACACTTGTTTGAATATTGATCTGTAAAGGGATGTCCTGTCCTCTTTTTTAGGAAACATGCACTGAACTGCCACAGAATGAAACCTGCTCTCTTCAACGTCTTGTGTGAAATAAAGGAGAAAACAGGTAAGATGTTTTTTTTTATAGATTCTTTTGTTTGCTGGATTTTTGTTTTTTTTGCTTGCATTTACGGATACTAATCAGAATATTGTTAATTTTATGGTCTAATAGTGTATTCCTAGTGTCTCAGCATCATTTCTTTTCTTTATTTTGCTAAAAAAAAGATATAGATTATGATCATGGTGACATTCCTCTCTTAAACCACTGTTGATTTATTTGGCATAAAAACAATATTTTTCTTATGCTTTATGACAAGTTTTGCCTGTCAAACGTCACACATCATGCATGTGAAACAGCGCTGGCCCCAGATGAGGTGCTGTCATTGGACAGGAGTGTTTTCATGCCGACATTTGGGCCTTTCTGGGGCTGGGCTTTCTCACCCTTCTCTTGTCTGTTTTCCTTGGCCGAGTTTGACGGTGTTTGCTAAGTGAGCTGTTTTTTAAATGCAGAGGCAGGTCGGAGGGATTTTCTGTTTATGTTTGCAACGAGGGTCAAAGTCATGAAAAGGAATGTGTGAATTATTACTCGCTTAACAGCAGATTAAAAGAAGAGCGGCTCACATGATGAAAGCCTGTGGATATTCTCTGAGGGATGTGGCGGAGCGGTTGTTCAAGAGGCGGCTTTTCAAGGGAGGAAATAAAACAAAATATCCAATACGACCTTATCTGTGAGCACAACTTTGAAGCTTGTCTTTGAGGTTATTGAGATAGCCTTGTCACTTTGTCTGGTCGGTTGCATTCACAGCCATGACAGTTAAAAATACACACTGGGCTGGTGTGGAGGCAATACCATTTTCCTTAATTTTACATTCGCCAACATTTCATTCGTGTGAGTCAGAGTTTGGCACAGGTTTTTCAAAACAAAAAAAAAAAGTAGAAGGAATCAGCAGACACTTTGGGATTTTCACCAGATTTAAAGGTTAAAGAGTGCTCTCTGTGAGGAGGAAGCTACAGTAGGCTGGGGCCCTGTTTCTAAATTGCAAGGCTTGGAAAAGTGAGAGAGTAATGCCTGGCTCTTTGTAAACTGTCTGGCGTCTCCCCGGGTTCAACCAGAGTTCGTTTCCAAAAAGAAGAACAAAGTGACTTGGACCTTTTCCTGGCTTTTCCCCCTGCCTCTCCTCTCTTCCCACCGTTCTTGGCAAACCCGGGATTTCACAGAGCTTGTGACGAGAGAGAGGCTCCCCTTGGCCTGCAAATTAGGACCAAGTTTGGAAATGAACACATTTCAACATAACTTATATTCTCTCCTTTTTTGAATCAGCTTTTTTTTTTAACTCCAAGTGTTTTTGAAAAACCTGCTCCAAGCCCTAAATAACTACGTCGTTTTGATGAGGACAGAAAAGCATTTAAAAGTTAAGAATAACCCAAACAATTTGTGAGCGAATCGAGCCTTAATGGCTGCCTCGCTGTGTCCTCGCTGTCTCCGTTTGAAGAGCTGAGCTGCGGCTCATCTTCGCCCATAGGAGGTTTGTGCAGACGAAACTGAAAATCCTTTCACTGCAGTGACAGAGAAAATGACTCAAACCTTCACCATGGCATTTACAGCCAAATGTGCTGAGTGCAGTGTATGCGAGCGGGAGTACAGCCTGTAATTTGTCAGGTCTTTTTTATATTCTTTATAAAGAGTCAGCTTCTGCTTTGCTTTTTACATTGTTGCAGTCAGAGTGTCTTTGAGAAGAAGTGCGAGCAGGAGGAGACGAGTGCAGCGGTTCAACCCTTCTCCTTCGACCTTTTACTAAAGAGAGGAGACATTTCTTTAGATCATATATCATTTGTTGCACATTCACGTGTGTTGCTTGCACCTCCTCATGGTATATCAGTGGTGTGTGAGTGTTGACAGCAGCAATATGGGACATTGCAGCAATGAGGTGTCCATTGGCGAGCAGCTGACAAACAAGGCGGGGAGTGCATGCCGATAGCAGACAGAGCAGGCCTTAACTGATGACCCCACCCCACCCCACTCCCTGTATATTTGTGCCGGGGTCGGGCCCGTGTCACGGCAGGAGAGTATTTAGCAAGCTTAAACAAGCTCAGGTTCGCATGCTGGCGTATGGAAAACCAACGGCAGAGGTTTGTGTTACCACTCACAGACGTTCCTTTTTGGCCAAGTGTTGTATTTCATGTTTGCCTCGACTACCGGCCCTCTCGACACTTTTTTTATTTTTTTTAAACTATCATCATTGTTTCTACAGTTCCTGAGAAGCACTTAGAATTAGTTTTTCCTGTGCTTGCTTCACATCCTGTGAAGAGAGCGTCTTTGTTTGTGTGGAACCATTACGACGAGGGAAGCTGGCACGTACAGGTTGACTAAGTAAGAGAAGCCAGACACCAAGTCAGTGTTTCTGGGTGTCAGATTTCAGGCCTACTCTCTCCCTCTCTCTCTCTCTCTGTGTGTCTCTCTCTCTATCTGCGGGCCTGGGACTGTTTGGTCAGGCCACTCGGTGTCAGCAGCCTCACATTACCCCTATGCAGGCCCGGGTCAGATGGAGAGCTCCTGCATGACTAATGTGATCAGACGGATAATGCATTACACCGCTTGAACTTATCAGAGCCGTAGACCTGCTGAATCAGTCGCTCCCGCTAACTGAGCCCCCCTCCCCGCCCCTTAAAGCTTGCCCTGCTAATTAGACATGTACACACATTTTAGATATTCACAGTGGTCTCAAGGCTCCTGCCATGAATGATGGGAGAAGTAGTTTTTTTTGTCATTGAGATTTTTTTCTTCTCAAACATCCTGCAACATCGCAGTACAAAACATATTTTCCATGTGGTAGTTTACAGGTAACAACAGCACAGCATGATAGGTCACATCACCTCCCCCTCACAACACAACACACAGCACCCCAAATGACATACATTAAGGCTTTCTATTACATTTTTCAATCTAATGAAACCCACCCCAAATAAATCCGAGGAGCTACCCCACATTTCAGTCAATTTCGACTCAGAGTCTGGGAGAAGCAGTTTAGCACAAGGCAAAGTTGTTCTTTTGATAACTGTCCGAAAAGTGCCGTGTTGTTAGCAGGGTTTCAACTAACAATTATTTTCATTATTGATTATACTTACTTGTTTAAATGAGTAATCGTTTTGTCCCGAATCTTGCGCCAAAGTGACGCCTTAAAATTTCTTGTTTTATCTCACCAGTAAAAACCCAAAGATATTCAATTTATAATAATATAAAACAGAGAAAAGCATCATCGGAGTGTCTAGAAACAATAAAAGTTTGGCTTCAAAAATGACTGAAACTATTAATCAATTAAGTTGGCGATTAATTTTCTGACTAATACATTAATCAGCTGATGGTTTAAGCTCTAGCAGGTCGGTTTGAAGTGAATGTAACGGTGATAAAATGTCAAATGACTATTTATGGTATTTCCTGTAACATTAAGCGTTGATGGAGGTACTAGTTGAGCTCCCATGAAGCAGTGGATAGACTGGTCACTATGGCTCCCACTGCTGCTGTTTTTCAGTATTTAATTGACATGGCTGTCCATGATGAGTTCAGGGGTTAGTGTTGCCTCTCTTTGTTACTCTGCTCTCATCTCCAGTGACAGATGGAGGCATTAGTTTCCAATGTGGCGCTGTCCTGAAACTAATGGCTATGTCCTTGGTTTCCTCGCGCTAGCTGGGAGACTGTATATCTGTCCCCGGCTTGGAAGTGCCGAAGCAGCAGTTTATCCCCCCATGTTTTAGTTTCCACGGAAATAAGGCCGAACAGGACTCTGTCTGTTCTCTCATAAATGACTTCAAATAAATAACTTGAAAACGAGTGCGAAGTTTTCCTGAGAAAATGCTGCTGGGCTTTGATTTGCGAGTTTATAGGAATCCGTTCTTCCACTTACCAGAAACGTTCCTCTTAGTGAATAATAATAAACATGCAATATATTTTTCTAAGTAGTCTGAGCGGGGGGATGTGCTGATTCTGAGTTTATCTTTGCTTTTAAAGTGAGTTATATCAAACATAAATGGACTGGATTCCATTTTACCCACTGACATTTCCTCTATATTCATATTTATATTCGCTACTTTATCGGTGCACTTCAGAAGCAACAGCGTGTATTCTTTGCTGTTCCCTGTCCTCTGATATAAACTCACACGCAATTAGGACAGCTAATATATTATGCAAATGTTGACTGGCTTAATTGAGACATGTTAATCATGTTTTAAGAGGCTAATTACAGCCCTGTATATCTGAGGTGGGAGTTGTAATTAGCCGTGATAACAGATCTGGCTGCAGAATGGTCATATTCTGTGTGTCGACGTATGGCGAGGGAGTCTGTGTGTGTGTAGGTGTGTGTGTGCGTCGCTAGCTGTGTTTGTTTTTGCTTGTTTTTTGGAAGTTGTAGCAGCTATTTTCTGCCTCTTTTAGCTTTTAACTCATTTTGGGCCCGCAACCGATTCCCTTTGGAGGAAGTGTTCTCTGAGCTTGTTTAATCACAAATGTGAAGAAATTGTATTTTAGGAAAAAACAGTAGTAGTGTGTGCCCAAATGCTAGATATAGATAGTATGATAAGAAAATGTCTGTACCTCAGAAACTACAAGGTGCACAATCAAGTATTTGGTATCTATGAACTCATAACAACTTGAATATTAATGATATGCACAAGGGCTTTCAATCGATTCAACTATTTAATCGTGGTTAATCACATTATTGTCCTTAGTTAATCACAAATTAATCGCACATTTTGTATCTGTTCAAAATGTACCTTAAAGGGAGATTTGTTAAATATTTAATACTCTTATCAACTTGGGCAAATAAGCTTGCTTCATGCAAATGTATATATATATATATATTATTGGAAATCAATTGACAACACAAAACAATGACAGATATTGTCCAGAAACCCTCACAGGTACTGCATTTAGCATAAAAAATATGCTCAAATCATAACATAGCAAACTGCAGCCCAACAGGCAACAACAGCTGTCAGTGTGTCAGTGTGCTGACTTGACTATGACTTGCCTCAAACTGCATGTGATTATCATAAAGTGGGCATGTCTGTAAAGGGGAGACTCGTAGGTACCCATAGAACCCATTTTCATTCACATATCTTGAGGTCAGAGGTCAAGGGTCCCCTTTGAAAATGGCCATGACAGTTTTTCCTCAACAAAATTTAGTGTAGGTTTGGAGCGTTATTTAACCTCCTTCTCAACAAGCTGGTATGACATGGTTAGTACCAATGGGTGTCTTAGGTTTTATAGTTTCATAAGATGCCAGTATCTTCACTCTAGCTTTAAAGCCCACTACAACCTAAATAATTGAATGTTGCATTAATGCGTTAAATAAATGAATGGCGTTAAAACAAATTTGCGGTAATGTGTTATTATTGCTTTATTACCGCGTTAAGTTTGACAGCCCTAATTATGTACACATGTGCAGTGTAAAAACATATTTTATATGGAAAATATTTAATAAACACAATGTTAGTGTTTTTTTTCAAATTTGTCTAAAATCCTGACTTTGACTATTAATAATAGTGTGATTTTTCATGTGATCTAAAAATTTCAAAGTTATACTGTTAAATACTTGCCCAAATGTCCGTACCAAATCTCAAGAATTTGGACCAATCAGAACAAATGTTGCGGTATTTTTCCATCCATCATACTAAATATAGTCTTTGGGCACAAATGAAAAATCCACTTTTGAATTCCTGTTTGTTGTCTCTATATACATGCAAGTAATTCCGTGTCTCCATGTTGGTTAAATGTTTCGGACAACTATTTTTCCCTCCACATACATTTTTCACATTCATGGAAACAGCAAGACGGGCAGAGAAACAGTCAGTTCACCTATTCAACAGAAATATGAATACATTGCATCTCTATCTATAGTTTGTTTCCTGCACTTCTCAATCTGGTTATCTGATGCAGCAGCACTGGCCATTTTGCAAACTGGGCTTTTATACATGGCTGTGTTCTTAGTTTTCTGACAGAGATCATATTCAGATCCATTACACTAAGAATGCCTACCCACTTATCGAATATAAAATTGCTTTAGAGAGGAAATTTGCTCGATGGCAGAGTGGAGTTTCTTTTTTATCAGATGTTTGTCTCTGGAGCAGCTTTTAGTGTCTACAAAACAGCTCTGGTGACATTATTGCAGTTGCAATTGCCTCAGCCATTGTTTTTCTTATTGGTGCTGTTTGGATATGATTGGATTTTGCACAGTACTGGTGGAATTGCCTCACGCAGTAGGACCGGTGGACGCGTATATCCTCATATTGTTGGCGTTGAAGCACCTGCAGATCTTATTACTGATATGTTCATGGGGCTCCAACTGTGTACTCCAACTACCTCTGAATTACACAGTTTAGTTTTACATTTTTCATAGTATTAAATCTGTTTGGTTACATGCACACCGTGTCACATATTTTTCCACCCCTCTGTTCGACATTATCCTTTCTTATATACAAAAATGTAACTCATACATTCAGATTTTCTTGGGTGCTTTGACGGAGGTGGTTGCCCTGGTGGTTGATAACCTTTAATTCGAGGTGTGGGATCTCATTTCTCTGGCACCCTGCCACTACGATGTAAGTGGCGTGTTGGCAGCATGCTGGGGATGTATAAAAGGAACCCCCCCCACGACTTCGATGAACAGTCAAACGTAAAATGGCAAGCGCTCTTCCCTGGCTGACTTAGTAAAAATGACATAAATTAATACATGCTGCTTAAACAGGACCAAGATTAATGGTTGCCTTTCGCAGCGGCTTAGATCCACTGTCAGTCGCTGCTCGCTGCCCAGATGGAATCAACACCAATCAATGAGGCTGCCCGACTCTCCCTGGATATCTGCTTAGGATGTTGAGTGGGACACACACACACATACACATTTAATATATCCCATTCACATTCAGACACATACTGTATATCATGCAAAAACATGAATTGCACCCTTGTCTATGCAGCATTTCTGCTCCTCTCTTCAGCATTTCTTCATATAAACTCGTAGGCATATCCTGTATTACTTCCCATACAGTGGGGTGTTCAATCAGGTGCCACAAAGTCAGATGGGGAAGAGCAGCGAGGCTGATGGCTCAGTAGTGATTGGATGTTTCAATTACTGATAGTAATGCCGTGGTGTAGTGAGTCATGCAGTGCAGATAGCACCATTTATTTTAATCAGGACAGGGGAGAGATGGGTGTGGATGTGTCTCCCTCGTTTCAGAGTAGTTCCACATTTAGATGCAGGGGAGTGTGCTCGCTCTCTCTCTCTCTCTCTCTCTCTCTCTCTCTCTCTCTCTCTCTCTCTCTCTCTCTCTCTTATTTCACACACAAACACACACACGCACGCACGCACGCACACACACACACACAGGTGGATTGAGAGCGGAGGAGAGGTTGCCGTGGGTAACGCATAGCGACAAGGTACTCTCTCGGTAAGCTATTCTAATTTATGTTAATAAACCTTGCTGTTGCCGTGAGAGACAAAGGGGGCCACAGATGAGCCTTGGTAACCTCGGCACCTTCAGTGGAAGGAAAGGCGCAGACAAAGAACAATGCAGACACACACACACACACACACACACACACACACACACACACACACACACACACATTCGGGGAGAGAAAAAGAGAGAAGAGATATCGAACTGTAGAGAAAGACACAAACACTGTGGCGGAGAGCGATGATAAATTTAGCCACACAAAGAGTTGTTTTTGTGGCTGCAAAATCAAACAGCCTCATGCTGGCAATCTTCAGTGTGGTGTGTGGTATCTGCTATTTCTGCGTGTGTGTCAGAGTGTGTGTTGGAGGGGCAGAAATAGGCAGGCAGGCAGGCGGTCTCTCGGGATTGTTGCTGCTAATTCCGTGGGGCCTATAGAGACACGGGGTGCTGCAGTTTTGGATCACTTCCCGGGGCAGATGTGACACCACAGGTAGCATTTAGCACAGTGGGGCGAGAGCACGAGTGTTAGCAGAGGTCAGCACTTGGCCGAGCCGCCTGGCAGCGGAAAGACCATCTCAGAGAGGCAGATAAGGGCCCTTAAATCTGCCTCTGAAATAGTGTCAGGAAGGGAACCCTCAGCATGCATGAATCAAGAACCACAAAACTCACTATAATGTGGATCAAAACATAATGTGGATTGCTTTGTCTGTTGTGATTTAGAGCTGCAGCGATTAATCGATTACTGTAGTTGTCAACTATTGATCACCAACTATTTTGATAATATTAGCTGGCTTGAGTCATTTTTTAAGAAATTACAGCTTCTTAAATGTGAATATTTTCTGGTTTCTTTACTCCTCTATGACAGTAACCTGAATATCTTTGAGTTGTGGACAAAACAAGACATTTGAGGACGTCATCTTGGACTTTGGGAAACACTGATTGTTCACAATTTTCTGACATTTTATAGACCAAACAACTAATCAATGAATCCAGAAAATAATCGACAGCTTAATCAGCAATGAAAATATTCTTAATTTGCAGCCCTAACCACACATACAAACAGACATGTACAAATACTAAGTGACTGATTTACAGCGGGATTTCCATAAACAACACTGGATTCACAAAACAGCGTAAAATCAGAGACACAAATGAAAGTAATAAACAATATGACAGATTAGACCATGCTTTTGGGAGGATTCCTGCATTTTCCTTAATGTTGAATCTTTAAATTAAATTTTGTAAATACCTAAAACATCTATAAAATAAGCCTTGGCAGTAGACTGATTATCTTTGAGTTCTGGACAAAAAAAGACATTTGAGGACGTCATCTTGGGTTTTGGGAAACACTGATTGACATTTTTCCCCATTTTCTGACATTTTATAGACCAAACAACTAATTGATTATTCGAGAAAATAATTGACAGATTAATCGACAATGAAAATAATCGTTAGTTGCAGCCCCAGTACTGTTAAAAAAAACAATTAGCAAGTCAAAACTGCCATTAGGGTGAGATCACTTCACTTGTTTCCTTGAATCAGTTTACATCATCGCAACTTGCATCATGGAAATTCTCATTAAACTGAAATTGCATCAGAAACGGTGCTGATTTTCTAAACCACCAGCTGCTTTGACTTGTTATTATGGAAAATCTACTTTATGTATATATTAAAGGGCTCATTACCACATTATTATATTTTTCAGTGTGAAAACAAACCAAACCTTGAAATTAATAGTCTCAATTATGATGTCTAACAAGGTAAAAATATGTAAAGTATTTTTCCCAGTAACAGCGATTAGGATTGATAATACAGTGACGCCTCCTTGCTGCTTCCCTGTACTGTAGATATCGGTATCCCAACCCAGAGACGGAAAGCTGTGGGTTTCCTTTGTGCCTTCTGTCTGCCAGCTTGCCTTTGGCGGTGTTAGTTCTGGACAGTTAACTCCAACTGAAATTATGTTAATTGCTGTCATTTTCTTTTTTCTACTTGAGCATAATCAGCAAATTATATACTTCTGTTCATTTACTACCAAGCCACTTCTAACAGAGTTTTTACCCTTCAAAGATCAAAAGTTAGGAGGCAGTTTGCTCTTATAATGTGTTGTATACATGTGGGTTTATGTGAGCAAATGTCGGTAAATATCAACAATTTGTCATTTTGTGTAATAGTTTGTCGTTAAACCAGCAGTATTGTGTCATAGGATATCTCAGAAATGTTGGGTGGATAGTGGCCAGTCAAAAATGTGATATGATAAAGTAAGGGCTGGGCAATATATCAATATTATATCGACATTGTGATATGAGACTAGATATCGTCTTAGATTATTGATATCGTAATATGCCATAAGTGTTGTCTTTGCCTATTTTAAAGGCTGCATTACAATCAAGTGATGTCGTTTTATATTTACTATTTATTATTTACCTTTTATACTTAGTCATTATATTATCATTATATGTTATATAACAAAAATCTCATTGTGTAAGTATTTTATGAAAGTACCAATAGTCAACCCTAAAATATTGTTGCAATATCGATATTCAGGTATTTGGTCAAAAATATTGTGATATATGATTTCCTCCATATCGCCCAGCCCTAGATAAAGAACAACTATTGTAATTGCGTATCAATACTCTGATTATCCATTTCTAATTGCTAACACTGCACACAGCTTGAACACTATACTATTAACACCTGAAAAGTATTCATGCTAAAGCCTTGCAGACGACCTCTGTGAAGTTTATAACATTGAGGTTTTGTTGCCATTGTGTGAGATAGTTTCAACTCTCTGAAGTTTTAAGGCCATTTTGTTGGTGTTGTCATCCAGAGTGGGATCATGTTGCAACTAGAGCTGTGTATTGGTGAGAATCTGGCGATACAATTCGTATCATGGTGCAGAGGTTACGATTCAATATACTGCAATATATTGCGATAATGTAAGAAAGGCCATATATTGCAATTTTTTTTAAATCTAATTTTAGGACAACTGTCATAGTATAAAGAACACACCATGATATGCATAAAGTCTGAGTAAAAAAGTTAACTTTTTTATGCAATTAGACCAGTAAACTGCATTTACATTTATCAATGTCCCTGTAACATCCAAAATCATAGCACTACTTTGAGAGGGCACATAACTTTGCAAATGAAACAAAGTATTGACTGAGTTAATTTATGCATGTAAACTATGAATTAAAAATCAATAGTGTTACTGAGAATTGATACAGCATCACAAAATGTAATATTGTGATACTCGATATTTTAGATATTTTCTTACACCCCCTCATTGTAATAGTGTTATTTTTGTTGTTTTTTAGATCTTTTAGGTATTTACAAAATTTATTAAAACACCTTATTTTAATTAAGGAATCCTCCACAGAGAATGGTCTAATTTTTCACATTTTTTATTTCCCTCATTTGTATCTCACTTACGCGGTTTTGTGAATACAGTGTTGTTTATTAAAATCCCCCTGTAAATCAGTCACTTAGTATTTGTACATGTGTGTTTATATGTGTGTTAATAGACAGTAACTAGTAAGGTGTGACATGGAACTACACACACAAAAACACACATATAAATATAAGCATGCACTGTATGGTTGTAATTTTATTTATTTATTTTTATTTAACCTTTATTTAACCAGGATAGGTCCCATTGAGATTAAATAGGCAGCAGCAGAAGATACAATCACTCTGAAGTCTGTTGAAGCACAAATAGATTAACTGATGTTCCTCATAACTGCTGCATTTTACTGTACTATAGGAAGGCAAGTGTGTTAGTTTAGACTAAGAACACTCATTTTACATGAAGCTACACCACATGACATGAGGACAAGTAATTAAACACATTTTACATCTATCTATTTACATTTATTTTCATGTATCTACTACTAATGTAGGGTAAATTCAAATTAGATATGTAGCAATAAGTGAATGTACATGGATAATTTTTCATAATAATAGCTTTATTTTGAAAAAATATATTTTCTTTTTCTATACACAATGTGTGGAATCTTTATTTCCTGTTTCTTGTTTATTAAGACTGACTGCTACAGATACTTGTTATAAAATTGGGAGATGCCCTGTATCGTTTTTAGCTTCTACATAAAAGGCACCTTTCATTGGAGCAGCAGTGTGTGTGTGTGTGTGTGTGTCAGTACCTTGTTGTTAAAGAAGGCTTTTAGTGTTTCTTATTCATGCTTTCACCATTCGTTCACAAGATCTGAACCGACGACCCCGTGACTCCACACATGCCTCTCGCGCCTCCGGGGCGAGCAGCTCTTCTTCTTCTATTATATTTTATTCGGCTTGCTGGCACCACCTTGTAGCCGATTTTATTGGACATGTCCTTCAGCACCATGTTTAGCCGTCTCCTCCCCTAAACACATAAAATTCCTTTATGTTCCTATTACTTGAGTTTATGAAGAGCGTCTTCGGCCCCCTCCCTGCCGATAAGATCGTATTGATAGATTGATATTGGGAGAGCTGTAGTGTGATAAAGGCGCGGGGGTTAAGAGCTTCTTGGATAGTTTAACCTTGATAAAACAGTTGTTTCAGTGAGGCTGATTTCGCCCCATCCGTCTTCATCCGTCAGGGCCCCGCTGAAGTATGCAAATGAAGGCAGTAGAGGGAAGCGCCGTGTGCGGTTAAATGGGGCGTTGCGAATGTGCGGTGTACCGCGCCAACGGGGTGATACTACTTACTGTCCAAATTTAGTGTGTCTCTTCTGAAACATCCTCCCCCCCTCTCTCTTCCTTTTTGTCTGCATTTCAAGAATATATACAGCCCGGAGAGGAACTGTGGCCTCTCGTAAAATGATTACAGCTGTGGCGGCAGCAAAGCAGTTTATGCTCGTACATGTGTTACATTATTATAGTTTTTTTTTTTAGCTGGAATTTAGTGACTGCAGAACAGTGTGTTATCCCTTTATTTGTGTCTTTGTGTGTGCAGTATCTGTATTTACATGTTGCGGCGGGTTTTATTGCACGCTCCAGCCATACATTTTAGAATTTAGGCGGTTTATTGCGCTAATTAGCGAGTCTTGAGGTGTAAGGGTAATAATCTTTATGATAATAACTGTTTATGCCTCAACACTGCTCTCCGTTCACAGTTTACGTTGCTCGGGCAGCTTCATTTGCCTGATTAGTTTTGTACCTACTCAGCAGCATTAGGGATGTTTTTTTTGTGCGTGTGTTTGATTCTCCCATTTATCTCATGTGTCGGCATATTGATTGATTCCCCTGCTCGCTCATTATTTTGTTGTGTTCTTCACAACTCATTTTCAGAACGAGGGCCAGCACTGAGGCCAGAAACAGATACCATGTCTCCTCTCTGCTGTCTGACTCGCCGCCACACACATAAAGCTGTCAATCAGGAGCTTTCCTGCCTGCCCTTTGTTATGGAACGCCAGCTCTGTGGGTGGGTCCTCTGGGTGATAGATGGCTCCGAGAGCCTATCGGACTGCAAGGAGCATCCATCTCTGTCTGAAGCCTGTTAAACAAGCTTGGGAAAGCAGCCATGTAGTCCTAACCACCACTGGCCTCCACTAAAAAACCCCATTAACATTAATGAAGGATAGCTTTAAAAGTTCTTCAGTAATAGGCTTGAATTGGATTTATGAGTCAGATAGTTTGCCAGAGAGTACGTCATGAAAAATGTCACTGGTAGATAAATGGAAATGAGCATTTGAAAGGTCTCGGGACAGCAAGGATTTCAGCTCAGCTTAGAAACTTTTTTTTTTTTTTATCTTGCACCTCAATGATTTTCCCTCCAGGTCTAAAATCAAGCGGCATCTTCAGAGTGGCTGTGAGGGGAAAGCAAGGCGTTTGATGTTTTAAGTGACTGCAAAGATAAAGCTGCTCATCTTACACACAGTGCTGCTGCTGCTTCTAGAGAGAAAAAAAAATAAGTTCTTAATACTTTTTTTAAAGGCCTTTCATCCCAGGTGGCACTGGCCATTTCAATATCTTGCAACTACCACTTTACCTGTCTGCAAGGTCCCTATAGATGGCTGATGTGAAACTGCCATTAGCCAGCCAATTCCTCAGCCACAGATTACTGTGCCAGTACGTGGTAATCACAATGTTGAAAAAGGTCTGATTGCACTCCATCCAACCTACAAAGTGTGGCATAAATGGGTTTTTCGAAGGTCTGCAGCCGGTTGTTGGTATGTCATCATAGTGCATTAGGACTGTCAGGAGGCAAAATGGCAGTTTTTGAAACCTCTTTCATTTCGTGTGAATGTTAAAAGGATGCAGAAATACACTCGGACCAAACCAGGCAAACAAGGCCTCTGTCACCTCATGTACGAGCTGCAGCACTTTTCACTCGCTTCCGTTGAAAATATAGTTATTTCTAATTTCATGTATCCCCCCCCTCTCTCTTGGTCTTTCCCTCTGTCTCTCCTCCTCTCGCTCCCGCTAACCTCTGATGCCATTAGCGTTGGAGGGAGGTTGAAGGGAGAGAGGGTTTTGCTATTCTTAATGAATTCCGCTGTGTCTTTGCACTCCCCCACCTAGTTAACCCCACCCCACCCCCCTCTCCCTCCAATGCTCAAGGTGTCAAATTAGAGCAGCTGGAAAAGGGGAGAACAAGGAGATGGACAAGGTACGTCTCACCCCACCTCATTTCCTTACTCTCCTTCAAATCACCTAATACAATGTGATATTCATGAATAGTTTCCATGAACAACTATGCAGAAATGGTTGGATGCACTCCACATATTCACTTTAATGATTAAGAAGCCGCTGCTGCAGTTAATAAAACGATGCTCATACACTGATGCGCACCGAAAATACAGTTAAAGGAGGAATCCACCATCAGGTACTCTCACTCTGTTACATAAATATGCAGTGGTGGAAGTAGTACTCAGATCCTTTACTTAAGCAAAAATACCAATGCTACAAGGTGAAAATATATGCTTTCAAAATTTAAACTATTTTCAGCTCAATGAGTGAATCTAAAGTAAATAAACTCACCATGCAGAATTCTATTAAATATATTATTTATTGGATTATTATCACTGATGGATTAATATGTTAGATGCATTTTAATGTTGCAGCTGGTTGAGTTGGAGCTAATTTGATCTATTTTATATACTGCCGGGGAGTTTAATCTACTCAGGCTGTTCTCATACACCGTTCGTAGCGATACCTACGAAAAGTAATACACTGTAATTTGTATATATCACACAAAATCAATTTGCATGTAATCAGAGTAATCGTGAACCACCAAGTATAAAGTTTATTTTGAAAAGACTAAAAAAATGAGGACTAACTTTTCGTAAGATATACAAACCGTTGTATGAGGATACGTTGATCTACTACATTTGTTCACAGCCTTTTCGTGGCTTGTAACCCTTAAAATGAAGCATGTGTCTCCTTGCAACTCCTTGGCACATGTTGTACATGCAGTTCTACTAAAGAGTGATTTTCCCTCTAAACATCTCACTTTGTTTGATTTGAATCACTGTTAGCAACCCAAAAAAAGCAGCATATTCAGTATCTCACAAGAAATTAGCAAAGATAAGCGAAGCATCAGAAAAAGAAATTAAGATGAATGTATGAAGCTGTCCAATCTCATTTATCATCACAGGACTGTTTTAGAGTTATCCTGTGACCCACTGAAGGCGTACCGACCCCCGGGTTGGGAACCACTGATCTGCAGTGCAATAGAAGTGTTAAGTAGTATAGAATTTAAATACTTGAGGGGGGTGAGAATCACTAGAGGCCCCACGATACGATATTAACACAATACGTAAGTCACGATATGATCTTATTTTGCAATATGCTGAGTATTGCGATTTGTGCAATTGCATAATTGTGCGAATTATTCAGTTTGTCAACATCTGTTTTATCTAATCATTCACATACCTCGAGGTCAAAGGTCAAGAGACCCCTTTGAAAATGGCCATGCCAGTTTTTCCTCGCTAAGATTTAGCATAACTTTGGCGCGTTATGTAGCATTCACTCTAGCTTTAAGACTGAGCCCGCTACAACCTCTGAAAGACAGAATAGCGGGCCGTCAGATTGTTAAAAGGTCAATAGTTTATATAATAAAAGAACAATACTGGACGTCTGTGTATCCATACTAATATTGCCATGCAAAATATTGCGATACAATGCTGTATTTTTCCCCCACCCTATACTTGAGTGGTGTAGAAGTACCTCCAAACAGTACTTGAGTAATTAAATGTGTAAAATGATGCACAAAGACATTGAGAATATTTCAATTTGATAAAATAGTGCGGATGGGTTTTAATATTTCACCTTCAATTAAGAGTTGGAACAAACTGATACAGAATATATGTGATACAGTCAGAATTAAAGGTGCATCAGGGGAAATAAACTGGGGAAAAGTGGATGTTAAGAGCGTAACCTCGGCTCACCTCGTCTACATTATAGGTTCACTTCATGACATCCTTCTGTCCACATAAAGTCCTTTCGACAGTCTCCGGAGAGGAGGGCATGAACTTGTTGCCTTCACTGCGTGTACAGTAGGTGGTTTTACAGAGTGATAGTGGTAGTGACAGTGATAACATATCAGACTCCTTTCGTAGCTCTGCAGGAAACACCTCTGCATGATGTCACATCCTCTTCGTTTGGCCGGCGATCCTCAGGAATGAGAAAAACACACCGCCCGGCCACCGCACGAAAAGATGCTCGCTGCATCGCCGGCAGCAGTTTTTAACGATGTTAAAGTGTTTCAGGGTGGATTTTTCCTGTGAGCCTAGCAGAGTTGTTGTTGTCTATTTCACCTCGGCGTTAACGGTTGATAGTCCTGACTCAACAGAGAGCCGACATCCCCCCGTGGCTGTGCTTACTCACTCCTGAGCCCGGCGTTTAGTTTTCCTTGGCAGACCCAGGCCACAGCTCATTAGACTAAGAGAATGTGCCTGCCTTAATTAATGATATGTAAATATCCTTGAATTGGCCACATTTGCATATTAAGAGAGATTTGTGGAATCTGTGGAGTAATATATTTTAATTAGGGATTAATTAAAAATAATGGGAATTTCATTTCGCCTGGCAGGTTGTGTTTGGTGTGAAGCGTGCGTCGGGGCCCAATCTTTGAGCGCCAAGGCAGCTACCAACATGTGAAGGAAGCTCTGCTCTTCCACCCCGCTGTCTGTGCTGCATACAAACATGTGCCCTCAGACACACACACACACACACACACACACACACACACACACACACACACTCACACTCTGGCATCGCATTCCTTGAGATGCCAGAGCCTTCCCAGGGGGTCTTCACAAAGCGCTGTTGCTTTGAAAAGCGGGTGAGGATGATGGTGGTGGTGGGGGGATCCAGCTTGAACACCCACAATATGTTTTTGGGGATGGTCCTTGTTTGGCTCAATTTCATCTCCTCTCATCTTTCTGTTTTTTGTGTGTAGTTGGGGAATGGCTCTCAGACACGGAACACTAGTTATGTTGGCAATTATGTTAATGGAATGCCATTAGGCCATGATTGTGTATGAGCGAATGGGGAGAGAGGGCACGTATTCAGAGACCCAAGTCAATGTCTGCTTTGATCCACTTCTAGGAGACTCTTTGCCAAAACATTTTCCAACATATTCTCCAGTTTTCTCACTCGATAGATCTTCGGTACAGCAAACAGTTTGACCGTCATGTCAGGGGTTGTTTCATTCCAGGCTGTTTGTACTGGGTAATGATGTACTCAGTGTGTTTTTCTCTGACAGCCGCGAAAATAAATCTGAATAGAGACAAAGAAACCATCTGTCATCAGCATCGCTAATAGCACTGATAGCACGGCCACTATCACGGCATCTCCTAGGTGGAAATCATCCCCATTACCAAGCATCAAGGCTGCTTCCTGCTTCCTGATGCTCCTCGCAGCAGCACACACAAACACACTCTTCCCTGTTTTCTCTATTTTTTTTGATGCATTCGGTCATTTTCAGTCATTTTCGTAGAGCAGAAGGATGCGGTAAATGTCTGTTTTTCTTCGGGCTGCAGGCTCAAGGCGGAGAGCTCCTTTTGGCATTTGTGATGTGTCGTCAGCGCGCTGATGTTATTGATCCAGGACCTTCCGAATTCATTAGGAGATCCAGCACAACTGTGCTGCATCTTTATTTATGTTGCTGCCCCCTCCCTGGCCTGCCTCTCTCTCTCTCTCTCTCTCTCTCTCTCTCTCTCTCTCTCTCTCTCTCTGCCTCACTCCTTGTCTGCCTTCCTCTTTCATCCTCCATGCATTATTCTTTTATTATTCTTTTACAGCTGCCTTATCGCCCGCATTTTGGTGAGGATAAGACCTGTCATCTTTGGGTCTTGTCTGGGGGGATGATGGGAGACTTCAAGGGGGATGGGAGGGAGGAGGATGGGTGTAAAGAATGCCTGCTGTCCCCCTTTTTCCCCCGCCTGAAATGGACCTCTCTCTCTCTCGCTCTCTCTCTCTCTCTCTCTCTCTCTCTCTCTCTCTCTCTCTCTCTCTCTCTCTCTCTCTCTCTTTTTTTTCCCCTCCTCTACCTTGCTCTCTTTCACTCTCGCTCTCGCTGTCTCTCTTTGTAATGAGAATCTCTCCCTAATTGAGGGAGCTGCAGCGATCTGGCCGAGGGCGGCAGGGTTAGATTGTGATACTGGCTACGTGACCGTTATGCTGATAGAGGTTGCAGATCAATAATTTAGGCCCTGACCTTAATGGTGGTGTTAAAACGCTCATTCCTCTGGAGTCTGGAGGCCTTAAAGGTGCAGAGTTGGATAAAGCCACGGAGCTGGCTGGATGTGGAGGTGGGAGAGTGGGGGATGGTGGGAGAAGCAGATAAGAAGAGAGAGGTGGAGAAAGGCAGAGAGGGAGAGTGTATTTGCAGTCAGCCCCTCGGTCTGTGAAAGGAGGGATCATGAGTGATGTTTTTCCTGCTTCTACATTCAGACACTCACATTGTCACCAACATTCATCCTCTTAGTATCTATATGAATGCCATAAGCTTTTTTTTTTCTTGCCTGTATTTGGTATCTGGTTGTAATCCGTTTTCATAAGAAATCCTCCACCCATTCTCACTGATGCACTGAATGCATCACCAGACACCAGAAGTGAACAAAGACTGCGGTAACGAGTGGGTTTAATCTGGTTCTGGGCTTGTCTTGTGCTCCTAGCTTAAGGCCATGCACATTGAGGATGCAGACAGACATCGATTTGATTCTGAGGGACATTAACGTCACGGCCTCGTGCGTCTCTCTGAATCTCTAAGACCGGACTCATTCCCTGCTGGCAGGATGCGACCATCTCAGCTCTCCCCTGCTCCTCCCCATCCTCCCACCCACCCACCCACCCAGCCAGCCAGCCACCCTTAGGGGATGATATATTAGATATAACCAATTCAATTTTATGCAGCCAGGACAGACGCCCTGGGGACATAAATACACACATTTTTAATACACTCCTCACCAGGAAGCCCAATGCGCCAGAGCCTGCGGCTGCCCTGGGTCTCCTCTCACACTCAATTATTAATGTAACGGCCGTAGTGGCTTAATTAAATAATAAAGACAAGCTCACTGCAAAGGAATGGGCCAAGGACAAGTCAGAAAAGAGAGATGGCGTTTCTAAATGTCTGATTTTGACATATGTGAGGATGCAGTACTGTAAATATGTGATATTGCAATAACATTTGGTTACACAGAATATCTTACCCATCATACATTGATGGCTATGTAATCTATTTATTGGGTCACTATTTTATTAAATGAGGAGTCATTTAGAGGAAAAGAAGAGGCTCCATCTAAATTGCTATGTGAGAGTATGTTTTTTTTTTTTTTTTCCAGAAAGCCCTTTTCTTAAAATAAATAAATAAATCATTTGAGGGAGAGGTGTAGACTTTTGGTTTCAAGTCCCACATCTGCTCATAAATCAATTGTCTTGAGACTCGGGTCAAACAAGGGCTTGTGATACGTCAACTACATAAAAAGAATGATTTCCTCGGATTATGGATTCCTGCCACCTCAAGGGCAAGCCAGAGGAAGCACTCTGTCTCCGATATGATGAAATGTGGCGTTATCTTTTACTTTGTTTCATTAGATTCACTGGAGATTACACACTCTATCCTCAAAGACTAGATTCTCCAGCTTTCTAAGATGAGCGATCTTCTGGCCTCGGGGCGAAAAATATATATTTCCAGCTTCCCATCCTCGGCACCGTTTCTTGGGGTTCATGTCTGTTTTAACTTGCAATTAATTATTCAAGTTCATTTTGAAACGCAGGGTTACATTTTGAGTGGCTTGTTCAAAGGCAAAAGCAGTTTTATTTTCACTAATGGCGAGAAAGCTCCGCCATTAGATTGAAAAATAGGCCCATTGTGTGTGTTGACTTGGTGGCGTACTGCGATGAAGGATTGCGACAAACTGGAGTGTTTAAATCGGCGAATTGAAATTAATGCCCTCTCAAAGCCAGGCTTGCTGACGATACATTAAAGCTAATACTCCAGTGAGGTCGAGCAAATGTTTGTTTATATACATGAAATACGCTCAGAGAGAATGAAATGATTGGATTTTGCCCAAGTAAACACTTATATTAAGGAGAGAGAGAGACAAAAGAAACAAATTGTGATGCAACGAGGTGTGGGCGCTTTCTATGTTTATTGTTTCGTCTGTGTTTTTGAGCAGACTAATCTCTCCTGACATGTTTCATTTATGGCCTTTTTAAAAAAATCTCTTTTTCTACAATTCAGCCTCTTTTTTTCTTTTTTTTGGGCCACATATTTAAAGTATTTCCCTTTCTTTTTGTTTGCTGACACATTGAGACACTTTTCAAAGGTCATGCCTCAAGTCTGTCTTGTCACATCACTTATTCAGGCTGGTTTTTATTTATTCATGCCACTTTTTGATTTTAATAATTTAATGCAGTGAAATGTTTCTTTGGTACGGCTATAAAGTGCTCGCAAGGAGTGTTGACGTCTCTGAAAATATGGTTATATGGCCTCTTTATACCTCCTCCATGTAAAGTGTGAGCTGTTGCTGTCAGTTGAAGCTGTAATGTGTATCGATTGAAATTATCCTCTTCCTCTTCAGCCAGAGGACCTCTCAGGTGCCGGGGCGAAGAGGCTCTTTTTGTACTTTTCTTTTTTCCTTTAGAATTTAATGCCAGCGGCTGAGAGCGGTATTTATTTTCCTCAGACTCTGCTCTGCTATCCCGGAGTTGGCAGAGTGATTTTGTAGAATAGAAACATTATAGACTGTTAGTGTCAAAGTGTTAAATGTGATGTATAGAGCTGGGGGTTTCAGAGGGAGGAGGGTGGACGGGGGGTTGAGGAGGAGGCGGTAAGGAGGTGAGCACTGCCAGCCATAACTGGAGCAAGGTGCTCATGGGAGAGAGGAGCCATCCACCATGTGAGGGATGGCAGGGTAATGTGGCGGGAGGTAATGGCTTTTCTCAGTCCGCTGAAACAGAGGGGAGATCATTAGGGGCCGCCGCGCTGCACCGCGCCGTCCGTTTACCCCGACTCTGCCAGCGTCTCCTGTCAGAGCGGGGACGTGGAGACACTCATTGTGTTTGTCTGTCTGTTTTCTGTGGCGCTGGCAGCATTGCTCCAAAGAGGCAAGAGTGTTTGATTATTATTTTGGGCCTTTCTTACCGGGATGGATAGACGCTGACACTTTGGCTTACACCTGCGCTCGGATATTTCCTTACCAAGTGCTTCTCCAGCTGTGAAATCAAATCAAAGAGCGAGGCTAGACCTGATGACAAAAACAAACACTCCTTGACTTCCCCTTTGCTGTTATTTAATCCTGTTTTGGTTTTACACAAGCAATTCTGTTATTGGGTCATTTAAAAAAAGATTTAAAAGTATTGAGATCTTAAGGTGATTGTTTCATCAAGGTTAGGTTTGACTTTGATTAATTAAAAAAGATCACAGTTGTAGTTATAGATGTTATGTTACAAGCTGCAACGTACCATATCTTTATAGTTCAAAACTCAAGTCTTGATCAAAAGAGAAATTGACTTCAGACGGAGATAGTTTGAAAAGCGTGCAGACAAAAAGCCTTCAGGTCTCAAAGTGAACGTTTATGGCAAAATAAAGACGCCTCCTTTTATTTTTTTCGAGGTTACAGCCGGCTTTGGTCTGTGTTTGTTTGCTTTACAAATCATTACAGTGGTTGACATTTATGTCTCACTACAGTAGGTACGATGAAACACGTTTCTATCAAAAGCAAAATTATCTTGCGATCAAACATCTTATTTTGAAAAGCTGTGTTTCAACCACTGTATGGTTGAGTGTTTGGGACTCTATATTTGTTTTCCTATATGCGGCACTGAACTTTAAATGTAGAGAAAGACATTGATGGCATGCTTTTTGCGACCTATGTTAGAAATAAAGGTGTGCTTTGTGCATCAGCGAGGAGTCCTCAAAACCGGTTAACAGCACTTTGAGCTGTCGGTCGATTTTTGCCCTGGTGAGCCTCCAGCCCGGCGTGACAGAGAAGATTGGACGTCATTAAGGTCTACACTCTTTCTGCTGTCTGGGGGTGTGTGAAATGGGCTCTGCTGCTGCCAAAAGCATAGACTGTTATTGTGTATCTCCATCGTCGTCCAGGTGAAATCTCTCGACCAGACCTGCATATTCCTCTTGCAGTGTCATTTACCTGCTCTGTACTGGTTTTCCAGATGTTTTCTTTCGGTCTGTTTTCATACGCCCTTCTGTTGTAGCTGAAGGTTGGCGAGGAAGTCACATCTCTAACAAGAAGATTCTCCTCGTGTCGCTGTCAAGACTCATTCACGTCGTATGAAAAAAAGCTTTGGAGAAATATGATCTTGCGCTTGTAAAACGGACCAATTACTCCCCATTGACAACCTTCAAAGCCCATTTTTATTGGCAGATTCAGCCAAATAAAACTTTATTGCACGAGCGGAAAGGGACGGCGTCATTTTTGCATAGCTTTTCCAAGCCCAGCGTTTATATGATCCCCGTTATTACACCTCTGTGACATTTAAACTTTATTGAACAAGACTTTAAAATCTGTAGGCAGTATATAAAAGATGGGGGAATTTATTTCTTTCAGATGGGTGGAGAGTCCCCCAACAGTTGAGACCTGAGTGGAGCAGATTGACGCGGTTTTTGTTGGATCAAATAATTTGTAAAAAAAAGTATATTTTAGAATGGATGTCTGTGTTATTTTATTCATTATAGGGGTAATTATTTTCATTATTGATTTATCTGCCAATTACTTCTGCAATAAGATGTCAATAAAATGTTCGAAAATAGTGAAGAGTTCCCATCACAGTTTCCCTGAAACATATCACGTGGTGAGTTTTACAGAATGACAACCCAGGATTAAAATGATGCCTGGAACAAACAACTTCTTTCAATATTGATTAAGCTTCTGATTTGCTTTTATAATGAATCATTTAATTAATTTCCCAGAGCCCTCACTAACAGTCCAAACCCCAAATGTAAGGTTCCAGCAGTTATTTTCATTATTGATTAAACTGCTGGTCATTTTCATTTTTTGGTCTATAAAATGTCAGAAATGAATGTAAAGTGTACATCGCAATTACCTAAAGCCCGAGTTGACGTCTTCAAATGTCGTGTTTTGTCACGACATTATTATTTAGTTTACGATAGGGCTGCAAGTAACAATTCTTTTTATTGCAGATTATTTTCTCAATTAATCGATTAGTCTATAAAATGTCAGAAAATGGTGAGAAATGACGATCAGTGTTTCCCAAAGCCCATGGTGACGTCCTCAAATGTCTTGTTTTATCCACAGCTCAAAGATATTCAGTTTACTGTCACAGAGGAGTAAATAAAACCAGAAAATATTCACATTTAAGAAGCTGGAATCAGAGAATTTTGATTTTTTATTTCTTAAAAAATAACTCAAACAGATTAATCAATTATCAAAATAGTTGGCGATTAAATTAAGAGGTGACAGCTAATTGATTCATTGTTGCAGCTCTAGTTTACGATCACATAAGACAAAGAAAAGCCACAAATCCTCACAATTAAGAAGCTGGAATTTGCATTTTTGCTTAAAAGATTACTTGAACAATTAAATTGATTATCATAATAATAGCTGATTCTTTTTCTGTCAATCAACTAATAGATTAATCGACCAATAGCTTCAGCTCTAATCTACAATATCTGAAAATGTGATACAAGGTCCCTACAGTTTTTATTTGACGCGACATGTGAGCTTCCTCCTTCAAAATGAAACGTATTTCCTCGACAGGCAGACGAAGAGAAGCTGAAGCAGAGGAGGGAAAGGCACCGGGAGAAAGGTCCTGCCCCCCTCCTCTGTGTAATTAAAAGGGGGTGTCTGTCAGGGGCTGCTGCTGCTTTGTGTGGCCCCATATGTTTGGGCACTGATACAGGGAGGATTATTCTGTTTGGAGGCCTGATAACAGCCTGTTTATAACCTTGGCACAGGCTGTAGCCTAATCTGGCAGCAGCACATCGCTCCCCACCTCCACCCCCCCACTAAATTTTCACAGAAAAACCATATTGGCCATTTCTTTCTCCAACTAGGGGGAAATAGTCATGACCCAAAAAGACTCAAGTGTCTCACATATATCTCACGTTTGCATGTACGGTTCTGCTCAGTCTAAATATTATGTGAAATGTTACAAATTGGCTGTGAGTTACAGTATCGGGATCGTTCAGATTGTGAATGTTAACAGGTGTAAAATTAGTCCAGCTTGTTTTGCTATTTTGGATGATCCTCTATCACCAGCGTGGAGCCGAAATACTGTAATGTTTCCTCTGTTGAACATGCTCTCCTTTCCCCTTTCAAGGTTTTATGTCGCCGAGTTGTGAATCAGTTCTCACCTTTCCTTTCCTCCTCCGGACGTCAGTGTTCCCTTTGTTGCAAACTCCATTTTCATTTTTTTTTTTAATCTACAGGCTGATTAGTTCGCTCTTTTGTTCTCGCAGTATATTGCTGTCGTACCGCCTTTCACACGACTGAGTGTGCCGTGATTTTAATTCTGCCACTGCAAACTGCTTTGTGATTTTAAGTCCTTTGTGCTTTTAGAATAACAGCTCCAAATTGTTTCTTTTGAACGCTCAAATTATGCCTTTCCTTGACTAATTGCTACATGATTGATTTTATGAAATTAATTGAACACTAGTTGCCCAGTATGGAGGCCGTACTCCAAAGAATATTGAATGTTTGAGAATATACGAAAAACTCCTACTGGTATACGCTGGATCACTTCAATATAATTCTGCTAATATGACTTGGCGCTGACTTTTTCAGATGAACAGAGGTGCAAAGTGTCTTGTTTTGTCCACAACTCAAAGATATTCAGTTTACTGTAATAGAAGAGTAAAGAAACCAGAAAATATTCACATTTAAGAAGCTGGAATCAGAGAATTTTGACTCTTTTAAAAAAAAAAATTACTCAAACCGATTAGTCGATTATCAAAATAGTTGGCGATTAATTCAATAGTTGACAACTAATGGATTAATCAATTAATCGTTGAAGCTCTACCTGAGCTACTTACTTGCATACTTACATTTTATGCTACTTTATACTTTTGCTCCACGACATTTCAGAGGGAAATAGGGGTGTAACAATTAATCGATCTGGATATATCAATTCAATGATCATCGATCCAATATCATCGGTGCAAAGTGTAAATATTGATACATATCGTCATCTTTAAGATACGCCTTTATTTTGAACTTCTAACTTTATATTTATTCTTTTTATTAGAAAAAAATAGATTGTTTTTCATTTAAATGTCTGGAAGAGCACAGTTATAAAATTCAATCATATTTGAGTTGATTGTTTTTTTGATGTGATATAAATGTAGTTGATTGTGTTAAATGGGCATATGATATCATCTCATATCGATCGCAGGCCCCTGAATTGAATCAAATCATATTGTGGCAGACTTTGCGATATCAGCAAATATCATATCGTTGTCCAAAGAATCGATATAATATCGTATCGTGATGAAACTTGTGATTTACACCTCTAGAGGGAAATACTGTATATTGTATTTTTAATCCACTAAATGTCTTTATCAGCTACCTTTCAGATTGAAGTATTAAACACAAAACCTGTAATCAGTTCATAAACTATGACGTATAGTCATAGATTAAAACTAGCTCCACCTCAAATAACTACACCATCAAAGTACGGTTAAGGGTTATTCTGCATAATGAGCACTTTTACATTTGGTTAATTTTGCTACTAATACTTTCCTTTACTTGCAACTAGGGGTGTAAGAAAATATAGAACATATTGAGTATCGTGATATTATGTTTTGTGATATCAAAAACTATGAATTTTTTCGCTTACATGCAAAGATTAACTCAGTCTGTACTTTATTTCATTGGCAAAGAGATGTGCCCTCTCAAAGTAGTGCTATGATGTTGGATGTGATAAATGCAGATCCCACTGTTCTCATTGCATAAAAAAGTAAAAATGTTTCATCTGATTTTTTGCATATAGTAGCGTGTTTCTTTACACTATGGCAGTTTTCCTAAAATTAGATTTTAAAAAATCGCAAAATATCACCTTGCTTACAGTATCGCAATATATCGTGATATATTGAATCGTAACCTCTGTATCATGATACGTATTGTATCACCAGATTCTTGCCTATACACAGCCCTACTTGTAACTGATCATTTTTACTCTGTTGTGTTACTACTTTTATTTAGGTGAATGATCTGAATGCTTCCTCCACCACTGGAGGAATATGAACAACAGTGTATTTGCTTTTTTTTTTGTATTTTAATCAAGAAACAACGACTGAAATCCAGCTCCTTGCCCACATCCTGAATCACACAATCCTCTGCTAGTCCTGCCGCAAATGTCCACGTTAATAAGAGGGTTCCAACCTTGCTGATGAGTTTCTAGCACGCTGAATAAAAGTCACTCTCGGTAATGCACTGTTCCATGGCGAGGACCCTTAACCGGCACACTGTGGGGAGAGGGAGTGCTCGGAGTGGCAGGCAAAGAGAACTGTCAACCTGTCACATTTCTCCCTCCTCTTCCCCCTGATAAATTAAAGTTACACAGT
This sequence comes from Sebastes fasciatus, assembly GCF_043250625.1. Classification (NCBI taxonomy): domain Eukaryota; kingdom Metazoa; phylum Chordata; class Actinopteri; order Perciformes; family Sebastidae; genus Sebastes; species Sebastes fasciatus. The sequence continues at coordinate 18,743,649 of NC_133805.1, forward strand.
GTGCGTGTTGTAGCAGCGGAAGGCTGTGCAGAAAGCCTGGCTCCTCAGGTCTCAGGAGATAGCTGGCAACTAGGTCAGACTGATAATGTAATCCGCTGACTGGATCCTCAGCCCACTACATCCAGAGAGAAAAGCATGACAGGAAAAAAAAAACTAAAATGTAGGAGGAAAATAGGAACTTTTATGTGTTGTTGCACTTACTTAGCATTACCTCGCTGGCTCTAGTTAATCAAGTTCATAAAGTAGTTATAACCACGCAGTCTATTGCGGGGAAATGTGCTGATAACATATCCAGCTGGTGTTTGTCTGAGTGTGTGTGTGTGTGAGTGTGTGTGTGTGTGACTGCACACACGTGATTATTCAAAAAGTGCAATCCATGTCAATACGCCTCACACTCCTCACAGGGGAATCATATTTACACGGATTCCTCTTTACGTGTTATCTTTGCACCACATACTGCACCGCACATCCACAACAAAATAGTATCATGCGAGTCCGCGGGGAGAGAGTGACAAGAATAAGTTTCTGCATCAGCAAGGTGCATTTTCATTCCCATGCAGTATTCCAGAGAGGCTCTGTGGGCCCACTGTGACAACTCTGCCTCCCTGCAGGTGTGGAAATGAAACAGGGCCTATAAATAGCCCAGGCAGCTGGGAGTAGAGCGCTGTAGAGCAGGGGGGGAGGGAGGGAGGAGAGGGGGGGGGATTAGAGGTCCAGCTGGGGATGCAGGTGTGTATAGAGGCTGACCGACAGAATACGACTGCTGTCTCACCCAGGGGGCCGGGAGGAGAGGCGGCGGAGCTGCAGTTCGGAAAGTGGAGAACTTCAGCATATAAAGTTGAATTCATTTATATATCTGATAATACTGAAATATCATCGCAAACTAGAAAAAAATACGCTTTAACAGATTCCTGGCAGCATTTTGACAGGTAACGTTATCGTGCAAAATAGTTTTCACAATTACACGTAAAACTATCGTTTCCACAAATAATAATAGTGTACGTTCACAATATTGACTTGTTTGTTATACTTATTTTGGGCATTTAAAAAGCCTCCCCACGCGACTGATCAAAACTTTTGAATGCGTAATGTGCTTCCATGTGACACAATTTTAGTTTTAATTTTGAAGTTTAATTTTAAACTGAGAAAACAGACAAAAAAAATCTAAACAAAGTGACGTAGATTTGGAAAAGGAAAGGATCTGCTCAATGTTACAGTGTCTTTTACATTTCTTTAGTTCTTAACACTAAATAATATTTTCTTAATTTTGGAAATACATCAGTTTTTTAAGACATGATGTGATTCAAATGGAGTTATACTATTCAAAATGTGTTTGTCTTGAATTTGCAGCTTTGTCCTAATGTGCTAAACTGATTTCATAATTATTTCAATTATGAAGACAGAAGTAATAACCAAACATACATTTATTCTCTTTAAAAAGTGTGAAAGCGTGTGAAGAAATTAGGTATTTTAAAACCAAAACAGCGTCACCTAAACCTAAACAATACAGGAACATAATGGTGGTGTTCATCGTTTTTGACACAGCCGTGCAGTCTTCTGTATGTTTCTCTCAGCAGCGGTTTGGTGAAGTGGTTAAAATGAACTGAGTGGAGTCCTGATAGATCGTTTGACGCTGTTTCCATGGTTACGGCTGTCTGACTGTTGAATGTTCTGCTGCAGACTGCGACTCTATCTGTTACCGTCCTCCTCCTTCGTCTTCTTCTTCTTCTTCTTGTTCTTTTTCTCCTTCTTCGTCTTCGTCTTCGTCTTCGTCTACTTCTTCTTTTCTTCATTTTCTTTTTTTGTTTTCTTCTTCCTCATCTTCTTCTCCATCTTCTTCTTTTTCATCTTCTTCCTCTTCTTCTTCCAACAGAACAAACTGAGTGAAAATAGTCAACATTTTCTGTGTATTTCAATCAGTTTGCAGTGATATGGGAAATATGGGTTATTGTGACGACACTAATGTTATACTAAAACAGCTGTTTAAACATGGACTATAGTACATTTAGGGTAATTTCATTTGTTGCGGTTTGATCTTATGTGAGGTTTCACATTTCATTAACGTCATTTTATGAACACAGTATATATTTTATTGATCTTTCAACACAGTGGGACAGGTACATCCTTACCAGTCTGCATTATGCACTTCACTATATTGACCACTGACCACAGCATCAATGCACGTGCTGCATGTCTTCTGATGGTGGAATTGAGCACATGTTGGATAAACAAAATGTCTACCATCTGCAGAAGGATTTATGAGAACAGTATGTCATTAAACACACATTGAAATACGGTCAGAGTTCAGTGTTGTTGACCCTGAGTTTTGGGCTGTTTCAGCAGCTTTGCTATTTGTGTATAAAAGTCCAAAGACTTGATGTGATGGCCACATGTGTGGTGTGCTTTGGCAGATGACAGTTCCCTTATCACCCTTTCAGGCCGACACAGTGCCACGGGTCAAACGCACATTGGTCTGAATGGGTCAGCGTGTGCTTTTGTGAAGTAAAATCTATAGAACTACATCTGCAGACTCAACCGTGATGACAGTGTAACAGAAGCAAGAACAAAATGGGTCAAACGTCGGTTGAATATGCGCTCAGTTAGTCCCACGTCTCCCTCTTATTTGAATGGGATATTAGTGTTTCTGGCGTGTGCTGATGATGCCACAGGGCTGTCTGCATAGTATAGTAGTACGCTGCGTTACAGACAGCGGTGTTGTCGTTCTTTTTTAAAATCAAACTTCAGCTTTTAGGGCAGAAAATGCTGCTTTCATCCCCGACGGATGACTCGATGTGCATTTCATGTAAATGACGTCTAGCACTTGCACGCTGGTGTTTGCATTAATGCATTAATTCCTCAGTGCTGTATAGTGCTTTTTTTAGCTCGAGGCAAAATGACACATTCTCATCAAAAAACACACTCCCCCGCTTACAGTCCCACTCCACTCACACACACACATGATTGACAGCAGGAGCTCCCACTGACCCAGTATTCTGCTACAGTGGGACGATCCCACAGGCCTGTGATTAATGACTAGGCTTTATCCGCTAGTGGTGTGGTAGGCCTGCCAGCCAGGCCACTTAGACTGCCTGGACCACTACCTCTGCTGTAAACACACACTCTCTCTCTGCCGCTGTGTTTCTCTATGTCTCTCTCTCTCTCTGCCTACAGGCATTGCATTGTCATATTCATTGTTACAGCTCTAAACCTTCGTCCCAAGTTGACCCCTTTCAACACACACATGCAGCATCACCATGAACTTTTGCTTTTGTCCTCATGAGTTCAGATGCTGCAGCTTCTCATAGCAAACATTAGTCAAATATTATTTGCATCATTTCTGCATTAGGACAGTTTCAGTAGTGACCTACCTTTATTTGTCTTTTAAGTGCTCTGTTTTGTTTGTGCAAAATCATTTCTGGCATTTTTATCCATAACAATCCATCACCTATCTGGTACACCGGGCATGTTGAAAATAAATATGTGTGTGTGTGTATGAATGTGAGCTGGTCTCACTAACGGACAGTGATCCCTCACATTGTTTTGCTCTCCTGACAGCTCGGGGCACACTAAGCATCGCCAGTGTTTTGAGCACCGGGCCTCGGCCAAACAGTAAACCTCGCAGGGATTTCCGTAGCCGTGACAGCGTCCAAACAATCTGCACACACAGCAAAACAAGGCCGGTCTGACTTGATGGGAAGCTCCCTGATAAATGCATGGAGAGACTAGATTTCCTGCTGGAGCAAATCTCTCAAGTGTTACAATATTAATGGGCCCTCAAAGCCTATCTAACATTTGGATGGCATCGGTCCACCTGCCAGATTCTCGGCTGATGCAGTGCTTTGTGCTGAAGTTAGGGGCACTTTTGACTTGATGTTAAGTAACATGACTACACACAACATGACAAATTGCAGTCTTTCAACCATGTGCAAACATACTTGATTAATTGATTAATTATTTAACTTAATGATCAAGTAAAATAAATGCCAAACATTTGACTGATATGTGAGGATTTGCTGCTTTTCTCCACTTTGTATAATTACAAACAGATCTTTGTGTTTTGGACTTAACAAGAGCTGAAATTATTAGTCAATTAATCGATGAGTTGATCGAAAGAAAAATTATCAGCAGCTGAAAGTGCCAAACATTTGCTGGTTCCAGCTTCTCAAATATGAGGATTTGATCAGACTTTTAAATCGATAATTCATTCGACACATTCTTACACAAAAATATATCTTATACTGTATATACTGTATATATTCTTAATATATATGTTCTTAATATGCCCTTGTACAAAGTATTTCCTTTATAATTGTAATGTAAATGTAATATAACTTATTATTTTAATGGAGCTTCCCAGCAAAAAGTATTTCACACGTTTGTATCTGTACAACCGGCGTGACAATAAACATCTTGAATCTTGAATCTTGATACTTTTCTGTGTCATATATGATCACAAACTCAAAGGACCAATATGTAATATATTTACTGTAATAAATCATAAAATGACCATGATATGTCATCAGAGATTTAGGAAACGTGCTCGGCTCCTTTGAAATTTCCTTTCCGGTCCGGAACGTCTGTTTTTGTTTTGGCCGGTGTGATCCTGTCCGCTGCCCATTTCAACGTCCCGTTGCAACATAGGAAACAAACTTGCACGCAACCGTCTGCAGCCATGGGAAGCAAGCAAATGAACTGGATCAACAGAGATAACATTAATGTTAGATTCTACCTGACTTGAAAAGCCTCGGCACATCTCTCTGTGGTCCGTGTGCAGCTGGGTTATCGAGGTAGCGACTATTTGAGACACACAGCCGGTGAAATGATTTCAACTACTGGTGGCCAGATGCTAACTCGGTAGTGTCTAGAAGGTAACCCTCAAATTGCGAAAACTTGCACTATTTGCTATCAGTCGCACCGGAAGAGCGGACTGGCGACGGCTCCAATGTTTTGAATTTGGACTGCTGTTACCCATTTTATACGCTAGCTGTCAGTACTACATATTGTTCCTATAATATCTTGCTGTTTTGGACTTTCGGTCAGATAAAATAAGCAGTTTAAATGCATCACATAGAAAACAGCAAACAATGCTCATAATTTCAGGCATTTTATAGACAAAGCAATCAATCGGTTGAGAGAATAATCTGCAGATTGGTCGATACTGGAAATAATTGTTCACTGCAGCCCCCCTGGACTAAACAGTGAATTGAATAATCAAACAAAATATTGTGAGATTAATCAATGATTAAAAACATTCCCTGCTGCAATTTCAATCTCTGAATCATTCTGCAAGACCCACCACACTGACGCTGTATGCTGATATTTTTAGCTTCTCCGTGGTTTGTCATGGGACAACAGAAGTGTCCTTTGTAGTTTAGTTGGAGTGTGATCTGAACTTGTGGAAAGCTTCAGGGCTCCTGCTGTATGACAGCCATGAGGGGAGCTAAAGTGTGTGATCCAACCCAGAAAATCCTTCAGCTAGTCTCCAAAATATTGGAAATATTGGAATTGTAAAGTCAACAGCTCAGGAATATCACAGCTGACCTTACCTGTCAATTCATATTATTCATCTGGGAGGATATTTCTGATGTAACACTTACTTGACCTGAGATGCACAGATAGTGTATATACGTAGAGGCTCAGTTTGGATCGTATCTATATATAGAATAGACAATCGGATCATATCTATTTACAGAAGAGGCATTGGCATATGGCTAACAGCATTATCATGCCATTCAAAGCACTCAGTGACCACTTGTGCTTTATGGAGAGGAGCGTTGTCATCATGGAAGACATTGCTCCCACTGGAGATAAAATGCATCATGGGATAATCTAAGTAACCACTCAGGGTCTTTTTTAATAGTAGAGTATAGTACAGACTGAACCATGTGACTCTGAATGGACTCTAATAATAATGAACCAGCAGCGTTGCTGTGTGTTTTTCCTCTCTGTATTTTATCCTGGACATAGTGGGTGTAATTCTGCTCTTCCAGAAACTGCGAGCCAGGTTTGCTATCTTAGCGCCGTTGTGTAAAATGCATGTTCACATGTTGTCGAGTGAAGCCGAGCACGGCGAAGCAAAACCACCAGCACTATTGTCTATGAGCGGCCATATGGTGGGTGTCCTTGCGTGGTAGCTTAAGGGAGCCTTTCTCGCTGAGATGAAACAATCTTGTTCAGAAATGAACCTCCTCTCTCAGCCCTCCGTGTTCATCAGACCCTGCCCCATCAGCCACCTCTGAGATCACACCGTGTATCACGGCTCTCAGCAGCCGGCCCGGAGCAGGGATGGACAACCCGGGCATCCCAGGTAGACCTAAACAATCTCTGTCACGTGGTCTCTGCATCTCCCCCTTGTCAAAAAGCCCACCCTTGCTTGTCTAGCCCCTGCTCCATGCCTCCAGATGTGGCTTAATTTACTGCGACTCTGCTAATTGCTGTAATTAAGGATTAATTACTGTTAATTACCTTCGCATAAACTCATCACCAGTCAAAGAGCGGAGCCTTATGAAATGTGCCATGCACAGGAACACACACCACGGGGACTTGAGGAGGATTGTGTTACCGGACCTCTTGTTTCATGTCTTGTCCTGGTGCGTGGGGAGGGCTTGTAGGGCAACAGTTAGGGCAGGACACTAACTGTCATGGACCATCTCCTCCTGGCTCCCAGCGCTTCACACGTCACCTCCTCACCAACTGTTGCCCAGGACAGCATCACTATGCTGGCTGTCATTTGATCAGACGCTGGCATTTATTTGCTGACAAATTTGATATATTAAAAGAACAGTGTGTAACATTTTGGGGGATCTCTTAGCAGAAATGGAATATCATATTAATAACTATGTTTTCATTAGTGTATAATCACCTGAAACTAAGAATCGTTGTGTTTTTGTTAGCTTAGAATGAGTCCTTCTTATCTACATAGGGAGAGGGTCCTCTCCACGGAGTCTGCTATGTTGCTTCGCCATGTTTCTACAGTAGCCCAGAACGGACAAACCAAACACTGGCTCTAGAGAGAGCCTTTCATGTTGTTACGTTATGTGAAGGCCACCGTAGTACAAATTTGTGAAACTGCGGTAAAGTGAGTGCAAAACCGTGGTACTTCCAGTCGCCGTCTGACTTATGTTGCTCCCGAGTGAGGCGAACGGCGTTACCACGGTTTTCCACTCAGCGTCTCACGTTACCACAGTTTCGGAAAGGGAGGAGTAAAAGGAGGGGTACTCAGTTGGTTGCAATCTGCAACCACACCACTAGATGCCGCAAAATCCTACACACTGTCCCTTTCTTGAAATCTTGGTAGGATTGTCATTGACATTTTCATGTGTTTTTTATAGCATATAGACTAAATACTACTAATGTTAACCTCCCTGACTTTGGGTTGCGTAACCGTAATACTCGTTGAGTACTGACTGAAATGTGTGCGTAGAATCTAGAATAGAAAACTGTCAGGTATCGAAAAATTTGCTGACACTTGAAACAAGTGGCGTTATAACATATTATATTAACATATGACGTGTTCGTCCCGTCATATCAGAAGGCAAATGTGTCCCCAACGGCCACACTGAAAGGCAGAGTGAAAACCGGCCTTCATACAGAGCAAAATACGTTGTTTGTCCACGTTCTAACAAACCATGGAAGCAGTTTCTGATCAATTGGCTGGATGAAATTATTCATCTGAGCCCTCCAGAACTGTTGCAAATTACTATAAATCAGTTTTATGATGTGACAACGCTACGGTTAATATCTGGTTAGGTTGAAGCACAAAAACGACTTGGTTAGTGTTGGGGAAATAGCAAATAAAATAAAGACTTTGTTAAGGTTACGGAAACATTATGGTTTTGGTTAAAATGACCGCTTCGCTAAGGTTAGTGTGTTGACTCGCGGTTGGAAACGAGAAACAAATAGCAGTCTCACTTTAAAGTACGGCGTTTTGTTGACCCATCCATTCACCCCGACCTCCTGACTTCCTCCTTTGCTCCCATCATAGTTACTGCGGCCGATAGAGAGCTTTGTCACTTGAAAGTAAATGAATTTTGGTCATTTTGGGGCACTTGCTGAAACGTCTGATACTGTCGTTCTTCTTGGGAGGACAGTCTCAAGTGGCAACATCCCAGGTTTGAATTCAGGGAACCTTTATTGCCTAAAATTGTTTTTAAATGTTACCAAGCCCTGCCGAAGCTTTAACAAAGAGTTAGTGTTTACTTTGTCTTTTACCGTGCATGCTCCTCTCTCCATAGATGTCTTTGTCTCTCTTGAGGGCCGACTGAGCAGCTCGCTGCTCCACGAGCTCGTGACTTGTCCTCAGCTTCTCAGCCACGGCGGTTTCCAGTGCAGCCTGGAGCTGTTAAAACTGCATGGGCTGAGCATGAGTTTGATTCAATCAAGAATATATATATTTTAAGACATCTTAAGAAAGACTGACAGCCAGGGGGCTAATGTATTGCCTATTTTGAATAATGAATTATTTTAATGAAGGCTTTTAAATGGGGGTGCTCTGCGTTGGTGGCAGGGCGGTGCTCTGAATGGTCTTCTCCTCTGGCGCTGGCTGCCTCATTATCAGGCCAGCCCCTCAGGCCTCAAACTGGCCTGCTTAAGCCTCAGATGATGACGATAATTACCGTTATTAGGAGTAGCTGCAGGGGGAACTTGTTCTGAAAAACACCAAGCTGAGTTCTTGCCTCGCTTGCTGCCGCCACCGCTGCCGCATGAGAAACTACCGATCGCCAGTGGAGAAAGCGAGGCAGAGAGACAGAGGGAGAGGAGAAAAAAAAAAGGAGGGGATGAGGGGAGCGGCCACCAAATCCGCCTAATGTGACGCCTGTCAGCTCGTCTCCCACCAGCTGTCACCTCCCAAATGCACTGGGGTTCATTTTTTTAATTGACACCTCGCTTCCCTATTCCATTTCTATTTTTCACCTTTCATTTTCCCTCCATCACTCTCTTCCCTCCTTGCCTGTGCCATCCACATCTCCTCGCCTCGGCCTGTCCCTCCAGTATTTCTTTGGTGTTTTTTCCTTGTCCTTGGTATCCACCATCCCCCCCACACCCAGTGTCACATACAACACCCTGGCTCTGCCCCCTTTCTGCACATGATACTCGAGATGGCTGATAAAACATAAAGCTGTTTTAGAGGTACTTTATGACTATGCCCTTGTGTACTGAGGTTGTACAGATTCCCATTATCTGGTGATGGAGAGAACATTTTGGGCCTGAGAAAGTTTCCCGTGAGTTCACGGATAGAACACAAATCTAGCTTTCAGCTTACAGTACAGAACATTTTACCACTATTTAAACAACAGTATTTAGATTATAACAATATTTGTAATTGCATAGACTTAAGCTATGATTAGTAATTTCATAATGATTGTCCTTTTCTCATAACAGCCCAGATTCAATTTAGTAGAAATGACCACATGTACAGTAAATTGGATATAATGTCAATAATGATAATAGCATTGCTGAGCACTGTAGTTTACCTCTACTATGTGAGGCAGTATATGAAATATGGCACAATGCTGTGTTTTATGATGATTGCTTTATTGATAGGGTTGGGTTTTGAACCTCAATACCTTTTTGGTACCAACTGAAATCTGTCTGTAGCACCAAGTATTGCAAAAAATCTTACTTTAGCCAACTATTTTATTTAGGCAAAGCCCTTGTTCGACTGCTTGTGTTTGGTTTGGACAACATTTTAAGGGTGAACACTGACTTTACACATCCAGAGGCAGCATGTGAGAAGTCTGATCAGTGGGCAACCTCAGGGTTTGAAAAGTGAAGCCAATGCTGAAGTGCCTTAAACTTGCATTCTTTCTAATAGCCAGCAGGGGGCGACTCCTCTGGTTGCAAAAAGAAGTCTGATTGTATAGAAGTCTATGAGAAAATGAGTCTACTTCTCACTTGATTTATTCAGTAAGCATTGTAAACATGAGTTTATGGTCTCAATCGCTAGTTTCAAGTCTTCTTCAATACAGCTTGATGTTCATTTAGTAAATCATGGTCCCATTTAGAGTGAAATAGATCATAAAGCAGGGTGTGCTTCAGGGCGTGGCTACCTTGTGATTGACAGGTCATTACCACGGCGTTGTCCAGTCTGGGAGTTGTCCATGTTTTCGTCTTATAACTTTAACCCTTTCACAGTGTGTTTTCAGTTCATGAAAGTTTATTATACCATTATGGTCGCCTAAAAAATGTCTTATTCAGTGTTGGGTTGTACTTAGCTCCACCCTCTCATGTCACTTCTGGTTGCAAAAAGCCAAGATGGCGACGGCCAAAGACCAAGATGGCGTCGGCCAAAATGCCGAACTCAAGGCATAAATTGTCCGACTCAAGTGATGTCACTTGAGTCAGCATCAGTTTGGGCTGAAGACTACAGTTGCAATGTGGGTAATTTAGGTGCCAGGTCTTGACGAGGAAGGAGAAGGTATGGAATTAAAAAGACGATGGTTGCGTCTGAAATTCCATACTAACATGCTATTTAGATATTTTAGTATGTCTGAAACCTTAGTTTGAAACCCGTAGTACACAAATTGCATACAATTTCTGGTAAAATATTACAGTAATCAATGCTGAACACTACGGTGGCATAAATATCCCACAATGCAATGTGGTAGTAATGACAATGTTCATAACAGATGTTGACGGACCGCCCTGTAACATCAAAGATTTCACTGAGCTAGGCGTAACATATTTTTTAATTAATTCAGACTTTGATTCTCACAAATCGCCGTTTTGGTCACATGAGGTTGTCACAGGTTACCATGGTTACACATGTCCAATCGGTACGGAGGCTCAGGAACTGATTACGTAAATTACTGCTCAGTTTAACGTTACTGTTTATTCACACAAAAGCATGTTGAACGATAGTACACATATTGAGATGTGGTGCATAGTATGCGATTTCGGATGCAGACGATATCTCTGGTTCTGCTGCATCAATTTTTACCCTTTTGTTTTTAACTGTCCGTCATGAGTCTGACAATATTATGATAATATTAAGAGTGTAATGCTAAGATGGTGGGGCACTCTTTTAACAGCTTCCTGTTATCTGGGGATGATTATGGGCCTTAGAAAGTTTCCCATGAGTTCATGGATAGACCACAAACCTAGCTTTCAGTTACAGTTACACAAAAGAACATTTTAAGACTGTTTTAATAACACAAGGTTTAGATTACAGCAATTGCTTTCATGGCATAGACTTTATTGTGAGGTATGATTAGTAATTCCATAATGATTGCCCTTTCTTTATTAAAGCCCAGATTCAATTCAGTAGAAATGACCACATATACAGTAAATTAGATGTAATGTAACATAATATTCATTTAGTGTTCTCAGTAATGATAATAGCATTGCTTAGCACTGTAGTTTACCTCTGTGTGTGTGGGTCAGTACATGAAATACGTGCTGCCGCGTCTCATGAAGACTGCTTTATTGGACTTGCATCACATGCAGATGAGAGCAGGATGCTCAACTCCTTGAAGCGGTGGGGAGGAGGAGGATTTGTATTAGTGATACTTGTCATGTCTGCTGTAAATCACGCTGCCTTTTTTTTCAGGTTCCTAGGTTGTTGTTGTTTTGTCTCAGAATGCTGTGTGGCAGGGATGAATGGTGGTGATGTTACATTATCATGTGGCTGTCGCTTTCACTCCTGCTGACTGGTCTGTGACAGGCCCACACACACACACACACACACACACACATACACGGTTGTGTCAGGAGCAGGCCTGATTTATTAACTGCTGAAACCCTAGATGACGTGTGCCCACACAATCAATACGGAGCACAGCCACTGCCTGCCCCTCTCTGGGGTCATGTGATGTGGACAAGCGCTAGGCAAGGAAGGACACACACATACACACACACACACACTACAGTGCTGCGGAGTGTATTGCATTACTGTATTGATGGGAAATGGATCCAGTCCAGCGTTGGCTGCTAGCTGCCAGTCAGAGGCAAGAAGGGTAAACTTTCATCATGGCTGTCAGGGACATCGCTCCTGCCTTGTTTGACCGTAAATCTTCCTAATTGTGACAGAATACTTCAACATCATTAATTAAGCATGTTTTCATTTAAAAGCACTCGCAGGGCGCCAGGCTGGGTGCTTAGGGTCGTCTGCCAATGTGCATAGCTGCGTATTTTTCCTGTGTGTGTGCTTACAGTCATGCATTGTGTCGTGCGTTTGTGTGTGCGTGCACCTTGATTCCCCCCATATGAGTGGGTGGCTTAATCGTCATGTTTATTTACACTCCTGTTGTCTGCAAACAGCAGGCAGTGTGGCGATGGGTATGAGCCAGCCCTTAAGGAAGTAAAACAGCAGAAATTAATTTAGTCAATAACCAAAACAAAGGCTTATTCTTAGAATTCCATTCATTATTCAGGAAGGGGCTCGGGAATTGTTTATGATGCGTATTCATTTTTTATGCCTTGCCTTTTTGGGTTTAGTGCCCCACATCTCAGGGAAGGAATTATACAAGAGCGTGCACAAAGGAGAGGAGGAAGGAGGGAGGGAGGGACGGAGGGAGGGAGGTAGGAAGCGACAGAGAGGGGGAATTGTGTCCTCTCATTGTTCAATTAAGTCTGTCGGTAATGATCAAGATGAGATGATGGCCATCTTCCTTTTATAGATACGAATCTGTGACTGTCCGTGGAATATAAGGGAATCGCAGAGCAGTATGGACTCCATCCCTTTGTTGCTTGAAAGTGTGTATAAAAGGTTTTTGGTGTTGGGAGCATGTGATGTATTGTAATAGAGGGCCCTTCTCTCTGTCAGGTGATTATGTTAATGTATAGTCCATGGTTGCAGAGTTCACAATGAGCACTCCGACTGGCATTGAGGTCTAATCGATTTCATTGCTATTACTGAACAGAAATAAATAAAGCTGATGGCTCTGGTTAGGGTAATTATGCCACCGCACAGTGAATTGTTTGATTTTCCTTATTAATTGTATTTATTTAATCCATTTCATGCTTTTAGTTGTGCACTCGGGGACTTGGAGGGAATGAATAAATCACTCTTAGGCTCATTAGATTCCCCCTCTGGTTGGGATGTGCCACTATTTTGTCAGAATTAAATTGGCGAGTGTTATAATTTCCCGCTGGTGTGATTCACATGAAAAATATCCACGTACTCATCTACCAGCACATGTGCGCACACGCGCCCACGCACACACACATGCGTCTGCTCCCCATCTGAACTCCTGACCTTTTCCAGCCGTCTGATAGCCATTGACATTTGCCTCTTGAGCTGAGCTTGCTCACGTGTTGGAGCTGATGGGAATGGATGATGTTATTGCTGGAGGAGGAAAAGAGAGGGAAGGAAAGAGGAGGAGGAGGAGGATGGGGGTGGGGGGAGAGGTTGAAAAGAGGAGGACCAGGAGTAGACAAGCTCCCCGTGCGGCCCCGGGAATCCATCTGGACCCCCTGCTTGCGAGAAAGGTCACAGGGCGACTCAACCTTACATCCTCATTACAAAAGAGCCGTCGCTGTGACTGTGGGCTACGATACGGCTTCACCGCTCTGCCACACAACCTGTCATTTGCCCTCACTGTCTACAGTCATCACGGAGGAGACATACAGGGTGTAGTATTAGATCGTCCTCCTGAAACATTTTTGATAGATGCGTGGATTAAAGCGCGTATGAAAAATGTTGTGGCAGCGTGAGCTTTGTCTTTGTCCTTGAAGACAGTGGCTGGAATGGAGGGCTGCACCTGGTCGGCTGTTTTCAGCACCTCTGAGAAAAGCAGGACGCTCCGCTGCTTTACCGAGGGAGCCTTCTGGTGGCAGAAAGAGGCAGGGCAGTGCAGCTGATGTTTAAATAGAAATTCATGCTGAAACACCTGTATGTTTTATACTCTTGGACATAGTTAAAAATTGCATCATTGATGTTGTGTCACATATCTTTTTCAGAATATCTGGGTGTGTAGGACTGCATTCGTTTATGCGTACATTATTGTTTGTGCATGTCTGTCTCAGCAGGCCGTGCTCTGTTGTGTTTACACTCCACTCTCCACGCCACGGGAGCTGAGTGTCAGTTGAGAGCTGAGCGCCCTGTAGGTGTGTGAATACGTGCAGGTTCAAACCCCCCAAACAAAGTGCGTAAACAGACCTCAGTGTCCGTCGTAAAATCATCCTTTAAGTCGTGCTTAATGAAAATGAAAACACTGTGAATCCGGGTGTGATGTTAGAATGGTGATTTAGTAGTTAATTGTATGATACTGGGAGAAGCGATCCAAAGTAACTGCACATCCAGTTTGATGCTGAGATGAGAAAAATGTTCTCAGAGTGTTAAAATAATTGACTTTAATGATCACACATAAAATGATAATGAATTTTGAACCTTTTATCTTCACTATACTCTTTTCCATTTCCATATTTTCAATTCGTACATCTTCTTCTAGCGTTGGAACTATTTGATTTTATCTGATTTATTTGAGCCAGGTGTCTTTGCATTAGTATACTGTGTCTAATGTGTGTTATTACTTTTTTTGTTGTTGTTTAGATAGCATCTGACAAGATAATAAAGCCATCAGCCAGAAACTAAACATAGCCGGAGCATAAGGAGAGAAATGGAAGATGAACTCTGGTGGAAGGCTGCGTTAATTCTTTTTTTTTTTACATGAAATGATAGTCAGAATCGATGAAATGATAGTTTTATGGTCCAGCCTCTGTGCGGCTGCAGGGTTTTATGGCACAGACTTTGAACTATTAAATCAATGGCCATATTTCAGGGAGTTCACTTGCTGGAGTTAAGACTTGTTCTCCGTCATAGCAGAAGTCTTATACCTTGCCACTCAGTCATTTTGAACGTCCATGTGAATAGGACTGTTTGATATCATATCCTTCTTCTCCCTCCACAGTGCTCAGTATCCGTGGTGCCCAGGAGGAGGAGCCCCCGGATCCTCAGCTGATGCGACTGGACAACATGCTGCTGGCGGAGGGCGTGGCCGGGCCGGAGAAAGGCGGCGGGTCGGCAGCTGCAGCGGCCGCCGCGGCAGCCGCTGGCGGCGTTGGTGCCGACAACTCTGCAGAACACTCCGACTACCGGGCCAAGCTGTCTCAGATCCGACAAATTTACCACACGGAGCTGGAGAAATATGAACAGGTGGGGAGGAAGAGTGTTTTCTCAGCTGCTCAATTATTTAGCTTCTTGTAACACATATTGACATTGTCATGTAAGTATTTTATCAGTAAATATGAAAGTGCATTGGTGGGATTCCCATTTACCACACAATAGACTTCATTCACCCGCTAAGCCTTAATTCAACCCCCCAGGCACTGTTTTAAATGTCCTTACTTGGAGGGAATCCCCTGTTGTACCTCCACCTTTTTTCAGCAATAGTCTGTTTCATTGTTTCTTGACAGAAAGTTCATATCAATGTTCTCTCCTCCTCCAAAATCCTCCCACTACTCAGGTGACGACTACAGGATGTGTTGTAATTTTAAATCTCTCTTTTCTGTTTAAATGTGCAACTACTGAAAAAGTTGGACATCGTCTCGACTGGTGGTGGATATGGACAGAGGCAAAACTTAAAAAAAAATGTCAGTGATTTTAATCTTTATAATAATAATGTTACATTGTTGACATGCACAAATGTGTGGCTTGACGTAATTCAATTGCAAACATGTTTAAGGTCTTCTTCATGGGGGACAAAAGATGTAGTGGTGACACATAGTTTACCTGACCTCTGACCTCTCCCTGCAGAGAGGAGCAAGCAAAAAGAACGTTTTCTCTTCTAGGATAACAACAAAATCTTAAATTAGGGCTGTCAAAGTTAACGCGATAATAACGCGTTAACGGAAATTTGTTTTAACGTCATTCATTTCTTTAACACATTAACCCAACTTGTGATTTTTAGGTTGTAGTGGGCAATTTTAGAGCTAGAGTTGAGGTACTGACAACATATGACACTAGAAAACCTAAGAAATCCATCGGTACTAACCATGTCATACAAGCTTGTCGTGAAGGAGGATAAATAACGCTCCAAACTTACGCTACATTTTGGCGAGGAAAAACTGGCATGGCCATTTTCAAAGGGGTCCCTTGACCTCTGACCTCAAGATATGTGAATGAAAATGGGTTCTATGGGTACCCACGAGTCTCCCCTTTACAGACATGCCCACTTAATGATAATCACATGCAGTTTGGGGCAAGTCATAGTCAAGTCAGCACACTGACACACTGACAGCTGTTGTTGCCTGTTGGGCTGCAGTTTGCCATGTTATGATTTGAGCATATCTTTTAATGCTAAATGAATACCTGTCAGGGTTTCTGGACAATAGTTGTCGTTGTTTTGTGTTGTTAATTGATTTCCAATAATAAATATATACATACATTTGCATAAAGAAAGCATATTTGCCCACTCCCATGTTGATACGAGTATTAAATACTTGATAAAACTCTCTTTAATGTACATTTTGAATGGATAAAAAATGTGAGATTGATTTGTGATTAATCGTGATTAACTATGGACCATCATGCGATTAATCGCAATTAAATATTTGAATCGATTGACAGCCCTAGTAAAAATGCAAGAAAAATAATGAGGGATTGAGCCTTGGCATGTATCCGTTGTATATGGAGATTTCCCCTCGAGTTCCTGTGTATCCTTATATGGTGAAAAAACATGTAGCTGAGATAAATTGAAGACTCTAAATTACATGTTAAGAATGTGAGATTGTTTTTTGGCATTGTGTCCAAGTCTTTTTCCTTGTCCTTTGTCCAATGCATGCTGGAAAAACCGAAATAGGAATGAGTTGGTATAAGTGACGGATGAGATATTTTAACGAAGTGTAATGCTCTTGAAATCAGCTCTCACAGGCCAACTCATGACGAGCCAAGCTTTCAGAGATGTTATCTTCAGCAGGCGAGCAGCCATTATATCAGTCACACACCAGCTCTCTTCCAAAGACTGTAACGTCTTGTCATTCCCTCGGAAGTCAAAGCGTCCCGGGTTTGTCATCTTCTCCGAGGAAGGCTAGTCATCGCTAACTGTCACAGTCAATACACACCTGAGCATTTGTGTGTCACCGCGCTACGTACACCTTCGCGCGCGTATGAGTGAGTAGTGTCTGGCGTGTGTGTGCAAGCAGAACGGCTGCTCGGTGCATCACTTTGACTGACGTAACCCTGGTGTTGACAAGCAACAGACACCTTGACTCTGAATGCAGTCATATCCAGTGACTGATTCAGACAGAGACAGAACGAGGTAGACTGAAAGATGGAGTGAAAAGAGAGGGAGACAGTTTAAACCTCTTGAACGTTAACGGGACTGAAAGCTCGCTGTCATTTTAGATTTCTCTTCACTTGTCACATTTTCTCTCCCATTGAAGAGAAGTCTTTTTAATATTCAGAGCACCGCGAGTCTCGCTGCCGCCACTGTACGACTCCGCTGCTACACTTGTTTGGCGTGAAACATCGCGCGGTGTCTGCTGCTTTAATTCACACTATTCTTATTACCTCTAACGCCGCTGCTGTTACACTGTCTGCTTCTACGAGGCCAAGGCCCAGCAGTGAAGGTGCAGCCTCTCCAGAATCCAATTTCACCCTTTTTGTTCTGTCTGAAGCTGTTGAGCCTCCACGATAGTTCTTCTTTTTATGAATCCTGTCTGTCTGTGCATCCAGGCGTGCAATGAGTTCACCACCCATGTGATGAACCTGCTGAGGGAGCAGTCTCGCACACGACCCATCTCGCCCAAAGAGATCGAGCGCATGGTCAGCATCATCCACCGCAAATTCAGCTCCATCCAGATGCAGCTGAAACAGAGCACCTGCGAGGCCGTCATGATCCTGCGCTCGCGCTTCCTCGATGCCAGGTCTGTGTGTGTCCCTGTGGGCAACGAAATCTAACAAAACTATACTTTGGTTTTCATACATTGTGCTTAAAACAGGTTTATGTATTTTTGTTGCCACTGGTCAGACAGATTCTAAACGTATTTTAACAGCTTTTAATTACCATTCTTTAATGTGTCAGCACTATTCAGACAAACTACACTATCCTGGTTTAAATGAAAGTGCAAATGAAGAATGAAATTTGTTTAACAAGTATTTCTTATTTATTTCTACTCTGTCTCCTTTCTTGCTGTCTGTCCAGACGAAAGAGGAGGAACTTCAACAAACAGGCGACAGAGATCCTAAACGAGTACTTCTACTCCCACCTCAGTAACCCCTATCCCAGCGAGGAGGCCAAAGAAGAGCTGGCCAAGAAATGCAGCATCACAGTGTCACAGGTAACCAGAATAAACTGAGCAATCTACTTTTAGATTGTGTGGTCAAAAATAATCAAAATCAATGGCACTGGAAACCAATTATGTCACAGCAGCCATAGAAGATGGTGAGCTAACTAGTGCAAGAAGAATAATCCAGGTTTAGACAATAAGTATCAATATTCTGCAAGTAAAATGTTTCCAAATTCATTCCTTTGATTTGTTCTCATATTTATCATCTTAAATTTGTTATAACTCAGTGACTGTATCTTGT
The DNA here is from genome assembly GCF_043250625.1 of Sebastes fasciatus. Lineage (NCBI taxonomy): Eukaryota > Metazoa > Chordata > Actinopteri > Perciformes > Sebastidae > Sebastes > Sebastes fasciatus. The sequence continues at coordinate 18,762,118 of NC_133805.1, forward strand.
CATTGCTATTTTGACAGGTATCAAACTGGTTCGGGAACAAGAGAATCCGATACAAGAAAAACATCGGCAAGTTCCAAGAAGAGGCCAATATGTACGCAGCGAGGACCGCAGTCAGTGCAACCAGTGTGTCTGCTCAAGGCAGCCAGGCAAACTCCCCATCAACTCCCAACTCAGCAGGTGAGCAGCTGAAATCACAAACTGACCGCAAAACCACTGGATTATATTAAAAGAAGCTCTATAGAGAGAAGAATTTATTTTTATACCAGAGCAGATAGATGCATAATGTTCTCATTCCTCTCACCTGAGCCCCAACTCAAGAATTCAGTCTCTGGTGCTTTTTCATTCAGACTAACAGAAGGTCCCTCTTCTCCTTAACTCACCCAGTAATATAATGTGGCTTTCTTGCTCTTCTTGTTACATTTTTTCTCTCGTCTGTCTCATTTTCTCTCCCTCTCTCTCTCTCTCTCTCCGTCTCTCTCTCTCTCTCCGTCTCTCTCTCTCTCTCCGTCTCTGTTATTGACCTCTTGGTCTTGTGGACGTTAATTTTTCCTGCCTCTTGTCCGGTTGACCCCCGTGCATGCCATTAAGCTGCTCAGAGGGCAAAGCGGAGTCTTTTGTCATATAGAGACTTCGCAACTGTATTGGATTAGGACCGGGTGTTGAAATCAAGTTACGCGATGGTCTCTTTACATCTGGGGAGCTTGGGTCCATTAAAGGACGAAGACGATTCTTTGGGTCTTCCTGCAGATCAATTATTACTTCCTTAATGAAACGCTAGCAGCACGGACATTTAACAACAATATAATCCATAAGGCTTGTTTTAACTGGACTTAAACAGTTTTATGATGATTATCTGTCTCATGGTTCATGCTGGTTTCCTTCTGAATTATGGTTCAGTGATATTTTAATGTGCATATACTGCATCTGTAGCGTGCATGTTTGTAGAGAAAGCCTTTTTCATGATGCCTGCTGCCCTCCCAGACTAACACTTAATGCACTTTTGCTTATGCATGATCATTTTAACTCCGTTTTCTGTTCCTCTCTTCTTCCTGTTACCTTTTCTCTCTCTCTTCTCTTCTCTTTGTCCTGCTCTCTTTGTTCTTCTCTGCCTCTATTCTCAGGTTCTGCTGGCTCTTTTAACATGTCAAACTCCGGAGACTTGTTCATGAGTGTGCAGTCCCTCAATGGGGACTCGTACCAAGGGGGGCAGGTTGGGGCCAACATACAATCCCAGGTAGGCGCCTCTCCGAGCTTAAGCCGTGTTTCCACTGCATGGTACGGCTCTGCTCGACTCACTTTTGGTACCAGGTCCTTTTCTCTAGCCGTGTTTCCACTGCAGATAGTACCTCAGTGTAGGCGGGATTCTCAGCTGATCGCCGTAGTGGCAGCGCATTAAAACTGCCGTGACATCATCTTCAACTCACTGAATCATTTCAATTAAGGCTGCACAATTAATCTAAATATTATAGAAATTGCAAAAATGGCCTACTGCAATTTTCAAATTGCAGGATGAGGAGGAAATCTTAATATTTGTTAAAGGGATGACAAAATGAGAATGATGATGTAAAAATGATCATACCCTCCAATATCGCAAATCATATCGCAATTGCAATATCAGTCAAAATAATCGCACTTAGACATTTCTTCAAAATCATGCAGCCCTAATTTCAGTGGTAACCAAACAGAGAAACGTCTGCACTTCATCTATTGTACGACGTAGTTTTGTGATCTGCCATTTTTTAAAATCTGTGTCGAGTGAATTATAAATTGCGTCGCAATTGACGGCAGTTTGGCTATTTAATAGGACTGTCAAAGTTAACGCGATAATAACGCGTTAACGCAAATTCATTTTAACGCCACTAATTTCTTTAGCGAATTAACGCAACTTCTTTTGTAGCGGGCTCACATGCAGTTTTGGGGCAAATCATAGTCAAGTCAGCACACTGACAACTGTTGTTGCTTGTTGGGCTTGAGTTTGCCATGTTATGATTTGAGCATATTGTTGTATGCTAAATGCAGTACCTGTGAGGGTTTCTGGACAATATGTGTCATTGTTTTGTGTTGTTAATTGATTTCTAATAATAAATATATACATACATTTGTATAAAGCAGCATATTTGCCCACTCCCATGTTGATAAGAGTATTAAATACTTGACAAATCTCCCTTTAAGGTACATTTTGAACTGATAAAAAATGTGTTATTAATATGAGATTAACTATGGACAATCATGCAATTAATCAAGATTAAATATTTTAATCAATTAACAGCCCTATTATTTAATAATCTTTGTGCAGGATGTCCCGTGTCACGATTTTCTCTGACCAATCAGTGGTCTGCAGTGTTTTAACCCCACCTTCTAATATCGGCTCAGCTCGCTCTGATCCTCGACCGAGGCGGTACCCAGAATGGAGCGGTTCTGTTGGTACCATAGACAACTTTTACTAATGGAAACCCGAATATAACCGTACTAATGTGTAACGAACTGAACTGGACTGCTTTGAGGAAACGTGCCATTAGTGACCAAAAGCTGACAAACTCTTGAGATCGCATGTAAAATTGTTCAACTGCTGTCCGGTCTGGGAGTGCAGATGCCCACGACAACTTGACCTTACATAGTGAAAAAAAGGTTACACTCAGCCCGAAGCTTTACATTAATGTGGAAGCCATTGTCAACCCACAGTTGAATAGACGACTGCAGACAGTTTTGGAAACGGTGCAACACTCATCAAGGCTCCTGACAAGAGTTCACATAGCCACTGGTGCGCTGTAGCTCCCTGACCTTGCCCGGGTGGACAGTGATGACCAGCTCGGTGTTTCTGAGTGTTACAACTCTCACCGTGGATTAAGGAATCACCACCCGTGGTGATATTCTCATTTGGTTTTAGTGCTTTTGGCATAATTTCTCTCTCTCCCTCTAACCCCCCCCTTTTCTATTCAGATCAGCTCTCCAAATGCTTTAGGTCGTTCATGAATATGCAGAAGGGACGACCCTTAGAAGAAGTAAAGAGGTCTTCAGGGTTGGCCTTTAATTATTGAAACTCATGTTCCTTTAAAGGGATTATTTTTCTGAGCATGTCAGAGTGGCCTCGCTCTCAGGGCTTTGCAATTAAAAGAAAAGAGAAAGTACAACTTTTGACTAAATTGGCCTACTGAGTGGAGTAGTCTTATCTGTTGTGAAATCCATATGGCAGGTGTGTTTTCATGCATAACCTGACGGGCTGCTCTGCCAACAACTACAAAGCAGCTTCTAATGAATCTGTGAACAACATGGGAATGGCGATATTCCAATAAAACTTTTTTAACAAAATAATATCACCTCAGTTACACCATATTTTTATTGGCAGCCACGATGGCCCAACGTGTCTCGATGTGAAGATGAATCAGAGCTTTTGTGTCTGTATGTCTGCAGCTACATGTACAGGAATGATTTGCAAAGTATTTTATTTTTTATTGGCAGCCAGAGGATTTCCAGAAGACCATTACGAATACTTTACATCACGCCTGTTTTGACAATTTTACATCATAACAAAAGCAAGTGCTTATAGGAAAGAGACAAACAAGCAAGCAATGACAAACAAAAACAAAAATCCAGGCTCAAATCAATTCCCATTAGATTAATCATCAAAACAGCCATCTCTATTATCCAAGGGAATCTGTTATACTTTGATCAATCGGTTCACAAATAAATAATACTAATAATATAAATAAAAATAATTAATCAATTAATTAATGGGTAAATTAAATAATAACAAAAACAAAATAAAAAAATACACTTTTACTTGTTATTACTTTTACAGACATAAAAAAGATAATAGTAATAATAAATACAAATATAAATAATACATTTTCCAGATGAAAATATATTGGGTTCCTTCCTTATATGCCATATTTTGCAGGCATCAATTGCTGGTACCAAACAGAACTATGTACAACACATGGTAACTGCGAGGATTATTCAAGTTATGCACATGTGTCTTACATAAAGTCTTGTCTTTGCGGGGGGGAAAGTATTTTTAATGTCTGATATTTAACCACAACTACAAACGCATTAATAATTACTTACTTCTTGTCATTTTTCTTGTATTTCGTCCTTTTTCATCATCCGTTATCAAGCTTGTAATAGCAGCCAAATCATCCTGAATCGCTGTTTGTAACCTTTTCCTGTTTATGGTACCCTTTTACTATCAGCCTGACCTTTCCTTGTGCATGGCTGTCTTTGTTATCCAGAGCTTTTGTCTGACCAGGCCTTTTGTCTGTGTGTCCCTGCTGCTGTTCCAGGTGGATACCCTTCGCCATGTTATCAGCCAGACCGGAGGATACAGTGACAGCCTCGCAGCCAGCCAGATGTACAGTCCACAGGGCATCAACGTAAGACCTGTAAACAACCTCCTTCTGTCCTTCTCGACATTTTCCTTTGCTGTCTTACTTTGCAGGCTGCAGGATGTGTATAATATTGTGTAATTCTGTGTGTACGCCGGGATGCCACTTAGCAGAGTTTGCCGGCGTTGCAGCCCGTTGCCCCCCCTGCTCCAGTCGTGCCCTAGGTGGCAGGCAATGAGGCAGCTACCAGGCTGAGTAGCTGGACACGCTCCTGGTCTGTCGGAGGATATTAGCGTTAGCGAGACACCTGCAGTCGACAGGAACAAGGACACAGGTGTCATCCTCCCTCCCAACGCTGCTCTCACATTGGCACCATAGGACAAGTCATACCTCCCAAGACCGGCTTCACAAAAAAAAAGTTCCCAGTTGCTAATTCTTAAAATAACTCTTTAACTAGCCTGTCAAAGGCTGGGCCAGTTTTCTAGGTCTCCTTGCTGGGCTGGGCGGGGCGGGGCAGGCAACACTGGAGGCAGTGTGTTAGCATGTAGATCCATAGCGACAGGCTGCGCGGGGCTGAACAGAATCAATACGACAGTCACAGGGACAGAGAGAGCGGGGCTCTGGGCTAACAGTCCAAGCACATTGGCCAGATCATTCATCCACAGGAACAGCGGCACTGACAGCCGAGCCTGCAACACCCCTCGCGCTAAAATAAGAACATGAACGCATCAAACCAGTTACAACATACAACTGGAAATAGGTGTTCAATACACTGTGCAAAACCAAAACTAACCTCCAAACTAAGTGTTAGTAATAATTTTGGCTTTGCAATAAACCTAATTTATTGAATTCCAGTACCAACATTATGAATCTCTGATGAATCTCTAGCCCCAGAATGTACCGGAGTCACAGAGCTAAGCATCCAATTTTACGTTTTTTATCCTTTAATTTTTTTTCCTTGTTGTTTTATTCCTGTTATTATTGTCTTTATTTCTTTATTTTTTCTAATTTTATTATCAATTTACTTTTTCACTATAACATATATAAACATTGTAGAAATGATGTAAGTATGAACAACATCATATGTAAGCAAATTTATGTTATCTCCTGCAATAAAATACTAGTATATATATTTTTTTTAAAAGAAGAAAAAAGCCAAATGTTGTTTAATAAAACTTAACCACTGCTCTGAAGGTATTTTCAGGATATTTAAAGACTCTTCAAACCATCTGGATGAAAAATAAATTCAGTTTGTTCCTTGATATAAAAGATTTTTAACGCTTTCTCACAATCCGAACAAACCAGCAATTACATATCTTCTTGCTCAATTTGTACAACTAAACATTATAAATCAAAAGTTGTATTATTAGTTATATTGTGATATATTTACATTTCTTTCCAGTATTTTATATTTTCTTACAAAAATAACGCATTTGCATGTGTTTTATAAACAGATGTGTAATTTACAGATATCTAGATTAGGAAATACAGTCACAAATTGAGAAGTGGATTAAAATCTTTTAATAGTACAATATATATAATATTATATACTAATATTCTTTGATCCCGATGGTTTGTTTGATTTAGGGCTGCAACGATTAATCGGTTAGTTGTCTGCTATTAAATTAATTGTCAACTATTTTGATAATCAATTGATCGGTTTGAGTAATTTTTTAAGAAAAGAAAAAAATTCTCTGATTCCAGCTTCTTAAATGTGAATATTTTCTGGTTTCTTTACTCCTCTATGACAGTAAATGAATATCTTTGAGTTGTGGAAAAAACAAGACATTTGAGGATGTCATCTTGAGCTTTGGGAAACACTGATCTACATTTTTTACTATTTGCTGATATTTTATAGACCAAACAACTAATCGATTAATCGAGAAATTAATCAACAATTGAAATAATCGTTAGTTGCAGCCCTTGTTAGAGGACTCTTTGAGGATTCTGTAAATACCTTCAGAACAGATGTGTATGTTGATTAACAAACTTCTGGATTCTTCAAAGATGGACTGGTACTTATTTTTTTCAGAGAAACAGATGTTTAGCACTGTGACTCGAATTTAATGGTAATACAGTTGTAAAACTGGGGCTAATGAATTTCCTCCCAATCCAGTCAGAATTTATATGATTAAACTAAAGTTAACTACAACAACCATCATCAATAAGTCCAGGTCTCTAAGTAGTCGTACTATAATAATCAGGACAAATAAATCAAAAAATTAGCCACCACAAGATATTAAATATTATGCGGTGATGTATTTAAAAAAATACTTTTTGTTATAAAATTAATTGGGACTGCTTATTGTGAAATAGATTTTCAGCTATCATCCAGCCCAGAAATACCTCTTTTAAAAGACTCACAAAAGAATAAAAACAATTATATTGGTGATGATGATATGAGTATCTTATAGTTATTTTAGAATAAATGCACTTTAAACAAAAATCTCAAAAGAGTTTCAGTAACGCTCGTGAATGAAGTGTTGGTGGCCAGATAATATTTTTTTTCTTTCTAAGATCTACTGACTGAACTCTTGTGGTTCACCTCTCCTTCTTTATCCTTGAACAGCAATTACACCCCTCAAATTGCTGGTGGGTGTTGCTTCTCTCAGAGACTGGAAATGTTTTTTTTTTTTCTCATTCTTTCTTTTTTTCCCCCTCTTGCTTCTGAATAAGATGACAGACAGTCTTTACGCGAAATAACAGGGTTTGGAAATAAGAGGCTGCCAAAGCACGTCCCCAGCTCTCACTAATAGCGTGGAAATTGCAATTAATGTCCTTAATGGTCTTTAGTCAACCTTTTATCATGATTTGAGAAGGCCTCCATTTTAAAGAGCTATTTTTTTATTGTGATAATTTATTCTTTTATCAACCATCTCAGGGGTATATTCTGAGATATATGAAAGGTCTGCGTATCCTGTGTTTCATCTCCTCTGTTTATCTCACATTATGTCAGCCGTTTGGAGAGAAAAATGAGGGAAGCGGCGCGATAATATTTTGAATGAAGAGTCTCTTAAAAACAGTGTTTGGCAGTTTTTTCGTGCCGACTGTAAAGTACCAGTCGGACAGAAATGACTGCTGGTGAAGAAGCTTGGTAGATTTCATATTTGCATATGAATTTAGGCTTTATGTAGTAATGTTATTACTTTAAGAACCACATATACAGACTCAAAGCCCCTCCTATCTGAAATTTACGCTGTTTTCTACATACTGAATATTTTTAAAAAGCAATACACACAGTAACACGTGACCAGAGTGATGTAATATATCCTGTTTTATTCATTTGAATTAAAGGATAAGGCTGGGGATATTCTATATTTATGTTATTGTCAACAAATCCCATGAAAAGAACAAAATACACAATGTGTTAGTCTGTCTCTCAATGAGGGGTGTCGTGATATAACAGTATTGACGATAATTTTAATATTTAAAAATATTTATATCATGTTACACATATGATAATATTGTGTAAATAAGCCAGCGCCTCTTAAATCACTTTATATATACAGTTATGGTTACAGACTGTATATATAACTGTATATACAGTCTGTAATCTTAACTCTATATATAAAGTGATTTATATATACATTTATGGTACAGACTCTCTCCCCACCTCCCTGCACTATTTGCCTAAAAAGTGACAAAATGCATAATAAATTGTTATGAGTAGTTCCCAAAAACGTGGACTCAAGTGCAGCACACAAAACGAGAGTCTTTAAAGTGAACAAAATAATATTTATTTGCAACAAGCAAAGGTTCCAGTTTGATCCAGGAGCAGAGTGCAGGAGTGAGCAGGCAGGTAGGTAGCAGCCACAGCTGGCAGGTAACAGACCTGAACACAGAGCAAACAAAAAAACACGAGATAAGTCCAAGATATCCAGAACGAGAGCAACAGCAAAGACGAGAGCCAAAAATATAAGTGAGCCTGATTTAGTTTACTATACCACTGTGGGTGACGGTACGATCTGGCGACGAGTAGCAGGAAAACCGGGGTATATATACTGCAGGTGATGAAGATTGGTAGCAGCTGTTCCAGCCGAGCCCGCCCAGAGGAGGAGGAGGAGAAGGAAGGCCACACCTCCCGACACACTGACAAACTAGACACACCAGGGGAAAACACACAAGAGACAAAAGGACAGGGAAACATAGGAAACAAAAGGAACTTCTAGACTAAAGGTAGTGAACATAACATAAATGGATTTGACTGACAGCATTATTATTATTTTTTATTTTCTATAGATATCGCGATAAATCATTATCGTGAATTCTTTTGGCCACGATAATCATACAAATCTGATATCGTGACAGCCCTACTCTCAATAATTACTCTCTGTTTGTTAAATATGAAGCTACAGCCAGGAGACGTTAGCTTAGCACAAAGACTGGAAACAGGATGAAACGGCTAGAGACTGGCTATTTCCAAAAGTAACAAAATCCGCCTTTGTACAGATTAAATAAAAAAAGCAGTAAAACATCCGGATCCGGCTGTATGTGAAGTTTTTTTTTTACTTTGGATAGAGCCAGCTAAGCTAAACACCTCCTGGCTCCAGCTTCATATTATCGTAGAGACGTATGAGAGTGTTATCAATCATCTCATCTAACTCTTGGCCAGAAACCGCATTTCCCAAAATGTCAATTAAAGTATAAAGCTGGTTATATTGTATAAATATATATAGTGCATTTAAAAAAACTCAGTACTTTCCTAAAACAGTTGGGCACTGTAGTTTTTAACAAACATTACTCAAACACAAGTAAATGGTGCATTTGTTGGGGACTATTTTCAGTGGCGGATGGATACACATTTGATGCTCTAGTGAGTATTTACAGCAGAGGGACAGTCAGTGTATGTGGGATGACTCAAAATAAACAACTACAGTGCCCATGTTCATGGTAATGAAGAAACATGGCGTCCAGCCCAACATTGTGACTCACTGGTGTGTTGTTAATAGTTTTTGGACAACAATGGAGCTCTACGGCACAGAGGAATACGATGTGTCAGGCTTTGTCTACACAGGCGGCACTTGTTAGTGGGATCAGTTCGTTGTTTGTTTTAGTCTTCATGGGATTTGCTGCCAGCCAGTAAGAAAAATATAGAATAGTGCCAACTTTACACCTCGTTTCCACATCGGTCTGTGTACGCATGTGAATCAACCAGAAGTCCATTCATTCCTATGGGAACCTCCGTGAACTCTGATGTGTTTGCGAAACTCCTCCTTCCGTTTTTTGCCTCGAGTATGTTAAAAAATGTTTTGCTGCAGATTACGGACAGACTGCACTGCACCGCGTTTCCTGTGGATTTAGCCAATGAATAACTGATTGATGAATATAATACAGCTCTATTTATATATTTTTTTCTAAGTGAGAAGTTTGACGGCATATTTAGCAGTTTTGTGAACCATTTTGTTAAAAGACGTATGAACAACTATATGCAACTATATGTGGAACTACTTCCTGTCTTATCTTTACAGACAAATGGTGGCTGGCAAGATGCTCCGACTCCTTCGTCAGTGACATCGCCCACAGAAGGACCCGGAAGCGTTCATTCGGATACTTCCAACTGAATATATCCATCTCTACACCTCATCTACAAAAACCATGGACTGACCTTGCTATTCACAGTATTAAACAAAGGAGTTGACTGCCCCACAGTTTGGAGAGGTACTGTGAAATCCTAACCAGAATAAAATAAGTAATATTTCCTCTGCTTATAACGTTGGACATTTGGGATACAAACAAAAAGTTTCACAATAAAAATACCGCAATCAATGGAGACGTTTGTACAGATTTCACATTATATTCAGAGGGCTGGAGTTACTTATTCACTCGTAATGTTTTCACTCATAATGATGAAATGATATGATAAAGTAAATAAATCAAATCATTGGTTTTAACTGAAAATACTTCATTCTACCTCTCAGCCACTAAAAAAAAAGTAGAAAAAATATGTCAGTGACCATTATTTGTTTTGTAAAAATGAAACTTTTGTCTTTGCAAGCAAGAGGCACATCTTCTTACTTACATTTTGTTGTCTCTCACCTATTCTATGGTACGCCATTTAGACTTAAATATTGCTCAGTTGTTTACAATGTGTGCTTGATAAAAGTATGTTCATCTTCCCCCTCTGTCTCCGACGAGTCAAAACAGAGTTCTGTCAGGAGATTTTACCTCTAAGGTAACCCTGTGAAGTATGTTATCTGTAAAACAATAAATAAATACTTGTCATCAAATCGGACAAGCTTGACATCATTCATTAAGATGGAGGATATATCAACTTAAAAACAAATTATTTTTCACTCTGTTGGTTTTGGTTCTGCAGCATATTGGTAGAGTGACAGGAATTTTGTCTTTTTCTGTGGATCTATGCTGGACAAGGAGAAATCTTTGAAAATGTACTTGAATCCTTTATGATATTTAGGGCTTGATCACCGACAACATCGGGCAGCAAAGGCCATATTGAAACTGAAGGAATTATTATTAAAATGAATTGCATTTTTGAGGGCCTTACGGTGCTCATAAAGTTGTTAAACTGTGCACATTTATCAGACATGGTGTAAAATGTATTATTTTAATAGTCCCGGGATTGGGTGTTGCAAAATTGCTCACTAGCGTCCCCTACAAATTTGGAAAAATTGAGCCCCTCGTTCAGGTTTCACCTACATGTTTGAAATTTTTTAGACACATGTAACATGTGGAGATGCACAAAAAAGCCTCTTGGAGGTATGCCCAAAACCCAACAGGAAGTCAGCCATTTTGAATTCAATGTGCCATTTTTGCCCGTTTTTGCCCATTTTTAGCGTTTTATAGGCCGTGTACGTTAACAAACTCCTCGTACAGATTTAATCAGATCGACTTCAAATCTGGTCAGGGCCATCTTAAGATCATAACGATAAAAAAATATCAAACGTTTGCGTTTTCATGCGCTATTGGGGGTGTGGCGTGGTGGCGAAAATGCCCCTTTTGCCATAAAAAGGACGTTATTGTGTGTACTTTGTCAAATTTGCTTCAAATTTCTCAGCCGTGATAACGGTCCAGGCCTGAGGTCGTTTACATACCAGTATTGACTCATAGCCCCGCCCCCTACACGTTAACCCCGCCCCTTATATAACTCATGAACCGTTTGTCGTAGACTCTTGTGGGAATTGTCATTGCACTCAGTAGAGTTCCTGTTTTATTGTGCCTGGCTGCGACGACCAGCGTCCCGCCAGTACCCCCGACGGGCGTGAATGTGCGAGGGCCAGTTCATCGCTGCTTGCAGATTTAATTCTTATTTTCCCACCACCACCACTACAGAAGAGAAGTTTTTGACGATACCAAAATGCTGATGTAACCAAAACAAAACTGTCAAGAAAAGTGTGTCATCAAGTAGTCAGTTATAATATATTCTTTCATTAAATATATACCGCATTATGTCTTTTTCTTCTCATTTAAATCTCCGTCTTCTGTCATTTAGCTCTGGTGCTACAATCAAGTGAATAAACACTGTCCCATTGAGAGAAACACGAGAAGAAATATCACTTTCCATGGAAGAGAAAGTTTGTCAAGAACGTCTGTAACCGAGTTTGTTTTTCAATACATGAACCACAATCCACTTAAACAGGGAAGTCATTATGTTAATAGAGTTTTACGGTGGATCTCCTGAATCTACAGCGCAGGTCCAGAAATGCTTCAGCATGGAGCCGCTGATCATCGACATGAAAGAAGCATCTGGATTTACCTGAACTGCTGCTTCTTCTTCTAACGAGGACACTTTGATGTAAAGATAATGTTACGTTCCTCATTTTAATGAATGGTGTCCTCTTCTGGGCGTTTATTTACATATAAAGCATTCAAGTCAATATATTACTCTGCTGGTACTACTGCTTTAGTAAGCCTAGAATTGACACCAAAACAAATGTAGACATTTGAATTCATGCTTGTCTCAGTATTATCAAACTGATTTTTTTTTTTCAGTATCAAACATTTATGAACATTGTAAATGTTACCCCATTAAGCACTAAAGAAGGGACGTCATTATGTCAAATAATGTGTTTTCTGAGCAGTCTAACCTTGTTTATAGACACTTTTTATGTTGTGTGGCCTATTTGTTATTTTGTTATTTTTTTATGGTGCTTAATGTAGGCTATTACTTTTTTTTTTTTTTTTTTGCTTTCCTACTCTCGTGAATTAGCTCATGAACTTTCAACATGTGTTTATGTGCACCGTTGTGCTTGACTTGCTTTGTTGGAAAGGGTTTTCAACACATTAAAAATGATATGTAATACAGCGAGATTATACAGCAGCATTTTTTTTTTTATTGTGGAGTTTACAAGAGAGCAAAGACTCATTTCATTTTGCGTCTCAGCATCACACGGAGGCATCACAGTCTGTAATCACAGTCTCTGTTGTGATAACTGAAAGTCAACCAAGGTTAGTGACTGCCAGTAGACGTCAACCCTTTTATGGCTCTGCGTGTTCCCTGACTTCTATTATGGCTCCTATCCAAAAGGGCAGTTTGTTTGTTTGTATTAGGAAGAATCTGGCGACACGATACGTATCATGATACAGAGGTCACGATTCAATATATAATGCGATTTTTAAAATCAAATTTGGGGAAAACTGTCAAGAACACACCACCATATGCATAAAATCTGAGTAAAAAAAGAACAGTGTGAACTGCATTTATCACAGTCCCTGTAACATCAACATCATAGCACTACTTTGAGAGGGCCCATCTCTCTGCCAATGAAATAAAGTATTGACTGAGTTAATCTTTGTAAACTTAATTCAAAATTAAGAATCGATACAATATCACAAAACATAATATCACAATTCTCAATACTTTCTATATTTTCTTACACCTCTACTATCCAACAGTGTTAGTGTACATGCACTCAGACAAACACCTGCACATTATGCTAAAATCTATTTTATGTAACAATGGAGAGATACAGTATCAGTTTCTCTGACAGAAAGAAAGAAAGTCAGTGTTTGTCAGGTTTTCAGCTTTTTCTTTTATTTTCAGGAGTGAACAAACCTATTCAAAACCAATTATATCTAAAGATTACATCTTTTATGAAGCAATACATGCACCAATGCATGACTGCAGTGAAAGATTGGTCATTTCTTATGAAGGAGAATTAAGGATAAGGCTGGTGATATTCTATATTTATGGTATTTTCAACAAATCCCATGAAAAGAGCAAAACGTAAACAAAAATATTTTAATTTATTTTCAACTTTCTTGAACCTATCTTTGGCACTCAGCCCCAAGCTCATTCATTCCTACAGTAAATTTATAAACAAAAACAAAAAATCTCACAAATAGTTGCAATTAAAAAATAATAGCTCATAACTGGAGTTTTGTTTTTTTGCAAATACCACTCAAACAAGCCAAAATATTGGATTTTTTTTCACCCAGTGCAACAATGTGGGTCACTGACTACATTTACTTGCGCACTAATATTCCAATATTATTCCGAATATGATGCGGGTCATGTAAACAGCATGCCGTTTGGATATTCTGATTTAGGCCTTATTCCGTATGGAGCATTTTCCGACATTATTTGGGTTTTAGGAGCATTCTTTAATGTGTGAATAGTTTTTTTTGACAACAATGGAGGTCCATTGCACTGAGGAATAAGAAAAGAAAGAAAAATATCCAACATATTGTATTTAGGTCATCTCACACTCAGTTTTTGTCATCATACATATCCAAAATTTGAAGGAGAAGTCACGTCCTTGAGAGATGCTCCCTTCAAATACTACAAACAACACCGCTGACACTATCTGGCTGGACAGTTGCATGTCTGACAGAATTACTTTCATAGCAACTGAATATTCATAATTGGCCCAACGACAGCGGCGAGGGTACGAGGGGAGCAGTTGGTTTCATAAGTCTGCGGACGGTCACAGGCCTTGACTGCTGAGCGAGTGTGAAATGCCAAAGCCAGACTGCCCCCCTTGCGCCTGGAGGGCAGCGAAGGAGCCGGCCTGCTCTCGCCAGCAGAGAGGGGCGTCAAAAACAATGTGACAAGACTTCATCCCAAAAACATCTTCTGGCTTCGCCCGGTGCTCAGACACTCATCAGCTTGATTATCACAACATCAAGCCTGACGCAGAAACAGAAAATGTGAAATAAGTTGTGCAGAGAACTGTAATTTTTGAGGGATTTTTGTCACGCAGCGTAGTTTTTACACCTCCTCGTTTCTCGGGGGTGGTGACACAGTGCACGCTGATTGAAATCTAATGTTGCTGTTGACATCTGCCTCCCCAGCTGTCATTGTCCCACTGTTTATAATTACAGCTGCTGTAGAGGAGCATGGGTGGGTGGCTCAGACACCTTGTCTCCCCCTCTCAACGGAGACCAGCAGACTGCCCTAATGTGCAGTGACACAACAGCCCGGACCCCGCTGCTGCTGCTTCTGCTGCTGCTGCTGCTGCTGGACTCACTGACCACACGAGTCCCTGGGTGGTTCCTCCTAAATTCACTCATTCACACACTGTCACACAGACACCAATTATATTGTGCGCAGGAGGGTGTGGCATGTAGAGCTGTTAAATTACAGGCCGTCAAGTCTTTCTTTTCTCTTGTTTAGGCAGACTGGATGAGACAATGTTTGAGAATATTCAACACAGTGTATGCATTAAAATATGGGCATATTGAATCAAATTACAACAAAAGATTTGAACTAAATCAGTGTACAAAAAGGCCTGAAGGGTCTGTCCCTCTCCACAAGATGGCGATGTTAACTCATGTGTTATCCACTAGATAAAGGTGGTATTTAAATAATTTCATTATTGTCTACTAGGAAATTTGTGATCAGTTTTATTGGCACAGAACTGAAACTAATCTGCTTGTATTCTGCTTTTTGCATAATTTGTTTTTCCCCTTGCAAACTCTACTCTAACATTTGTTTTGTCCCCAGGGTGATGACACAGTCGTCTGTTTGTCTTTCCTGCTGACCTCTCTCTTCTTCTCTCCCTCTGCCGTGTAGATGATTATCATTCTCACATCTGATGTATGTCCCTGTCTTTCTTAAACCGTGACAGTTGAATTATTTCTTTGTTTGAGGTTGAGCATTTCCATGTAACTTTATACTTCTACTCCACTACAATTCAGAGGGAAGTTGTACTTTTTACTAAACTACATTCCTTTCATAGTAGCTGTAGATTAAGATATGCCATCTAAAAACATGACAGCTTCTTAAATATGATGTATTACTATGGATTTAATAACTCTATGTTTATGATGTTAAAATGCTGCTTATACATTAAAGCCTCAGTAATAATACTCCAGTAATACATACAGTAGTAACTCTGAAAGGAGTTAAGAAAAAGAAAGAATAAGAAAAACTCACTATTCAGCCAAACTGTTTGAGCAATTTTGAAAAATTCTTGTGCTATTAGTATACTTCTTTTGAACTTAAAATAAGAGCATACGTTCAGTTTACTTTTTATGTACTTATCAGAGATATACTTAAAAAAAAAAGTATACATAAGTATACTTGGCTCATACTGACAAGTAGCCTATACTTAAAAGTCTAATTATACTTGGTTTATACTGACAAGTATACAAAAAAGTCTAAGTATATTTGGCTTACACTGACAAGTATACAGAAAAGTCTAAGTATACTTAGCTTATACTGACAAGTATACAGAAAAGTCTAAGTATACATGGCTCATTCTGACAAGTACACAGAAAAGTCTAGGTATACTTGGCTTATACTGACAAGTACACAGAACAGTCTAAGTATACTTGGCTTATACTGACAAGTACACAGAACAGTCTAAGTATACTTGGCTTATACTGACAAGTACACAGAAAAGTCTAGGTATACTTGGCTTATACTGACAAGTATACAGAAAAGTCTAAGTATACATGGCTCATTCTGACAAGTACACAGAAAAGTCTAGGTATACTTGGCTTATAACAAGTATACAGAAAAGTCTAAGTATACTTGGCTTATAACAAGTATACAGAAAAGTCTAAGTATACTTGGCTTATAACAAGTATACAGAAAAGTCTAAGTATACTTGGCTTATAACAAGTACACAGAAAAGTCTAGGTATACTTGGCTTATAACAAGTATACAGAAAAGTCTAAGTATACTTGGCTTATAACAAGTATACAGAAAAGTCTAAGTATACTTGGCTTATAACAAGTATACAGAAAAGTCTAAGTATACTTGGCTTATAACAAGTATACAGAAAAGTCTAAGTATACTTGGCTTATAACAAGTATACAGAAAAGTCTAAGTATAATTGGCTTATAGACCTACTTACTTAATCTTTGAATCAATATATACTTAAGAATAGTATAATTAAGTATTCTTGCCTTATAGGCCTACAGAAAACAATACTTGGCTTGTAGTTGTTCTTACTTTTTGCAAGCCCAGAGAACTTCCACCAAAGAAAAAAATTAACATTTCAGCTGCAGTGCAAACATGGGTTAATTGAAAGTTGGTGGCAGCAGCAGCCATGCATGTGGTAAATAGTAGTAGTGTTATGTTGCCCCTGGTGGCAGCAGGACTGTATAACACAACACAACAGAGAGGGATGCAAACTGTTTGATAGTTTCATGGAACATTCCTCCACCCGGATGCTCCTCCTCCTCCTCCTCTCTCCACACGGTGTCAGGTCCCTCTGAAAGCTGCTCCACCACTTTCTAAAGAAGGAGAACAACATGGCAGACTTAGCCGTCCAATCTGACGGATCAAGCGGCGGGATTGTGGTAATTAAAATAAGAAAAACATTGAAAGCAGTAAAAGTGGTGCATGGCGTCCGAGAGAGAGCGCAGGAGAAAGTTTGCTCCTCCATGGATGCAGCCAGATTTACTCCCAGCAGAGAGAGGCACACATGTGTCTCAGGCAGTGCAACTATACTTGTTTTGGTGTTTTAACTACTTGTAGACAACAATCTAATGTTTGCATTTCTCCTCCCAGATTAAGGATGACTGGCCAGGCTACAGTTTAGAGCTCTTCAGCTATCCAGCTCACTACGCTGGAGCTTTAGACTGTGTCTTCATCCCTCATGGCGTCATTATGGACAGGTACAACACATCACTAACTCACATCCTGCTGCTGCTGCTGCTGCCTGGATATAACAAATACACTGTCTGAGCCTCCCAGATGTTTCTGCTGCACGGTGGAGTCAAAACTACGTGACGTTTGACACATCTGAGGGATTCTGGGGAGATTTAGGGGATATGTGTTGTGGCTTTAAACAGTTGGTTTTTTTCAGCATAACTTCTATAAAATGATCACTAACACTGAAAATCCCCCCACACACAACAAAACAACTCACAAACAGACCATTATAAATCATGCTGAGAGCGCTATGCCACACAATTCCTCACAGTTAATGTAACTATGATAGTAGAAAATGTATAGAGATTTAAATGTACATCTGAATCTTGATCTGCATCAAATACATAGTGATAGACATGTGTCTCGATTAATATATTTAATCGCATGATTGTTCATGATTAATCAAGATTAATCACAAATTAATAGCACATTTTTTTTATCGGTTCAAAATGTACCTTAGATTTTTAGATGTTTATTTCTTGTTTTATTTGTTTGTCTTTAAAAAGAATAAATTATTAGAAAAGATGGTAAAGAGAGAGAGAGAAGAAAAACGAATTACACGCACTAGCAGACATCCATAGACAAAGTTGTGAAATAGAATTAAGATTCATATTATTATATCAATAAAAACTCATTTGTAAGCAATTTACAAAGATAATCCATAAGGAAAATGGAAAATCTCCCGTAAAGGGAGATTTGTCAAGTATTTAATATTCTTATCAACATGGGAGTGGACAAATATGCTTGCTTTATGCAAATGTAAGTATATATTTATTATTGGAAATCAATTAACGACATAAAACAATGACAAATATTGTCCAGAAACCCTCACAGGTACTGCATTTAGCATAAAACAATATACTCAAAACACAACAGCTGTCAGTGTGTCAGTGTGCTGACTTGACTATGACTTGCCCCAAACTGCATGTGATTATCATCAAGTGGGCATGTCCGTAAAGGGGAGACTCGTGGGTACCCGTAGAGCCCATTTTCATTCACATATCTTGAAGTCAGAGGTCAAGGGACCCCTTTGAAAAATGGCCATGCCGGTTTTTCCTTGCCAAAATTTTGCGTAAATTGGAGCGTTGTTTATCCTCTTTTGCAACAAGCTAGTATGACATGGTTAGTACCGATGGATTCCTTAGGTTTTTTCTAGTTTCTAGCTTTAAAACTGAGCCTGTTACACCTTAAAAATTGCAAGTCGCGTTAAAGAAATTATTGGCATTAAACAAATTTGCATTAACGCGCTATTATCAAGTTAACTTTGACAGCAGCAGTTGAAATCAATATGAAAATATTAATATTTTTTTCCAGTAGTGACTAATCACGTAAAAAAGGTGTGAAGTGTTTAACTGTTACGTAACACATGAGACAAAACTTGTCAAACATGTAAAACAGGGCAATAAGAAAAATAACAAGAAATTTCTTACTTTAACTATCGATTGTCAAAATAGTTGCGATTCATTTTCTGTCAACCTTTGCAGGTAGAGTCAGAATCATTCATTAGGTCTACATTAGTATGTAAACCAAAAACACAAAATATTCACATTTCTATATTTTCCCATTGAAATTTGAATGTTGCCCAACTCTATTAAAGAAGTTCTTGTGTTTTCAAAGTTCCTAGATCTGCTCCAAAAACAGATCACATGTTCTTCAGCCTGTGACCTAACCTCCCACCAAACTCTATTGAAACTTGTTACTGTTTTTGAGATAAAATGCTAACAAACAACAAACAGGAGTGTAAACATCACTCTGCTGTCTGGACAGATAGTTGTGATAAAGAGACTCCTGGCCTATGGACTGAATCTGAGAGCTGAAGTCCTGTAAGACGAGACCACAACTTTTCTTTTAAAGAGGAAGTTCACTTTTCACGACGTTGTTTACAGGACAGAACGTCTGGCTCGAAACATCATGGATGACCTTGGGGACCATGACATCGTGGTGCTGTGCGTGCTGAAAGGAGGCTACCAGTTCTGTGCCGACCTGGTGGACCGGATCAAGGCCCTCAGCCGCAACTCCAACCGCACCCTCCCCATGAGGGTCCACTTCATCCGGCTCAAGAGCTACCTGGTGAGCCTCGGCCCGCTGCCACACAGGCTGCTCCCAGACGCCGACAGTTTCAAAAGCTGTGGCATGTGTGAGAATGGAGAGGCACTCTCCGTCATGCTTAACATTATCGGTCATGATTCTTCCCACGAGTCCCATGACTTAGTCAGAAGATGTGTGTCATATTTTATAACAAATTATGACAGTGGTGTATTTGTTTAACTTTGCCTTCAATGTGCTGTTTTCATGTGAGAAAAATACCACACACTTTGAAATTAGTATACAGATGATATTATGTGACTACCCTATGCGATAAAATACACGTTGACCTTAAATTCATCATTTGTTTCAAGTTTGGAGATGATTCCTGTCCATGAATTTGGCAATCGTTATGAAAAAACTACGCTTAGTCTCGTCCAATAACGTGCTTTATTTTCAAAGTAGGAATCACCTCTTTAACCCTTGAATGTCATTAAGAAAAAAGCAATGGAAAATATTTCTTTTGGCATTTTTGATGTTTTTGGAGCAGTAATAACAATAATCAATGTCTTTTTTAAACAGACCCCACAGGTTTTTAATATAAGCCTGTACCAAACGGTTGAGACCTATATTACTAACCATGTACTGTTATTATGCTAGTAATAGGTTAATATACTATACCAACATATGTTAATTTGTTACCATGAAATTAGCAGTGTTACCAGTGCTAGTATTATTTCCATGTATTTATTCTAGATATTTTCCATATTTACAGTTGGGTACTTTGAAAACTTCTCAGAAATGGTAAAAAATCATACTGATATAATTTTTTTCATTGAATCTATAGTGGAATAACATTAAATATATGTTATTAACAACAGTGAATGTTCATTATTATTTTTATTTTATAAAAATTGTAAATTTATTATCTTGACATCACTACTTTTATCAGTATAGGAAAATTCAACCATTTGGTAAAGCATGTTTTTAGACAGTAAAAAAAAAACATACTTCGCAATTAGTTATTAAACAGTAATTAATTAAGTATTAATAAATAATGATTTCTATTAAGCAGTATTTGAAAAATGAAAATATATATACACACATTTTTCAGGATGACATATATTATCACATTGGTATTATCACAACAGTCTCTAACACATCTAAACCTTCAGAAAAATGTTTTGTTGCTGATTTTTGCTTGTCTGAATTTTTATTTCCTCAGAACGACCAGTCGACGGAGGATCTTCACATAGTCGGGGCAGAGGATTTGTCCTTTTTAGCTGGAAAGGTAATGCTCTTCTCATCTACACCATTGAAAACAGCTCAACTCTTGATAAAGAACTGCAGAATCTACTGAAACATTATCAGAAGCTCTATTACAATAAAACAAGCTCTGACAAGTGGCATGGAGAAGGTGGGTGTTGATAGACGGCAGCCTCAAGAGGGCAGCCTTCCCTCTAATCTGCCATCTCCCTCTCCGTCCAGAGGAAACAGTTCAGTGCTTCTGTAAAGGAGATCAAAGATGGCAGTTTGTGACAAACCCAGCGGTGATCAGATACCAACTGTTGTAATGTAATTATTTAAAGGCCTCCTCCACTTTATCTCAGTGGAAACAAAACATCAAATCTGTGTAAATGGGAGGATATACCCGCTATCACAGTAGATCAGGAGGATGACAGCGGGCTAGTTGTTACAGGCTCACACTTCATCTGGTTATCTTGTTATCATGTGATCAAAAACAACGGGCCGGAATACGTGTAGGTGTGTGTTTGTGTGTTTGTGTGTGTGCGTTGACTGTTACGGGATCACACCGTGTACTGTATACTATTTACTAAAGGTGAAATTTTCGACCTGATTCATATCTGTAGGTGGTCACAAGATGAATTGAAGAGGTTGTGAGATGATTTCTGGGGTTGGAAATTAGAAAAAAAAAACATTCTGATGCACAAAATGATCTTTACCTTTGAGACTTCTCCCTAATCTAGGGATGCACCGATCCAAGTTTTTCAGTCCCAATAGCGATACCTGGGCTTTGGCTATCGACCGATACCGAGTACCGATACCAGTGTTTAATTAATAAGCTGTATGCCTCAGTGGGATCACTCTTTTATGTGTAAGGCTTGACCTAAACATTGCTTTACTAACTTTGTAAAACAAAATGTAACAAATAAATACATAGATACAAATTTATAGATAGATCAGCCCCATTGTCACCGATACACGATCCATTTATTTGAGTCAGTGTCGGCCAGATATCCGATCCGGTATCGGTGCATCCCTACTGTAATCTTTGCTTTTTTTCTTGTGACATACTGTAGAGTGGAGGGGTTCTCAGTTGGTTGCAATCTGCAACCACACCGCTAGATGTCGCCAAATCCAACACACTGTACCTTTTTAAGAAGCTGGATCGAGAGAATGTTTGAAAAATGACATAGTGAATTTGTTTTTCATTTGCACATAGCTTATACAGTAGCATTTAAAACATCATCACTCTCCTGAATCAATTATTTCAGCTTTTGCGAGCACAACTGGCGTGCGCGACTTCACATTAGATCTGATTTGTAGCTTTCGTCCAGGTGTTCCTTCAGCTGATGTAGACATTAAGAAATTATATAACAGTCTGTCTGTGAGAGCGCACGTTTGCAGCCTCTTTGCATGCATGCACGCACGTTCATCTTTTTCTCTCCACACATCTGTGCTGACAGTATCTGCATATGGGTGTGTGTGTGTGTGTGTGGGGACAGGGATGAATTACTCAACCACTACTACAGGAGTCATAAGTCAGCAAGATTATTTCTAGGTAATATAAATCAGCTGATCTGAACACTCACAGTCACCCCCCTCTGGCTGAGCACACACACCCACTCTCTTACACTAATATGCCCCGTAGCCAGGCGTGGCATAAATGCCTGAAACATGAATAGGATATGAGGTAGTAAGTTTGAGTCATTGCCGGCTGCTTCGCTCACAGTATTTGAAGTGTGCGTGTGAAATCCCAGAGCTCCCTGTGATGTACGGCTAAATTTAGTCACCTGTTTGTAACAGAGCGCTGCGACGTTTTGCCGGTAGAAGTAAACTAATTGTGTGTCAAAGTACATATTACATAGTTTATGTTACGCCTTCACCTCCCTACAGTGTATCTGACAGTAGCTTCCCCTTTAATATATATAGCTCAGTCCTTTATATTTCTCCAGAGTTTACTGCACTCTAAATAAATCTGTATGAATAATGAGGCCCAAACAAAGCACGACTACATGCTTGGCTCAATCCTTTGTTTGAAAAGTAGAGTACAGTTACACGGCAGTTAAAGTTTTTTTTTTTAGTTTTTTTTATCGTGACCTAGAAAGGTTGAACTGAAGCTTGGATTGTGACTCTTAATATATATATAGTGGCCAGTTGTCTCCAGTTGATTAGACAAACATTTGCAGAATCTCAACTATTTCAGTGTGACATTCAAAGACGGACTGTAGGGACACGGATTTCTAATGTGGATGAGGTTGACATTTTTCTGCTGCATTAATTTCCTCATATCATAATGTAATAACAGCCTTACTGATACAGCTCCTGCTTTGATAAATGCGGTTGGTTATTGCCCATGTTTCAACACTTCTGCTTTTAAGAAGCTCATAAATTATCATTTCCTTTCAGATTTATTTTTTTCATTTAGGCCTTTGTTGCTGTACAACACAAAACTTAGAATTACAGTCAGGGCTCAACAATGAGGATTGTCCACTTGCCCTGGGCAAGTAAAATGCCACTTAGGGCTAGTAAATCTAGCAATTCACTTGTCCGATTGGCATTTCAATTATCCTGGAAACAGGAGTTTAGTTGGGTAGCATTAGAGGATGTGGGCAAAACTCCAGATTAATTTACTTAAATAAAGATTAAAAATGAGATTTAACTTTGGTCTTTGTTGTTATTTGATAACCGCTAATAAATTAAACAATTCGTATAGAAGCAAGTAAAAATTGACTTTGGGCCAGTAGATTTCTGACCCACATTACGTTGGACCCAGATAGGTAGGTCTCTCATTTTTTAAGATGTAAGATGTGTAAATTGTTACTTGATTAGATCACCAGCTTGACAGATTTTTACATTTGTCTATGCGACTGATATCTTTGAACGTGTGTGTGACTGATCAGCAGTTTGTTATCTGTTCCTAACCGAGAATAATTGTTTGCTTCCCTCCCTCTCTCCTCTCCCCAACATGCTCTCATAAGAACGTACTGATTGTGGAGGTGAGTCAACCATGTTTTTCAACTCTTGTTTTTCCTCCTTACCAAAAGTGCACCTATTGTATTTCTTTCCGTGGCTGGTTATCCAGGTCAAAAGGAGCCATTTAAATTTTATTTCCTTCTACGGGACAACATGAGGAAACTTTTTTAATTGGCTGACCTATATTTTGGAAATAAGAGCCGTGTTCATCATAAACTTTCTCTTGTTAGCCTGTTATTTATTTATTTACCCAGAATCCCCATTAGTTAGTATCACGGTAGAAACTATTCTTCCTGGGGTTCGTACAAAAACACTACATCACAATGTAAAAACAAATATGTAATTAAAAAACAAAACAAAACAAATATGTAATTAAAATCGAAAACAAAACAAAGAAAACAATAAAATCAACAACAATGAAACTGCTAATGGCAATAATAACAAAACAACAAGTACCCACACCTTGAAAACATCGATACAGCTAAAAAAACGGCGTATACAGTTGCCAAAATATAAATATACCAAGACAATTCCTCATTAATGATCATATTGTCAGATATTATGTATCAAAACGTGTCATATTTGCAGAGGGGACTGGTGCTCTGTGCCTCAGGTGTTTCTTTAAACTCTTTTTAAAAACAGGTTTACTTGTTAAATGTGTGTCATGTGTTTTCATTCCTCTGAACACAACAGTATTGGGAAAAGGTGCACTCTGGAAGGAATGACATTTACAGGGAATAAATCAATGTGGTCATTCAGTCATGGTTGCTTACTGGATGTAGGCATCGCATGATTAAACATTTTCAAACAACAGTCATTAGTCAGTGCTCAAAAATCTGTGAAATGTGCCCCTGAAGCCATTCATTGACTATGGCTGCTATTGCAGTAAGTAATGGAAATTTCTTTATTGTAGTATTTTCAAATGAATTTCTTTGATACCCAGTATGACAATTGCCTTTTAAATATGACGCCCAATTAACAATGGATCAAATGGCCATGTGTAATGTGAAAAAGGTTTCTGCAGAAACTATGATGAACTATCACAGAGAACTATCACCCAACTCTCTAGTTCCCCTCAGCATTTTGTTTTGGTTTTACGGCGCGCAAATTTAAGGATTTTGTGAATAATTTTTCATCTACTTATACTTCATAGAATTTTCTAGAATCAGCTTTTTACTTTTTATTGAAGTATTCAACTAGTGCTTGACGTGCCAGTACTCCCCTTATTATTCATATCTTGGTGTTTGTATCGTCCAGTATCAGTAATCTCTATTAGGTTACATTCTGAATCTCTACAGTGAATAAAAAATACTAGGAGATATTGGGTTTGGGGGTCCTCCCCCAAGAAAGTTTTAAAGTTTTTGACTTAAAACTGGAGTTTCACTTCATTTGGACCATTATTATTATTATTACTATAGATAACGCCCAAAAAGCTTTAAGACAAAACTTGTTATAGTTAAATAATTAGTTTATTATTTACACATACAGTATCACAGCCTTCATCTGAATATTTAATTCTTCTGGAAATGTTTGCCCTGTAAAATCATATTCTGTAAATCAAAAGAACAGAATACTTTTAAACAATGTTTCATTGATTATATTTATTCACAAATAATAAAAGGTATGATGAGCATTATTTCACAAATCGGATGTGAACATTGTATTGATGAATTACAGCACCCTCGTTCTCTCCCCCCCTCCCCGGTGCCGTGCATCGGCTCGTCCAGATGTTCTCCATTGTTTTTATGTTCATACGGCTTTTATTAGGCGCGGCGCAAAAATGCTTGACCAAATGCAACCAGATATGGAGAGGACAGAAAAGAGTACCAGCAGCTTTTGATATGAAGTTTATTTTAAGCCAATTTTTCTCATAGGACAATCTGTGAAAAGCTTTCTTATAAACAAGAACAGGCAACTTAAAGTAGTTTTGATCTTTTTGTTTCATTAGCCTTGCATACTTCTTTCTTGAAGTTAAGAAACGACATTCTACATGAGTAACAGGACGCTCTAGTGCTCTTTCCACCTGTCACAAATGAAAAATGTTTAGTGTAAGTGTGTGAGGACAATCCTTTTTTAAATGAGGGGCATGTTGACCTACATCTACATGACAAAAGATGACAAAGCACACTTCTGTGGCTTTGTTCCACCACTACTATTACCTCTTCCTGATGCGAGAGGTCAGAGGCATTATTGTGTCAAACATCTCGTGTTAATTTCCCCTTTTTCCAGTATAAGTCATATTAGAGAACGCTCATAAACAGTTACGTAACACAAGTATAGTGTGACCAACTTCTTCCTTCTCACTCCAGTGCGACATGAATGTGCATTTCCGTATTGGCAATCTCTGGTTTTCTCAATCCAGTTTTTCTAACTTTCCCTTTTACAGGCCATTGTAGGCACCGGAAAAACAATGAAGACTCTCCTGAAGCATGTTGAAGCCTTCAGGCCCAAATTGATCAAAGTAGCAGGGTGAGTTATGGCTGTAAAGACCTCGAAACTAAACCAGCCCAGTTGTGTCCTGCTTTGTGAATCACTCACTTCTTACCGCCTCCCAGTCTAGACACAGAGAGAGACCAAGAAGGAATAAGTGACGCAGGTTTTTTAAAATTAAAACCTGTCCTACGCGACAGGTAGAAAGACATATCATATGATAATGTATGCTTTTATTTTCCACAGATTGCTGGTGAAGAGAGTGCCACATAACGCAGCGTGTCTTCCTGACTGTACGTACCTGACCAACCCTTTTATGTTTTTATGAGTCAGTGGTTCATTCACACTTAAAACGATTGTTGCAGCTTGTTAGTCAGTGAGTCAATGGACATTTTTCCAGCTAATGTTCCATTTTGTCTTTTGATTTCAGATGTCGGCTTTGAGATACCCGATCGGTTTGTGGTTGGATATGCCTTAGACTACAATGAGTATTTTAGAGACTTAAATGTAAGTCATGTCTTTTTTATCATAGACAACAGTGACTGTTTAGAGGAAGACATCATAATGACTGTCTAAGACATTTATGTGTTGACTGCTCTTTCTCTTTTTTGTAGCATATCTGTGTGATCAGCGAAAGCGGGAAGACAAAATACAAGGTTTAAAAAGAGGCCTGCAAAAGGAAGCGACTGTCTCACAGATGTCATCTAACATGCAAGCCTGAACATTTTCCCCGAGATGCCATTCACTTACAGCTGCTATCGTGACATTTGATCTCAAGCATCCCCTGTTTTGTTATAACATTCCTTCTATGAAACGTTAATCTGTTTTAACAATAGACACTGACATTTAACTGGTAATTTTAGCAAAGCTAGCACATGCTTTACCATGTTTTTTAAAGTTGCAACTTCATTCTTCGTGTTTACAGAAGTTATTCATGTGGAAAATGTTAAATGCTGGGGTACTGCTACTGTTTGCCTTTTGTTAGTGTGACTCTAACACAGATGTCATCTCAATTTAACTTCTTCTTGTATGCAAATGTAAAGAACTTGATAATCATGACCTGTATTAATGTGAGAGATTGCTTTAAGTGTGTGATTAGGTAACAAAGGAAACTTTTAAAATGAAAGAGACTTGTTTTATAGGGAAATAGGTGCTAGAATTTTTACATTTTCTTCATCTGTTCATTGCCTTTTTGGTGTTTCATTAGTTAGTTCTGTCACCTTTAATGCTCAGGGGCAAACAAAGTAGTTTTGTAAACATCAAGTGCGCTAACTACCTCTTTTAGTTTTTTTTAGTATTTGAGGTGTAGTCGGATACTGTACTTTTGTCATTTCTGTATTTCCTTTTTTATAATTTATCATACCAGTAAAGTATTTTTTAGCATTCCTGTGTTAACCATCACTACATTATTCCCACATTCTCTGTTGACTTACAAAATGCATTTTCAGATGTTGATAAAATTAGTTTACAGTGGCGTCTTGGAAGAGCTTAGAAATATAAAAAACGT
Organism: Sebastes fasciatus; assembly: GCF_043250625.1. Lineage (NCBI taxonomy): Eukaryota > Metazoa > Chordata > Actinopteri > Perciformes > Sebastidae > Sebastes > Sebastes fasciatus. The sequence goes on from NC_133805.1 coordinate 18,789,683, forward strand.
GTGTACCTTGTGTGTTTTTCTTAGGCTGATGATATACAAAAGAGGGCTCTGAGTCATTGAAACATAATAAATGGTTTGTTTAAATCATGTCTTTATACCATCCTTTGTAGAAGTAGTAGTATTAAGCTGCTGGGGTGTTGTATGTGCTGGTGAGGATAATATTACAGAAAACGGTCTCCTTCCTGTCTCCTCAATTCCTAAAACTTTTGTTAACTGGTGTATATACTGAAGGAACCTTTTAGTTCCTTGAGAAGTAGTCCCTTGACTAAAATTAGCAGGAACTTCTTGGTGGAAACCCGGCTCATGATTGTATTTTTCTGGTAATAAGACCGGCCAAGGCTGCATCCTGAATCATTGGCTTACCATTCTTTGATTAAAAATGAATAGATAAACTTCAATTGAACTAGTAAAGGCACAAAAGAGAGTCTGTTGTGTTGAGCTGCTGTGCTCTTTGTACACACCTGACATATGACTCCCAGTCTTTACACTGGGAACACAAAGTGCCATAAAAACAAAACCGTTTTTTTCCCCTCAGCACTGAGGTCTGCTGGGGATTACAGTGAACTGACTCTCTGACCTTTTAACTGACTTTAGCTCCAAGAATTAATGACTTGATGAAGTACGCCAATAGAATTATATTATTACCATCACAACATAGGTTACAATAGGTTTTAGTCAATACTTTTGTAAGTAGTGTAAGAAGTCTTCAGATTTTTTACTTGAGTAAAAGTAGCAATACCACACTAGAAATACAAACAATAAAAAATATAAAAATAAAAATAAATTGCTGACATTTAAGACACGTGTGTGTACGTGCGTATGTGTAAGTGTGTTTGCATACATGCATATAAGTATATGGATTAAGGCCATGTGTACGTAGGTGCAAGGTACACCTGTATCTGTTTGTGCAGACATACCGATTTATGTTAAGGTATATTGTATATCAATGTGCATGTTTCTATATTAATATTTGCCCGCTAGGTATTATGTACATGTACAAATATCATGAATCAATTCAATTTAATTGTTTTGGAACTATATGTTCTTTTCTGTCAACATGAACTAATAAAAAGTTGTTAACAAAAAAAGAAATATTACAACAAAATGTACTTACATTAACAAAAATAAGGTGTGCAGAAAATTGGCCCCTATATTATTAGACTGTTATTACTGATGCCTTAATGTGTCAATACAATTTTACTGTTGTAACTGGTAGGTGGAGCTTATTTCAACTACTTTTAATAGTGTTTGGTTGTTCATTTTTTAAAAATACATCAACTTGTATAAGCTGTTCACATGTTTTGTGTGTCAAATCTAAACATGCAAAGAAAATAGTAGAAGTATGCCAGTTAGGAGAAGTTCAAAAGGAACCACATTTTCTTTTGTATGGTCCATACTTCAAAATCCAGATTTGTTTTGGTGCTCGGATGATGACAAAATGGAATCCCTGTTTAATTTTAATGCTTATAAGTTGGCTACTTTTGTTTTTCAAGTTTGGAAAAATGTTAGGATGGTTTATTTGTTTAAGATAACAGATAAGATAAGATATTTATTTTATTAGTCACAGGTAATTTACATGGTATGTGTGGGGAAATTTGTTTAGTATTATTTGTAATTTATATTGTTACTCTGGTTTCTGCCGTTGTCTTTTCTTTATTTTATAAATAATGGTGTCTAAATAATATGCACAGCCCTGTTTGGGCTGGGCATATTATTTATGCATGACACAATAATAATAAAATCAAATCAGTAGCTATAGCTGTCAAATGTAAAGGAAAAAAAACATCCTCTGATATGTATAGTTAAGTATAAAGTAGCTCAAATGGAAGCAACCAAGTAAGGTACAAGTATGTTATTTTCCAAGGTTTATATCCACAGTAGAGTTAGTGGAAATAGAAACTGGCTGGACAGGACAGCTTTGTGAAAGTCTCCTCCCTAAACTGACCTCTGCAACAAAAGCTGCCAATCCCAAGAACAGGTGGTCCCTTATGGTGCAGACAGAGGAATAAAAGGGACATTTGTCAAAAAAATCTGAGCATTTATTTTTGGTCTACAGAACGACCACAATCTGTTCAAAGGTTGTGTGTGTAGTAAGGGAGTCAGAGTGTTTAATTTGATCTGCTTTGGGGAGTATAGAGCAAAGATTATATGCTGCACATTCCTCATCCATTGCCATCCACATGCCAGCTCTGCTCGACCTCACTGTGAACCAGGACATGTGACTCCTCCTCGCTCAGCCTTGTTGTTTATATGAAACGAAAGCGGGTAGGATTGTGAAAAAGTCTGTAATATGAAATGTTGGAGTAGAGAGTGTGTTTGTGTTACTTCTACTTTTTTTGAAGTATCCAGACAGTGTCTGTTTGCTCCCGACTCCAGTTGAAAGAGTTAAAAAAAACACCACCTTTCAACTAGTGATGTGGTGGTCACGAACGAGCCGGTTCAAAGAGCCGACTCTTATAAGTGAACGATAATGGTACGTGTCCACAGGGGCGTTTTTTATCGTGAGGGGACGCGATGCTTCCCAACATTGGACGCTTGGTGGGCTGTCACTAGACACAGGCTGTCCCCACCTGATTGGACGAAGGTTTTCCCTTGCCGTTGGCTGCTGCTCCCAGCTTTCAAACCGGAAACAGTACGGAGGCTCGTTTGGAAATTTCTTCTCTTATTTCACAAAAATAGTTCACCGAAATGTGTTTCTGAAAACATTTGAGGTGAGAAATAAGCCGTTCAGCTGCTGAATCTGTCTTTATTTTGGATCGACAACGTTTATTTTAAAAGATTCTTGGGAGTTTCGAGAGGCGGCGAGTCGCGTCGGACGCCCGTGATTTGCATAAAGTAGACTAGACCTCAACTTTATGCAAATAAGGAGCGGGCGTTGTGACGCTCCATTTCTCTAATCACGACGCCACGCTACCAGAATGCATTGCGCGGCTGCTTACATAGACAATGAATGGGGAGCGTGGAAAGCACGGAGCCTTTGGACACGTACCATAAGAGCCGGATCCCATCCGAGAGCCCTTTTTCTTTTCTTTTTCTTTACTTAATTCAAGGCAGAATGATAGGACGATCTTCTCCGCGCGGTCTACAGGTACAGAGCAGGAGGGAGAGGAGGAGAGAAAGAGAGAGAGGAGTGAGGTGCGCGCATACCAGAAAAGATGAGTGACAGTCGGAAACGAATCAGCATGTACGTTTATATCATGTTTATTCGTTTATAGCATGCTTATGTTTGTTTATAGCTTATATTGTTTATTGTATATTGGTAGAATTTCAATCTTTTTTTTATTCTAACGTTTTTAACTATTCTTTTGTTATTATACTGCTTATTTGCACCAACAAAACCAAAGCAAATTCCTAGTGTATACCTCTTACACCTGGCAATAAACACGATTCTGATTCTTATTCTGATTCTGATGTAAAATTATGGTATTCTGGAAATTATAAGGTTTAGTATAATTATATTGAATAATTTAAGTGATATATCTGCACACATACTAATCATAGGTCAAAAAAGTGCTAAATTTGGCTGAATTACAAAAAAAGGTAGAAGTGGTAAAACGGAAGAGCCGTTTGGGAGCCGAAAACTCTTCTTTGGTGAGCTGAGCCAAATGATCAGGCTCACTAAAAAGAGCCGGAATTCCCATCACTACTTTTCTATTAGCGCAGTTTACTTTTTGTAAGCTCGCACCTGATTGGTCCGCTCAAATAGAACGCCGCTTGTGATTGGCTGAGAGGTGTCCTGTTGACCGAAGGTGGACTCCAACAGAGAGTCGCTGGAAGCACAAAACATTTCCAGCTAACCAAACTGCACCATGCGCCTCCTCCTCCACTCCTGAGTGGGAATAATCACCGGGAAAGCCGTTTTTTTTGTACTCAAACTATATTAAATTATGACAACGCCCGATCCTGGAGCTCCCACGCTATGATTCATCTGGGTTTTCTTGCTTTTATGGACACAAACGTCGCTGCCCGCCTGTATAATGACGCCTCGACACTAACACAGGTAACTTTGTTTAAACTCCAGCCGTTAGCTTGGATGCTAACCGCTAACTGCCTGTTGTCTCTCTTCAGTTGTTTGTTGCTTTCACACACTTTACACGCTTCACAGTCCGCGTTCACCGCCTATATAACGTAGAAACAGCATCTTATATTGTCATTTTAACTTTGAATGTGCTGCTATTTTATTAAAAGTAGCAAAAGCTACTTTAAGTTGGTCTTTTTGAGAACAACAGCTCGACACGCTCTCTATACGAGCTCCTAGTTGACCAGTTGATCTCCAAACAAGAGACAATTAAACCATCTCTAAATCACATATGTTCTGGTGTTATAATAGAAATACAAACAGTGTAATGAACCTGTGTGACTTATGCTGTGTAATCCAGGTTCTATACGTGTGTTGTAGCTTAATTTCAACTGTGCCTGCCTGACTGGGCTTTTTATTTCGCCCTTTCTTCTGTCTGTCGTCCACTTGTTGCTTGTGGCCATTCATTATGCAGTGTGTCGATGATCTGCGTTGTTGTTGTGCTTCAAGCTGGAGACAGCAAGCCCTAAATTGTTGTGATGATGATGTGGTTTTGTCACATCACTTGTCTTCACCACGTCCACAAAAAAGATGATACTTAATTAAGTGTACATCTTGCTTGGGAGTACTTCTGTAGTAGCTTTGTTAACTAACTTGTGCTCACATTTCATCAGTGTCACCAAAAAGGCAATGAACAGATGAAGAAAATGTAAAAATTCTAGCACTTATTTCCCAGTAAAACAAATCCCTTTCATTTTAAAAGTTTCCTTTGTTACCTAATCACACACTTAAAGCAATCTATACACATTAATACAGGTCATGATTATCAAGTTCTTTACATTGCATACAAGAAGAAGTTAAATTGAGATGACATCTGCGTTGTTGTTGTGCTTCAAGCTGAAGACATCAAGCCCTAAATTGTTGTTGAGTGAATAATGCTGTGATGATGTGGTTTTGTCACATCACTTGTCTTCACCACGTCCACAAAAAAGGTGGTACTTAATTAAGTGTACATCTTGCTTGGAGTACTTTTGTAGCTTTGTTAACTACCTTGTTGTGCTCACATTTCATCATACAGTGTCACCAAAAAGGCAATGAACAGATGAAGAAAATGTACAAATTCTAGCACTTATTTCCCAGTAAAACAAGTCCCTCTCATTTTGAAAGTGTCCTTTGTTATGTGAGAATAAGGCAGTGATGGTTAACACAGGAATGCTAAAAATACTTTACTGGTATGATAAATTATAAAAAAGGAAATATAGAAATGACAAAAGTACAGTATCCCACTACACCTCAAAAACTAAAAGAGGTAGTTAGCGCACTTAGTGTTTACAAAACTACTTTGTTTGCCCCTGAGCATTAAAGGTGACAGAACTAACTAATGAAACACCAAAAAGGCAATGAACAGATGAAGAAAATGTAAAAAAAATGCTAGCACTTATTTCCCAGTAAAACAAGTCCCTTTAATTTTAAAAGTTTCCTTTGTTACCTAATCACACACTTAAAGCAATCTCTCACATTAATACAGGTCATGATTATCAAGTTCTTTACATTTGCATACAAGAAGAAGTTAAATTGAGATGCCATCTTTGTTAGAGTCACACTAACAAAAGGCAAACATTAGCAGTACCCCAGCATTTAACATTTTCCACATGAATAACTTCTGTAAACACAAAGAATGAAGTTGTAACTTTAAACACATGGTAAAGCATGTGCTTGCTTTGCTAAAATTACTAGTTAAATGTCAGTGTCTATTGTTAAAACAGATTAACGTTTCATAGAAGGAATGTTATAACAAAACAGGGGATGCTTGAGATCAAATGTCACGATAACATTATTACTACAAGTCAGCCAGTGTAAAGTCACAAACATCAAGGTAGAAAATAGAGTTAGATTAAGACTTGTTGCGTAATGTTGATTGTCCAAAATTAAGCACGGATGGTCTACTATTATGGGCGTGCAAACAACTGAGGTATTGATTCATGTTGTTTTACAGACGAGCTGAACAATGTGAGATGTCATATCTCATCTATAGCAGTTCATTTGAATATATGCCTGTGAATGTAAATGCAGTAATAACTAGGGCTGTCAATCCATTAAAATATTTAATCGCATGATTGTCTATAGTTAATTAAGCAAATTAATCACATTTTTTATCTAAATATTACATTCAAAATATACGTTAAAGGGAGATTTGTCAGGTATTTAATACTCCTATCAACATGGGAGTGGACAAATATGCTTGCTTTATGCAAATGTATGTATATATTAATTATTGGAAATCAATTAGCAACACAAAACAATTGACAAAAATTGTCCAGGAACCCTCACAGGTACTGCATTTAGCATAAAAAATATGCTCAAATCATAACATGGCAAACTCAAGCCCAACAGGCAACAACAGCTGTCAGTGTGCTGACTTGACTATGACTTGACAAGCTAGTATGACATGGTTGGTACCAATGGATTCCTTAAGTTTTCTAGTTACATATGACTCTAGCTTTAAAACTGAGCCCACTACATCCTTAAAACCGCAAGTTGCGTTGATGCAACTGCAAATGCAATTGTTTTGTTTTCTTCTTTCATTTTATTTTATTGCTATGGACCCTCCTGTGTGAAATAAAGTTGTTATCGCGTTAACCTTGACAGCCCTAGTAATAACACATGTCTCTGCCCCCTCTCTCTACAACAGATGGATTAACAAATCAAGCAAGAATGGAGGTGTAAATTGGACAGAGTGGAACATATTTTTTTTTTGCATCCTGCTGGAGCTACCTTTTCGATATGGGCGTTCACGGATAACAGGATTTTAAGTAAAGTTGAATGATGGCATCACGTTGGGTTCATTCTTGTGAAGATGATGAGAGACAACAAGCAAGATCTTCTTTCTGTGAGGTAAACAACAACACAACTCAAACCTCAGATGTGAGTTATTTGTAAAATGATGAATGACATTTTTCACATGGTGATCATGAAAGTGCTTTTTGGGGGCAACTGACTCTGGTTTCCCTCTCTCAGTTTGGTGTTGGTGGGGGAGTAATGTGTTTGACACTTTGGCCCAGCTGTTTGCGCTTGTAACAACTCTTGCTGAAGTGTTTTGCTCTTTATCTCACCAGTGCTTCATTATTTTGGTTCTTTTTGATCATTATACCCATTAAGTTTGTCCGTGCTTCCTATGTTTTTTCTTGTAACCTGCTGGGGTTGATCATTGTGCATGTAAAGATCAAAACATGGTTACGTTGCAGGACAACAGCATTTGATTGGATTAGAAATGTTTAATCAAACTCATCACTGGTGGAAGTGGGAGGAGACAATGGCATTGAAGCAGTTTATTCAAGACCCGTCGTCTTTCAGATTTTTAAGCTGTGACCCCTGTAATACCAGACAGGACACCATCTGCTCCTCTCAAAGCTTGTCGCCTGAATGAAGACCTTCATGGTAAACTAGATAGCAACCCGGTACTCTTTGAAATGGAAGGGCACCTATTTATAGAATCCGTAGTTTTCTTTCATTCCCTCGATTGCCTTTAATCTAATATTCAGCTCCTCACTTAAGCCTCGCTGCTTCTATGTGAATAGTCTATAAATGAGAGATCTGAAGCTCCTTATGTTGTCACTTGAATTTGATTTTAGATCATTTGATACTTCAGTACTCAACAAGATATTAAATCAATTCAAATAATAGACTCTGTCTCATTAGGTGTGTATTTAGTTTATTTATATGTCTTGAGTTTTTTTTCCAGAGGTCCAGAGATTTTTTTTCGGAAGTCTAAGAACATAATCAAGAACAAGAATCCCTTTTCATAGAGGAAAACAAGCACAATTATATTTTAACACATGGCTCATTCAGAAGTCATACTGCAGAGACGGCTTGTGTTGCATCCCTGTCTTTTTCTCTGTCACAGCTAAGTAAACAAACCTGGGTAATGTGCTTACCTTTGCTATTTCGACCATCTGGATACAACTTCTTAACTTCAAAATGATTTGAAGGAATCAATCTAATAGCACTTAACAATTCAGATGCAGAAAATGTGCTCATATTCCCAGAAAATAACTCAAGGCAATATTTGGTCTTCCCTTGTTGCTTTCTAGAAAAAAATATTTTGTATAATACATAAGAAACATGTTTTTTTTTGACAGTGTTCTACGGTGTGAGGGAAAAACCTCAGTGCAGTCAGTGGGAATCTTCTTTTTGCAGTCCCTCTAATAAGGCTACCACACAAACCAATTCATGTGCTAATTTTGAGCCGGAAACCCCCTGGAGTCTCTGGGTTTTCTGGAAATGACGACACTGTGGATTTAATGACTTCAGAAGTGGATGTTTTTTAATCACCTTTTTAAATGTGTCTTTGCAAAACACAACTTGATGCTCTCAGTTGATGAAGATTGATCAAGAGATGTTAGTGATAAATGGGTGTGCCTTTGTTTTTATTCAGAGAGAGGGTGGGTTACTGTCTCAAATGTTGTGGAGCACAGGGACAGGCCTTCAACAAGGAAACTTTGTTGAAATGAATTGAACTGAGATCCTAAAATTGGACTCATGGTGGATTTAAGACTTTAAAAATGTTTTTAATAGTACAATAGTACCGTGTCATAATAATATTTAGTGATGATTAGATGTGTGTCTATTCTATTTTTATGAAAACATTTGACTTTGCCCCTGTTGCCTCCCCATGGTAGCTACTTTCATGTTCATCAGACAACATTTAGCCATCCTTTAGTCTGCAGTCATTACTCTTCTTGGCCTAGATGGTGCTTGTATATTATATTGTATATGGCAACAACTTGAGTGTCTTTGGCTTTTGCTGGTGTTTTGATTTTTCTTCTATCTACACTGGGGTGTTTGTCCGCTTTATCAGCTGAATAGTGCCTGGTATTCAAACATTGCAACTGAATCTAAACAGCAGACAGAGTTGGCTTAATGTCTCCCTCCTCTACTTGGATTCCTCTGGTCAGATATTGAGTTTGCACCACAGAGATTTCCGATTGGGTGCTTATCACTCCACTGTTGTGTGACATGTCTGTGGTAGGATTTTCTCTATTAGCCTAGGATCTTACTATATTGTAGGGTTTATTTTTGCGTCCTACATGATGAGTAGACTTTAGTTTGCTATGCTCCAGTAGGATGACAGAAATGAGAGTGGAGTGAAATGAATGACTGTTTCTGATGATGAAGCATGATCCATATTTAACACTGTAGGAGGCTATTGACAAACAGACCCCCCTCCCTGTCCCCACAATCTTGGCCTCATTAAAGCCCAGTGTTTATCTCATTTAGGCTGGCTGCCTTTTACAGAACCCTCTGTGCAGGCATCGTATGGCTAACTGATGGCAATCGGAAGGGAAAATTGACCTTCAATTGGATAGAAGAAGTCTGTTACTTCCTGCTGTCTTATGGTTGTGTCTGTGATGTCTCAGGGGAAAACATAAGAGATGGGCTATGTGATTCAGTTTTCCCTCCTTCCACAGTTTCTGTGCAGTAAAAACACCCATGTCATCTTAGATGGAAACGCCTGTGTCGTTTTCTGTGTCTTGTTTCAGCTCATAGCTTGAACACTGAATCATTGGAGATGCATAAACGGAAGGTGATATTTAGCTGTTTTTCCTTTTGTCAGATCAACTGCTCAATCCTGCTAAATCAAAATGTTGAATGTTATTTAACATTTC